>NC_050098.1:155763214-156069856 GCF_902167145.1 Zea mays
AGCCAGTTGTCTCCGAAGGTCTTCAATTTCAGTTTTCTGAGCTTCGGCCTGAGCTTTGAAATTAGCTTCATCTTCTTTTACTTTGTTCACCAAGGAAATTAATATTTTGTCTTTTTTCAGACCTTCGTTCCTCAATTCAATCACCTCTGAACGAAGGTTATTCAGAGCCATTGTATAGCCTTCGTCTTCAATATTCTTCTGTGCCCTCAGGGCATTGCTAAGAATCAAGCCCTATAACAAAAGATAAGAAAGAATTGAGCATGACAAATAAAATACTTCATTCTCAAATTCAAAGCTAATGTCTATACCTTTATACTGTTGTATGCTAGGCTGTCAGCAAGATCATCCTTCGACAAAATCGAGAGACCATCTTCCATCTTCGTGAATCCCATGCTCTTACCTATCTCCTGGCAAACGGATATTTCTTTGTTGTCCGGGAGATAGTATAAGAAGTCATCATCATTAGTGTTGTTAAACACTAAGGGTCCTTTCAGATATTTCAGTTTTGAGCATAATGCTTTGCTTCCGCGATTTCATCTTCGGACAATTTCTTCCATGAAGCATGTCGATAAATGTAATCAGCAGCTTCGGTCGGTGCTTTGGAGGCAGGAGATTTTGCCCTTTCTACCATATCTTGCCCTACTATCAGAATGGTATTTGAAGTTTGCTGATCAGCTTGGACTTCAGACGTGATAGACTTCGTCTCGCTGGGCATTGAAGGCCCACCTTCGGCTTCAGCCTGAGTTTTTGTAGCTTCGGCTTTGGCTTCGGCTTGCGCTTTGGCAGCTTCAGCAATTTTCTTCGTAGGAGTAGGGCTCAAGGCCTTTGTAGTCTCCATCACAGCACAGCACGTTGGCCATCCTCCTCTTGGGAGTCACGGCAGAAGCCTTTTGCACCTTAGGCAGTTTTGCCTCTGTTGGAGGGCTCAGAATTTCTAGCGTTTTCTTTATTTCTTCAGTCTTTGGCTCTTCAGCCTTATCAACTTTAGCTTCAATTGGCTTGACTGTAAGCGTCTTCGGCATTAAAGTTGGTTCTTCAATGCTCTATGCAATTGGAGCAGCTTCTCTTGCTTCGGCAGTTGAAGAGGCTCCTTCAGCAAATTCGGGCACCACATCCGGTTCAATATAACACGGCTGGTGGGTCAGAACCTTCACCTTTTTGCTCTTCGGCACAACGGTGGCGGCCGAAGCGGCAGCCTTCCTCTTTTTTCCTTGCCCTCGCAGCGAGAAGTGATTATCGGGGTATATGAAGCCAATCGTGTAACACCCCTGGTGTTACTGTTACTAAAACCTAAGCATAACATCATAAGCATCAGCATTTCATATGTTTGACACACCTAAGATGCATTTACTAGGTAAAAATTTCAAGCAAGTTGTATTGTTATGGCATTTTGCAAATAAGATCCTAGTGTAGGGTACTTAACCTTAAATAGGGATCTGAAGGGTAAAGCAAGACCCAAATAGAGTAAACCCTGAAGTTTAAGTGAAATGGTCATAAAATGTTCCTAAGAATGGACCTACATTACATTTACACACCTGAGATACCAAAAACCCTAATTGGAACCCTAGAAAACCTTAAACCTAAACCCTAGGGGATTTAGTGCAAAATCAGTGCACTTTTGGACTAAAGTGTAAAAACTATGATGTCAAGACATATAAAGTCAATTGGTTCACAATCATGAATCTTTGCAAGCTAAACCATGAATTTAGGACCTATTTGCAAAAATACCCCATGGGTGTTCTAGGGCTAAGTCTGAAAATTCAATGATTTTGACTCCACTTTTGAGCTCTATATCTTCCAAACTAGTGGGAATTTACCCTAGGTCACCACATCAAATTTGTAAACCTATCAAAGGAGAATAACTTTGCTTAAGAGTGTAAGCATAGTTGTTATGAAGAAATGGGAGAGAAACACACTCAAAGTCGAGCTGTCAGGCTATTGGAGTCTGAAATTCAGACTAACAGTGGTACTGGGTCATCTTTGGAGCTCTACAGATCAAGAACTTCAAGGAATTTGCCCCAAGTCGATATAGCAAAGTTGTAGATCTTTTGTAGTAGAACAACTTTGCTATAGATGTTTGGGCTTGGTACCATAGAAGATTTGGAGAAATCTGGACCTGAACTTGCTCTGTCAGGTCGGCTGATGGTGACTCCCATGGTACAATGCCTGAACAAGATCAGAAAACCAACGCATCTCACCGCCGACGATCCCCCACCGTGATTCGTGCCCTCGTCGGCGTGATTCGCGATTGGATCAACTGGATAACACTTGAAGTCGTGTAAAGATCATCATCGTGGATAAGTTCCGGCCAGTAAAGTATTCCGGCCACCGTACAGAGCTCGTCGCGGTGGAACCCGATAAGCACGCCGGTGACTGCCGCCTTCCGGCCTTGTGCCACGTGTCTAGGCATTTCCACCACATCGCCGTGACCTGCTCTCGCTCTCTGTTGATCACCGGAGTGACTGCCATGGTAATAGGACACCAATCCAGTGCGCCAGTAAGCTCCCCTCCTCCGACCGCCACGCGTCTTCGCTAAATTCACCAGCCACCTTACTTCTCTCTTATAAATTGAGTGTGTCATCGGCTCCGCAAGGTAGTCAAGCAACCCACACACCAACTTGTGCCTTGAATTGTCCCCTAGAGAACTTCAATTTGGGATTACCCCCAAATCGGTCAAGAACACCGTAGAACCAAGGTTGCTGTGGTCAGCGCGATACAGGTCCTCTCATCTTCTCTACTCTCTTGTTTGAGTGTTCTCGTGAACCCGTGATGCTCGTCGATTAACCTGATTGAACTAGACCGCCGCCAATCGCCAGGAACACATGGTCCTTTGGTTCATCCGCGCGGTCACCGTGGCCAGACCAAATTAGATCGCCATTCTTGAAATTAAGTTGGGGGAAATGCTCGGGGGGGGGGGGGGGGACTCAATTCAGTGTCAGTCACTCGGGAGCACCAGTCTTGGCTCCCTCCGGCCAGTCTAGCTCGCCGGAGCTTGGCTCCCTGTGCGGTGCGCCGTCGAGGATTTCAGCGTGTAAAGAAAAGAAGGGTGGAGGGCTTAAGTGAAAAGGTCAGCGACACAAGAAATAGTAGCCAGGATTCTTAATGGAATAATGAATCATTGAGGGCTTTTTTGCAAATCATCAACGCGGGCGCAGACGCGCGCGCTTTCCTGTGCAGGCTGGGCCGCTCGGGCTGCTTTCGGCCCAGTACTGTTTCAGCTTTTCCTTTTTATTTTTTAGTGAAACTTTGGAAATCTGTAGAAAATTGAAGAAAAATCCTAAAAATGTCAAACCAATTTTCTTAGATTCCTAATTTTCCATAGTATTTAATAAAAATAGAATCATGATTTTTAGATCAAATGGGGAATTTTGGAGCATTTAAAATAACCTAAAACATTGTTCCTGGATTTTTTATAAAATAGATGATAATTCAAAAAATCCCCAAACTTTTTATATGAACTCTAAACATTATTTAGAAGCATTAGGTAGAGTTTGATTTGATTTGGACCTTGTTTGATGACTAGAACCCAAAACCCTACCCCCTACCCTTTGAATTCCTTTACTGACTCCGGAAACCCTAGTTTCTCGGAGAACCGTGAAGGAAAATTGTATTCAAGACCTTAGATAATAAACTCTTATTATCTTTGCATTCTCATGAACATTACATGGGCATTCATTATTATGTATGGTTAACTTTAGAAAACGAAGAAGAAGTTGAAGTAGAAGGAGAGAAGACTTCACCACCACCTCAGGAACATCAGGCCGACAGCTGTTTTTATTTTGACATCTGTGGAACTGAGCCTGAATCACCTGTAAACCAAGGCAAGCCCCGGTGCATTTGCCACCTCCTTGACTCTTTTAAAATCTTTCTCACTTGCTTGATGCATTAGGTGATAGGAGTTGATTGATAAAACAATTCCTGCATTACCTTCCTTGAATTTGATTACCTTCCTTTGAATCCCTATTTTATAAAAAGTTTTTACTATGCTTAGTCTTGCTTTAGCAAAGAAAAAGGTTTTGTTTTTAGAAAAGATGATGTGGCAAAGTGGGAGGGATGTTTTTGAAAATAAAATTTGATGGTGGATCCATCATGGCCATGATGGGTTCAACATCGGAAAAGATGTACCTTTGCCAAGTACCAAACTTTGGGATTGGAAATGATTAAGCTAAGACTGGGCGGGTGACTTGCACGAGAAGGAGAGTCTCGGTGTAGTGTCTCTGTCTGAGTCGATTAAGGACTGTCTCGATGTAGGCTTGATGGCCGAGGACCCTTTAACTGGTCACATGCCTCGTCATGGGTAAGCTTTGCCTCGGGCAGACTAAGGCCAGAATAAGATACCACGCAATGGGAGTGGAGAGATGGCGAGAGTAGCGTGTACCCTCCGTGGCAAGAGGCTGGACGGTGGTGTATCTGTGCTCTCGGTTGGCGTGAACCTAATCTGGTCTTAAGAACCCCGATGGCGAGTTGACAGATGCAAGGGTTAAGTGCTACATATGTCGTGTGATTGGAGATCCTCAGCTGAGTATAATCGATTCGGATCGCCGTACCTTCGCGGTTATGAAGACTTGGTCACTGACTTACACGTAGAACTCCAGTAAAGATGAAGGGTTGTTAAGAAATTGGCTAGTGCAGGTCAAGTGATTGAACTAGGGTAGAAAGAACTTTAGTTGCAGGTAGTTTCACTTAACTTGACAAATAAAACTAGACTTTTAAGGATCCACTTTTAGTAAGCATTTCTGCAAACAGAGTCATTGATCATCGATAAGCCTTACCTTGACACCTTTAAAGCCAGCATCCCCTTGAGAGTCTTTTCTCAAGGTTTTATTCCCTGTTGTTTTTAGGTGAAGAAGCGACAAACTTTTGTTGCTTCTGTTCTAAGGTGGTACCGAAGGAAGAACATCAGGAGTGAAACGGCGGGAGGAAAGGATCCTCCATAAAAAATTTTTGTTTGAAACTTATTGGGAGGGGTTTTTGCCTCCCTTGGTTCTGTAATAATAATAATACTCTGCACTTGTTTAATTATATCCTGGTCTGTAATATTATAACTCTATCTTACTTTTAAATAAAGGTAAGTTTATGTAACTACTTCTGCATTTCCGTATCTATGATGATTTGTAATGTCTGTGTGACGGGTGAAACACTCTTGGGAAAGGTAAGAACAGCAGATACCGAACTTGTCAAGTGATTCAGGGGCACCTGTAGGGTTGTCTGAGGTCTGTTGGACAAGGACAACTGTAGGTGGGCCTAATGACTTGGGAGGTTCCGTCACAAATCGCATCAAAGACCCTGTTCAGTCTTTTCTTCCCCCGGCCTCCGAAGGCTGCGGACAAAGCATTATCTTCGGCCTTGGAGTAGGCTCCAAGTAGCTCATCACTAGTAGCTTCAATACACTTCAGCCAGTCGTCGTTTGGCTCATCAAACTTCTCCCTAAATCTGAAGGTATGCTTCAGTCGGACCAGACCACCATCACTAGAATCGGCGGTGGTCTCCTTCGGCATTTCCTAGCTTTCCACAAGTGGCCATACCCTGAAGGATATATGCTCTTGAATTAAATCCCTTGTGCTAATGAAGGCACAAACAGTACTAAAAGCCCTTTGACATGCTTCAATAGCATCATCAATTTCCACCTTCGGCCTTCGGAGGCCGAAGCGAGACCAGATGGGGCGCTGGATGATTTATTTGATGTCTTCCCTTGCCTTTAAATCATTTTTAACATAAAACCACTCCGCCATCCAGGCTCCGGGCCATCTCTTCCGGAATGTTGGCACCGGGTGGCTTGCGTTGGGGAGAGCGATAAATCCATAACAACTGAAGTTGTTGTGGTACTGTTCTTTGCCAGTAGCCTTCGTCTCATATAAAAGCTCGTGCATACTGCAGAAGCACTTCACGCTTGGCTCTAGCCCCTGACTTCTTACAGCCCAGACAAAAATCCCCATCCTAATTATAGCTTCGGGAGTGATCTAATGAAGGAAGATCTGGTATATCTTCAGCACTTCAACCACAAACTTGATTAAAGGGAACCGAAGACCAGCCTTAAAAAAGCTTCGGTAGATAACAACTTCATTTTCGGACGTTGTTGTCTCCGCCAGCTCTCACGATAGATATGTCACAAAAGTACCTTCCTCTCATGTTGTCAAGGTGACTCTGTTTAATAGTCGATTTTCCGAAGACAGTATGGCTTGGTCACCAAGGCCGATCTTCATAATCTTCGTCTCCACTTTCCACATCATAGCTATCATTGTCATCAGTATCTTTAGACAAACCTTCTAGTATCTCTTTAGTAATTTTCTTTGTGTTTGTTTTTGACATAGACTCAATAAACCCGGCGATAAAAGGATCCACAGTTTTCTTTTCTTCAAACAACTTCGTCTCCACAGTCGTCTTCTTTTCCTCAGTCATTTTTCCCCAGACATGGTGAAAACACGTCTTTAAACCGAAGCTCGAAAAGCTTGAAAATCAGGCGAGAGCTAGTGAGCAAGAGCTAATAAGTTTGAGAAAATAACGCGAATGCTAGAAATGACGTATCAAATGTTGCTGATGTGGGTTCATATTTATACGCCCAGTGCGTTGCAACTTGAAGGGCCCCATCTGTCATTGACTATTGCTATTCTACCAAAGGGAAGGTGTTTTTTCGGACCTTTGGCTTAAGGCCTTCGTTCGTGTCGCAGTCTAAATTCGTTGTTATAACAAATTAATACTGCGAGGGGCTACTGTTGGGGACCTTCGTCTTCCGAAGGTCCTCAAAAACACGATTTAACAATGTTTCCCAAGTGTAGTATGTGTACAGGTACCTTCGGACTCAGAATGAAACAGTATACTATATGAAAAGCATGGTCGAGACGAAGGATGACGCAGCTCCGAAGCTACGCGCAAGGGAGCTTCGGCTCAGCGGAAGGAAAAGGAATCGACTTAAAGGGGAAAAGGCCATCTAGTCCTCGTCGAATTGTCCTTACGTCAATAGTAAACATAAAGGGCGTGATTGTAATTTTACACAGGCTGCGCCCTGTGCCTATAAATAGATGAACAGTACCCCCGTACTGTTCACGCTGACTTGTATTCATTCGTGCGTCACGCTTGGACTTTTGCCTTCTGTCAAGCCGAAGGTATAAATGTAATTCAATATTGTTCTTATTTATCCATGATGATATAATAAAGATATATTAATGATGTCGTATGATTATTCATTTTATTTCTCATGTTTCATATGCTTCTTCTTTTATTAACATATACTGTGATGATGAAAGTACGCCATTCATGACCTTCGATCGAAGATCGTTATATCCTAAGGGAGATAATGCTTCAGAGGACGAAGGCCAATAACCTTTAACATTTTGTGTTGCCTTGTTCTTAACTCATAGTGTTGGGGACTTGCTCTCAAATGCTATAAATTGAGAACAAGGCAACACCAAAATAAGTTATTTGTTAATGCCCTTCGTCCTTCGAAGCATTATTTCCCCAAGGATATAATGATCTTCGGACGAAGGTCGTGAAGGACACACCTTCATCATCTCATCATACATATATGTATTAATATTAGCAACGAATGGAGCATGTAAAGCATAAGAAACAATGTAAACAATAACATTATCATATATATATATTTCTCAGTACATAATTGTAAGTTAACATAAGGACAATATTGAATAACATTTGGTACCTTCGGATTGACAAAAAACAAAGGTACGAGCGTGACGCAAAAGCAAATGCCAAGTTAGCGGGAACAGTATGGGGGTACTGTTCATCTATTTATAGGCACAAGACGCAGCCTGTGAGAAATTACATTCATGCCCTTTACATTTATTATTAACTTATGTACAATTCTATGAGGACTAGATAGCCTTTTCCCCTTTAAGTTGGTTCCTTTTTTCGCCATTTAGCCGAAGCTTTTTTGCACATAGCTTCAGGATTGACTCGACCTTCGTCCTGATCATGCTTTCCATATTATGTATGCTTTTGACCCGAGTCCGAAGGTACCTGTTTACATGTCACACTTGGAAAATATTGTTAAATCACATTTTTGAGGACCTTCGGAGGACGAAGGCCCCCAACAGTAGCCCCTCGCAATATTAATTTGTTTAGAATAACGAATTCAGATTGCGACATGGACGAAGGCCCTAAGCCGAAGGTCCGAAAAAACACCTTTTCTTTGCTAGAATAGCAACAGTCAATGATAGACGGGGCCCTCCAACTTGGAGCGTGCTGGGCGTATAAATAGGATCTCACACCGCCTGCATTTTGATACACTGCTTGTGCCATTTGCCTTATTTTCTCAATTTGTTAACTTGTGCTTACTAGCGCTTGATAGCTCTCAAGCTTTTTAGCTTCGGTTTGAAGGACACGTTTTCATCAGTTCGGAAGATAAGATGTCTTAAGACAAGAAGACAGTTGCTGAGACGAAGCTAACCGAAGAGGAGAAGCTTCTTGAGGAGAAGACTGCTGGATTTGTTGAGTCAATAGCGAAAACGAATACAGAGAAGATTACTAAAGAAATTCTGGAAGGCTTGTCTGAAGATACTGATGATAGTGACAGCTATATGTGGAGAGTGGGGGCGAAGACTCTGAAGATCGGCCCTGGTGACCAAGTCATGCAGTCTTTGGGAAATCAACTAACAAACAGAATCATCTTGATAATATGAGAGGAAGGTATTCCCGAGATATGTCTATTGTGAGGGCTGACGCAGACAGAGCCGTTTCTGCTCCCGAAGAAAATGAAGTTGTAATCTATCGAAGCTTCTTCAAAGCTGGACTTCGGTTTCCGTTGAGCAGATTTGTGGTTGAAGTTTTGAAGACGTGTCAGATTTTCCTTCATCAGATCACTCCCGAAGCAGTTATTAGAATGGGGATCTTCGTCTGGGCTGTGAGGATCAAGGTCTAGAGCCAAGTGCAAAATGTTTTTGCAGCATGCACGAACTTTCGTACGAGACGAAGCCCTGGGGTAAAGAACAATATCATAACAATTTTGGGTGCTATAGTTTCGTTGCTCGCTCTGGGGCCAGCTACCCGGTGCCAACGTTTCGGAAGAGGTGGCCTGGGGCCTAGATGGAAGAGTGGTTTTACGTGAAAAATGATTTGAAGGCAAGAGAAGATATTAAAGAAATCATCATGCAACCCATTTGGTCCCGCTTCGGCCTCCGAAAGCCGAAGGTAGAAATTGATGAGGCAGACGAAGCATGCCGAAGGGCCTTCAGCACAGTTTGCTCTTTTATTAGGATAAGAGACTTAGTTCAAGAACATGTAGCCTACAGGATATGGCCACTGATAGACAATTGGGAAATGCCAAAAGAATCCATCACTAACCCTAGCGAAGGTGGTCTGGTTCGATTGAAATATACCTTCAGGTTTGGAGACCAGTTTATTGAACCAGATGATGACTGGCTGAAGTGTGTTGAAAATACTAGTGATGAGCTACTTGGAGCATACTCCAAGTCTGAAGATAATGCACTATCTGCGGCCTTCGGGAGCCGAAAAAAGAAAAGATTAAATAGGGTTTTTGATGCTATTGGATTTGTGTACCCTCTCTATCGCTACCCGCCATGGGGGCAGAAAAGAAAGGGTGCAACTTCTGAAAAGGTTGCTGCTTCGGCTGCTCCAAGCGAGCCTGCGCCGAAGAGAAAAAAGTTGAAGGTCCTTACCCACCGACCGCGCTACATCGAACCGGCCACAGTGCCTGAGTTTGGCGGGGAAACTTCTACGGTTGCTGAAGCAAAAGAACCTGCTCCTCCCACATAGATTAAAGAGTCGGTTGTAATGCTGAAGGCGCCTTCGTCTAAGCTTATTGAAACAAGGGTTAACGAAGATAAGGCTAAAAAATCAAAAACTGAAGAAGCAACAAAGATGCTCGAGATTCTAAGTCCTTCAGCAGAAGCAACAGTGCTGAAGGCAGAAAAAAGTTCTGCGATAACCCCTAGAAGGAAAAGGATGGTAAATGTATTAGACATTTTGGAGAAAACAAACTCTAAACGCCCTTCTTCCATAAAGAAGGTTGCCGAAAGTGCCGAGGCGCAGGCTGAAGCTAATACTAGGCAGATGAAAGATAAAACTGCAACAATTGAGGCTGGAACCAAGGCCGAATCCACAGTGCCAGTTGAGACGAAGCTTGCCACAGCCAAGCAAGGGGACGAAGAAGTACCTCCAAATACTGATATAGCTTTTGAGAGAAATATGGCCAAAGAAGCCGAATCCCTTGCTCCCGAAGCACCTTCCAAATATCTTGATTATATCATTCGACATGTTTCGGGAAAAAGATTATCTAAGGAAGAAATTTTTGAAGCTAAACACTATGCCCGAGAACTGAAGTACCCAAAAGGGGCCCTAGTGTTTAATGGTACGGATGAAGATGACTTCTTGTATTGCCTCCCAGACAACAAAGAATTATCCGTCTGCCGGGAGATAGCCAGAAGTATGGGTTTTCCGAAGCTCGAAGTTGGCCTCTGTACCATGACGAAGGACGATCTTGCGGATAGCCTTGCATACAATAATCTGAAGATACAAAATGTGAATTTTGAAGTTTATGAATTTTGAATTAGTCTTTTGTTCTTATGTTAATCCATTCATTATTTTGTATAGAGCTTAATACTTAGAAACGCCTTAAGGGCACAAAAGAATGCTGAAGATGAGAGCTGCACTATTGCTCTCAACAACCTTCGAACATAGGTTATCAAGCTGAGAAACGAAGCCTTGGAAAAAGACAAAATTCTACTTACATTGGTGGACAAAGCAAAGGGGGATGAAGCTAACTTCGAGCTCAATCTGGAAACCAAAGGAATGAGATTGAAAACCTTCAAAAACAACTGGCTGAAGCCAAATTAAAATGCGCTGTTGCCGAAGCTGAACGAGATGCCAGTGATTACTGGAAAAATTATTTTGAAAAGACAGTTGCAGAACTCCGTGCATCAAAAGAAAAATGTTTTGAGAAATATGTGGAATGCGTTAAAAAGATAAAAACTAGCTTCGCCAACGTGGGCGTGTACTTGAGTAAAGACAACTTCATAAGGGGCGATCCAGAGGGTGTAATTGAGTGGATCAGTGGTGAGGCCGAAGCCTTTGAAGAGATTTTGAGTGATCGTGGGGACGTCTGTGCCTTCTCTGGCGCGAGAGGAGTTGCAGCTATTCTGGAGAAGGCAGGGTGCGAACATGTTAAAATTTTGGCCTAGGCCGAAGCTGCCTTCTCTATCGACGATACGAAGGACCCCTCGGCCGAAGCAAGCTCAATAGGTGGAAATTTTTTTACTGATATCTGGGAAAATGGTGGCCAAGGGATGGCCCATGAAATAATGAAAAAGAGCGAAAAAGACATCCATGACACTCGAGAAGCAGCGAAAGCAGCTGAAAAAGTTGCGGAACTTGAAAGACGAATAGGTATTACTCAACGTCTTTTAACTTTATTGTTGTTTATTTTTGTGACTTCGAATTAATTCATGTCTTCTACCGCAGCTGCACTATCTCCTCCCCTAGAGCCATTCGACCCAATGTATGACCCAAAGACAAAGAAAACAATAGAGATTATTAATATGGCCGAAGCTATTGTAGACGAAGTTGTTACCAAATTGCTGACCGAAGCTGCAGATAAAGTTTTGAAGGAAGAAGAGTAGCTATTGTAAAAACATTTCTAGAATATTATTGTAACATTTGCTGAACTATGCTTGTAATATTTGGTACTTGAATGTAATATATGAATTGTTTGTAATTCAGTTCTTTGCGATGCATGAAACTTTATGTACATACCGTTTTTGAGCCTTCGGCGAAAAAACACCTTTCCTTCTTTTCATGCTTCGTAAAGAAGAGCCTTTATGCTTCGTAAAAATCATCCGTACTTTGTAAAACATCAATGCTTCGAAAAGCTTTTTACGCATCAGAACTGATGAAGTTGTGATTTTCAGCATTGCCCGAAGATCGGCCTTGTTTTCAATTCATATCATTGTTGTGATATGATGTATGATGTGATGCTATGCGATATGATGCAATGAATGATGCTAATGTATCGTGCAAATGAATGCCCAAACACACACATCCGAAGCTTCTTCCATAACCTTCATTCCCTAAGGAATGACTGAAATCTCTTTGTCGTTTACTTTTCGGCTGCACCGTTTATTTTTCGGTGTAAGTTCTGCATTTTCTAAGGAACGTCTTTTGAACTTCTTCGCCTTCTATTTCGGCGGTATTCGCGTTGACTTTTCATGCTTCGCCTTATATTTAGGTGGTATTTGGCTCTGCATTCCCTAAGGAACGACTTTTGAGCAGAAAACTTACGCTGCGCTCCCTTAGGAATGGCTTTTTGAAGCATCGACAAACTTACGATGCATTCTTTAAAAACGACTTTTTGTAGCTTCAGTGAAACTTTTACTGCGATTTTTAGCACTGCATTCCCAAAGGAATATCTCTTTGTAGCTTCGGCATTTTCATGAGTCTGTGACGAAGGTATATTTCATTTTGACATAAACGAAGCTAGTACAGAGAATCAAAAAATAGCAAGAAAACTAGGTTTACATTAATTGTTCCTTATTAAAAAGAAAACGACAACGAATGTAAAACTGTGCCAAAGGTAGGATATCTCTCAATATATGTGTTTTGATTCCAGCACAGTGCTGTTAACTGTGCGAGCTTCAGACCCCTCCCTGAAATCTCGCTGCTGATGGGTCTGTTGGCTCCCTTCTAGCTGCTGACCTCGTGAGTAGGCAGGCTGTAGTGGCGGTGAAGGTGGAAGCTGTGGCCAAGAAACTTGCGGCTGACTAGCCGAAGCAACAGAAGTTGCGGGATGATTACCCACATATTCTGGTATGTAGGGTGAATGACACGAAGCAGTGTGCAAGACCTGCTTCGGTTGATTTTTCTGGGCTTCGGCTTCTGCAATTTCCTTTTGCTTTTGGATGGTGATTTGACACGTTCTTGTATTGTGGCCCTTGTCTTCACCACAAAATAGGCAGTAGATTTTCCTGGGCTGGTCCCCATATCTTCCTTCGAAGCCCCTGGCGCCTCTGCCTCTTGGAGCTGGCGACCGAAAAGAGCTTTGTTGCTGTCCCGAAGCTTGCGAAGAATACTTCGATCTCTGCTGTTGAATTCCTCTATCATCACTCTGGATGGAATTGTGAATGGACCTGACATGCCTCGGGTGGATTCTTCCTTCGAAGCCCCTGGTCATTTTAGAGAAACTATATGCTTCCTCCCTTCTTTGGCGGAAGTCATTGTCGGCCCAGATGTACTCATCCATCTTCTGAAGCAGCTTCTCCAGAGTCTGTGGAGGCTTTCTAGCGAAATACTGAGCAGTAGGTCCTGGACGAAGCCCCTTAATCATGGCTTCAACAACAATTTCATTAGGCACTATAGGTGCTTGTGCCCTGAGACGCAAGAACCTTGGGACATATGCCTGGAGGTAGTCCTCATCATCTTGCGTGCACTGAAACAAGGCCTGAGCTTTGACTGGCTTCGTCTAGAAGCCTTGGAAACTTGTCACCAGCATATCCTTGAGCTTCTGCCACAAAGTAATGGTCCCTGGCCAAAGAGAAGAATACCATGTTTGGGCCACATTCCGAACTGCCATGACGAAGGACTTCGCCATGACAGCTGCATTGCCTCCATATGAAGATATAGTTGCTTCATAACTCATCAAAAACTGCTTTGGATTTGAATGACCATCATCCATGGGAAGCTGAGGTGGCTTGTATGATGGGGGCCATGGGATAGCCTGCAGTTCTGCTGCCAAGGGAGAAGCATCATCAAAAGTAAAGGTATCATGATTAAAATCATCATACCATCCATCGTTGTTGAACAAGCCTTCTTGATGAAGCTCCCTGTGTAGGGGCCTTCGATCTTGTTCGTATTGAACAAGATGGCGTAGTTCTTCGGTGGCTTTGTCGATCTGCCTCTGAAGATGAGCCAGTCGGGTCATCTTCTCCTTCTTCCTTTGCACTTGCTGGTGGATTATCTCCATGTTTCTGATTTCTTGGTCCAACTCCTCCTCCTAGAGTGTTGGACTAGTGGCCTTCCTCTTCTGGCTTCGGGCCTCTCGAAGAGAAAGAGTCTCCTGGTTTTTGGGCCGAGTGGCTGCAGTGCGGCAGCCCCTGTCGCTGAAGCTTTCTTCGGTGGCATGACGAAGGTCAGTGCTTGCCGAAGGTGGTCGAAAAGAGGGTTCACCGGAGGTGGGCGCCAATGTTGGGGACTTGCTCTCAAATGCTATAAATTGAGAACAAGGCAACACCAAAACAAGTTATTTGTTAATGCCCTTCGTCCTTCGAAGCATTATTTCCCCAAGGATATAATGATCTTCGGATGAAGGTCATGAAGGACATACCTTCATCATCTCATCATACATATATGTATTAATATTAGCAATGAATGGAGCATGTAAAGCATAAAAAACAATGTAAACAATAACTTTATCATATATATATTTCTCAGTACATAATTGTAAGTTAACATAAGGACAATATTGAATAACATTTGGTACCTTCGAATTGACAGAAAACAAAGGTACGAGCGTGACGCAAAAGCAAATGCCAAGTCAGCATGAACAGTATGAGGGTACTGTTCATCTATTTATAGGCACAGGACGTAGCCTGTGAGAAATTATATTCATGCCCTTTACATTTATTATTAACTTATGTACAATTCTATGAGGACTAGATAGCCTTTTCCCCTTTAAGTCGGTTCCTTTTTTCGCCATTTAGCCGAAGCTTTTTTGCACATAGCTTCGAGATTGACTCGACCTTCGTCCCGATCATGCTTTCCATATTATGTATGCTTTTGACCCGAGTCCGAAGGTACCTGTTTACATGTCACACTTGGAAAATATTGTTAAATCACATTTTTGAGGACCTTCGGAGGATGAAGGCCCCCAACACATAGCATTTGAGAACAAGTCCCCAACAACTTATGTTTGTGAAAAACTTATGTTTTAGAGTTGTGTGATACTTATGTTGGTGAACCTTGGTATGAACATAGACATGTATGTGAAAAACTTGTGAGATTTGTGTTTTTTTGTGAAATATGTGGTCTTTATCATGTATGTGATGATTATGTGATAATTGTGATGTATATGTGATCATTATGTGATATATCTTTTGTTTGTTTGATGGAATAGAAAAAACAAATAAAAAGGGGGTATAATGGTCACTTTGACGAGTGTAACACTCATCAAAGAGATTCTTTACCGAGTGTCAAGGTCATAGCACTCGATAAAGAACGCACACCTGAACACCGGTAAAGCCTCTTTGCCGAGTGATATGGCCTTGGCACTCGGCAAAGAAGCAAGCTTTGCCGAGTGCTTACAAATGCACTCGGTAAAGGAACTGACAAAGGGGCCTGCGGGTGATCTATTTGTCGAGTGCTAGTTCAGCGGGAACTCGGGAAAGATAGAGCCTTTGCCGAGTGCCACATAATACGCTCGGCAAAGGATGTGGTAAAGGGGCCCATAGGAATCTTCTTTGCCAAGTGTCTGTACAGTGGACACTCGACACAGGCTTCGTCGCCATTACCTGGCGTCGTGACAGCGACTTTTCTTTGCCGAGTACTGGGTGATACTCGGTAAAGACTTTGCCAAGTGCACGATAAAAAGTACTCGACAAAGAAGTCGTAGCTGATGTACAGTTCGCCGAGTTTTTTTTGCCGAGTGTCAGACTTCGCAAAGTCTTTAACGATTGTTTTCGAGTCTTTACCGAGTGCTTGAGATACTCGACAAAGAAGCTGATTCTAATAGTGACTCGCGACCATGGGTCGCCGCAGCTTCCCCTACCACAAGCTCAAGAAGCTCCTCCCCGCTGTCGCCCCCTCTCCTCCCCGTCCTCCTGCCACGATGGCAGGCTCTGCTACCGCCGCCGCCATTAAGGACTCATACCGGTCCTACTACTTTGCGGTGGCGAGGCGGCGGAGCAGGCGCCTGAGGAGGGCGAGAGTCTGGGGTGCCCTGGCGCGCGCGTTGTGGCAGAGGGCGGCGGCGGCCGGGGCCCTGGTGCGCGCGTCGGGCGCCAGGGTGGCGTGCTGGCTGAGGAACGCTCGGCCCTACGTCGGTGACCTCTTCGTCGGGAACTACATGTTCCTGCAGGTGGCGCCGTCGCCGATGACGATCACGGGCGGCGGCACCGTGGTGCCCTTCGCGCAGTACAACTACGGCTGTAAGGCCAGGGCCGTGCATCTGCACCGCTACCCTACTGGGGCGGTGCTCTACGAGACATAGCGACGTGCCACTACAGCTCCGTTGTTCAGCCAACGATGGATGACTTCGTCGCTGGCCTGTGTTGTGTTGAAATATGGGTAAATAAATGTTGTTATTCAGTTTGGATTTGGAATTTTGTCTTTTTGGCGAAATTTTCCTTCGCAATTGCTTGTTTCCCGTCCTGTCTCACTTTGTTGACCCATCAAAACAGCCATGCCATGTCCTGAGATATGTTCGGAACATGCGTTCTACTAGCATGCAAGTCGGCTGTCAGAGGAGGTAGCAATTGAATGAATCGGTAAGTCTTTGTTTGTGTACAAGCGAGATCTGATTCATGGTACAAACTGATGCTGCTGTGCTGCTGCGACGAATCTCCAAGAATGCGAGTGAGCTGAACAGAGAGGAGAGAAAACAATGTGGGCTGCCTAGCTGCATCGCGTTAAATGACCTTTGAACTGAGCTGGGAGACACTTTGTTCAGGGTTCACCCTTCTAATCGTGTTCCGTTGATTAAGGAGGTTGAACCGTATTCTGGAAGGGGCCTTGATTTTGAATAGGGGATATTGACATGTTTGTTTTGGCTTCTCAGCAGCTTCTGGCCACCAGAATCTGCTGCTGACTGTCAAACACCTAATGTTTTAAATAGCTTTTATAAGAATCATTTTGGTAATAACAATATAAAATTATGTGAACAAAAAATCGGTCGAGTCGTTACGAAAATAGAAATCCTTCACTTTCTAGATCCTAAATCGTATAAACATCTTCATCTCCATCCACACGTAATTCGTACGATACTCAGATTCTCTCCACAGCAAAATTCTCAGAAAAGCTCATCAGACAAAAGCTAAAACAAACAGGCTCGAAGGGTACTGCGTAAGTCCATATGTCCATGGTGGCTACACAGGAGATAAAGCACACTACATTAGATTTGAGGCTGGTCACCATTTACGGCAAAAAGATTTTGGAGTTTTAATATATAACACGTACTATTATTTAAGCTGCAAGTTATATGCTTATCAAAGAACAAGCAGGAAGCAATCCAAATACTTAACATTTGACAAATCATATGAACGAGAAGAACAGAAGTTAACAAATCGTATGTTCTGAACAAGGATCGGCGGAGAGAATTTATGAAGAAAGAAACTTGAAAGCAGGGTACCATTAGAAGAGTGCTGCTCTTGGTATAACCATTGAGCGTTTCCTACGATATTGTTGCAAAATGTAAACAAGGCTAAAAGAACAACAGAAGACACCTGATAGCCAAAGCCATTGTATTGAGGCAAATATCCCATCTGTAATAAAGCTCCAAATACCGAAGACTGCTGCATTGGACTTCCATTGCGCATATTAGATGGCTGTAGTTGAGCTTTTTATGCTTTCTGAGCCTTCCTTTCCTTTCTTGTATCGACCCATTTGACAACCAATGGCACAGTAGAACCCTACAAAATGTATCAGAGCTTGTTGGAATATGTAGAAAGAAATGGGTTTCCTAAAGAAATTCAGAAAATTCATATAGTAACTGTCAAATGGGCTATCTGAAAATACAAAAGGGAGATTTAATCCATATTTATCTACAAATTGAATCATAATAATAATAATATAATAGTTAAACGGTCATAAAATTCAGCCTTTACCCAATCCCACCCACATCACTATTTTGTGCTTAGTCTCAAATTGAAAGGGAAATGAAGTTTCAGGCAAAGGAAGCTCTTCCACTCCGTTCGGTATCAACATCCTTTGTTCCAACTCATGTTCTTAATTGCTATATCTTTTTGTCATATTATTAAAAGGGCGAGGAATTATTTGCCCCTATTTTTTTTCCTTAATGCCAAAGGGTGAAAAATTATTCGGCCAAAGCAAAAGGACCGCATCACCTCCTTGTTTTTAAAATTTTTAGTCTTCCAAATTGGTACCTTTTTTATTTGTGAAAACCCTCTTGAAAGCTAAGAGGAGAAAAACTTTTCTATGCCAAAGGGGAGATTTTTTTACTCAGGGGAGCAATTATTTGGCCAAGGCAAAAACATTTGAAAAACGGAGAGAACTTTTCAAACTTAAGAAATGCTTGAGAAAATGCAAATTATAATTCTTTGGGCCAAAAGCAAAAGACTTTTAAAAGGGTCTTATAAAAAGATTGCAAAATCAAAATTCAAGTGGTGCAAATGTGGTATAAAATGTTAATCATTTCAAAACAATTCATATTCACTTAGAAATGCTTCTAACCTAGCATCTTATGAACACTTGAAAGATTGCAAACGAGTTACAATTTACATGTTTCCTATTTTGCTTTGGTTGGTATCAATCACCAAAAAGGGGAAGATTGAAAGGGAAATGGCCCTAAATCCATTTCTATATTTGTTTTGGTGCTTGCTGACCATCACAACCATATGGAATAACCAGCTTGCTAAGTTCTTGGTTCACAGGTTCATAAGATCATCAACAAAGGTTCTAAGTCCATAACAAGCTAAGTTCTAGCCAAAAAGGGGTGAACTTTAGAGAAGACAAACTATCAGTAGTTCACCAATTTGGATAAGTTCTAAACACCCCTTAGCACATATTTGAACCAACCAAAGAAGATAGAAAGCTTAGGATTTAAGTTTCACACTTTTGGAGCCAAGTTGAGCCAAAACGGAATACAAGATAAATAATTCAAAACAACCAAGATCTGTTTCTTAGACTAGTTGGCTAGTCACTAGAAATATATGTCTAAGTCATGTTAACACCCTCAAGTGCAGCCAGATAAATTTGAACAAGAATTGGACAAGCTTACAAAGATTGGGCTAAACTGTGGAGCACCAGACCGGTCTAGTGGTGCACTGAATCGTTTACACGGAGAGCATGATATGAAACACCCTTAAGTTCTCTTGCATTGTGCTTGATTCTAAATCAATTGTGTTGCTCCCAAAGTAAAATTCCATAATAATAAGAGCAACACTTGCAAGAAGAACATCTCTCCCTCACTTTGATAGTTTTGCTTCTTGTTCTAACACCTAATCGGGGTTTTAGTTTTTGTAGTTTGTGATAAATTTTATGTTTTGCCTATTCACCCCCTCCATGCGTATTTCATGAAGGTGAAGGTCATATGGGTTCGTGCCGATGGACCAGGAGCAGCGAAGGTTGAGCAATGAGTCTTGATCGAGGCTCTAGAGAAGCGGAGTGACTGGCACCTAGGGACAGCGACAGGCGCAAGGACATGGCGGAGCGAATCGTGTCATCGACACGGTTGCAAACCGGTAGGACACATGTTAAGACGTGGTGACGCGTTTGAGCACGCTACCCGCGGTGGTTTCGATGGTTGAGGCTCAAAACCACTCAGTGTGATAGTTCGCGGGTTTCATTGAATTTAGGCCTCAAAATCCGGCAGTGTGGTTCCAGAAGGAATCAGAGGAGACATGTGGCCCATTTTGACGCTGACTGAGTGGATATGCACTATGTATCTAGGGGTAGTTTAGGAAAGAGGAATAACTCTCTATACATAGGAGGGGACGACTGAACCGTTTAGCCATCTCTTTTAACATTTCATTACCCCTTTAGCTTATAATCTTCATTCTGCGACTCGCTTGTTTTGTTTGACTTATCTATGTCACATGAACTTCTCATATCTCTTGGGTGTTATTTGGATTTTTTGGAGTTTGGGGTGTGACATTGAGAAACAAGACGGTTGCCCAAGCACAAAGATTTTATTGCCTCCCACTCACTCATATCTAGTCACCTTATTTGATCCTTAATGTTTGAAACAGAGGAAGTATTATTTATATTGATCAAATTTAAAATTATTTTATTATTTCGAGGGCCTAAACTAATCATCTGTTCCTTTCACACAGGATGTGATGTCAAATTACCGCAGGCCAGATCAATCAAGCTGAGGTTGGCAAATTATTTTATTCTTTTGAGTAGAACGAATCCAACGGTGGTGCACACTAAATAGTAGACAATTACAACATGAATGATACTATAGCACACACT
Organism: Zea mays; assembly: GCF_902167145.1. Taxonomy (NCBI): domain Eukaryota; kingdom Viridiplantae; phylum Streptophyta; class Magnoliopsida; order Poales; family Poaceae; genus Zea; species Zea mays. The sequence continues at coordinate 155,783,324 of NC_050098.1, forward strand.
AGTAGTTGTGTTTTTTCATTATTTTTTTACTTCAAGCAGTAAAACAGAAGCTCTGTTATATGGACGAAGAAACCAATGACAATAAAACTCGGATAGTATGATGCTCGTGCGTTCCGACGGCATATAAATTATTATCTAATAAAATGTTAGTGCACAATGTGTCTAGAGCATACATGAAGAAAAAAGGAAAGGAAAATTCTGTATGAAGGAAGAGATAAAAGGAAATCTTGAAAGGAATATCAGTATAATCCCAAACTAATAAGCATTCGGTTTGCCTTCTAAAACCGGGTGTGACAGACATGGCGGAGCGGATCGTGTCATCGACACAGTCGCGGACCGGCAGGACACATGTATAAGACGTGGTGACGCGTTTGAGCATGCTACTCGCGGTGGTTTCGATGGTTGAGGCTCAAAACCACTCAGCGTGATAGTTCGTGGGTTTCACTGGATTTAATCCTCCAAATCCGGCGGTGTGGTTCTAGAGGGAACCAGAGGCGACATGTGGCATCATCATAAAGGGTACGTCAAGCTGAAGCAACTTTGTGAAGAGGGTGTGGCCGTCAGATCAACACATCAAGAGTTGGCCCATTTTGACGTTGGTTGAGTGGATATGCACTATGTATCTAGGGGTAGTTTAGGAAAGAGGAGTAACTCTATACATAGGAGGGGAGGACTGAACCGTTTAGCCATCTCTTTTAACATTTCATTACCCCTTTAGCTTATAATCTTCATTTCCCTTTATATTTTGTTAGGAGATCCTTAGATGCTTTGAACCATGATATCTAAGTTCATGCGATCTTGAGGAAATGTGGTCGTAACCACACGTTTCCCTCTGGTTTTTTTTCAATTCATGCAAATCTGGTTTTGTTTTTTAGTTATTTCTTCTCCTCTCTATCCATCTAGTTTTAGTTTTCGAATTCACCTTTGCCTTCACAAGTTTGGGGAATGTTTTTAGGTTAATCTTTGGTTTAGAAGTTGTTCTGGATTCATTGTAACCTTGGGCATGAGATGATCCAACTTATGGAAAGTTTTCTAACAAGTTTGTTCTTTTGAGAAAACACCAACTAAACCTCAAGTAAAGTTCGAGTTTTCTAATATGACATTGAATTTTAAACTCGTTTGAGCTCAAATTTTTTGGACACCTTAGAAACACCTTTCAAAGATGTGTGCCAAATTTTGGCTCAATCGGAGTCTGCTTGGATTGATTTTGTATTCTAGAAGACTAGAACTTTGATTCGAGATGCTAAAAGCAGCATGAGTAAGGGGCACATTGTCGGGTCGTTCTAGACTTTTCGATGGCCATTCAGCGACTCGCTTGTTTTGTTTGACTAGTGTATGTCACATGAACTTTTCATATCTCTTGGCTGTTATTTGGATTTTTGGAGTTTGTGGTGTGACATTGGGAAACAAGACAATTGTCTGAGCGCAAAATTTTATTGGCTCCCACTCACTCATATCTAGTGCCTGTTTGGGAGGGCTCTTGAGCCACTCTAGCTCCAGCTCCTTACTAGGGCCCTCCCAAACGGCGTATGGAAAACAGCTCCGTCCAAGGAGCGCGAGCCGGTTTTCACGTCAGGAGCCAGATCCTAGAATTCTAGCTCCTGCAGTGCTCCACGCCTTCACTCCCACGTGCGTTCTTTGACCAGCGCGTCTCTGGATCAGCGTTGCCGCCAATCACTGGCCACGAGCACCCCGAGTCCCCGAGCAACGAGCATGCCTCCTCTGATCCCAAACCCAAGGCTTTCAACGGGTGTGTTTTGCATCAGAATATTTTGTACATTAACTTTTCAACATGTAATATTTTTTACCATAACTTTTTCTCTCCATACATTAAATCAATAAATACAAGCGGAGCTGTTTTGCCAAACAATTTTTACAAAAGGCACTAGCTCCTGCAGAGGAGCTACTTCTTGTAAGGAGTCAGAGCTAAAGTTGTTTGCAGAGGAGCCAGAGCCCTACCAAACGGGCTCCTAGTCACCTTATTTGATCATTAATGTTTGAAACAGAGGAAGTATTATTTATATTGATCAAATTTAAAATGATTTTATTATTTTTAGGGCCTAAACTAATCATCTGTTCCTTTCACACACAGGATGTGATGTCAAATTATCGAAGGATCAATCAAGCTAGGGGTTGGCAAATTATTTTATTCTTTGGAGTAGAACAAATCCAACAGTGGTGCGTACTAAACAGTAGACAATTACAACATGAACAATAATATAGCACACACTAGTAGACAATTACAACAGAAACTCTGTTATATGGACGAAGAAACCAACGACAATAAAACTTGGATATATATATTAGTATAATGCTCGTACGTTTCGACGACATATAAATTATTATCTTCTAATAAAATGTTAGTGCACAATGTGTCCAGAGCATACATGAAGAAAAATATAAATATACATCCTAAAAGATCGATAAAGATGGAAATGTGTAACGCAACGGTGGAGTAAAGATAGAGAAAGAGAAATAAATATAAATATAAAGTCTTTATTTTCATTATTACTTGTGTTTTATAGTAGAAGAGACATCCTAAAAGATCGATAAAGATAAATGTTGGTGTGCTCATGGCGCTCCACATGCAATTTCATTCTCCCTTGATCAACGATCAATCACATGGCTAGGGATGGTAATCCCTACACATGGCTAGGAATGGTTATTTAACCATACCCGTACCCATTGCCATCCATACCATCGGCATAGTCGAAATTGGTGAAATGGCGCTGCAGCTCGGGCTCCAGATACTTGGCCACGTCGTCTCGGCACAGCGGGCACGTCGACTTGTGGCCGAACCACTCGGAGATGCAGCGGCGATGGAAGGTGTGCGCGCAGGCCGGCAACTCCATGGCCTCGCTCTCGCGCAGCGCGACCAAGCAGACGCTGCACTCAGCCTCGGTGTCACCTCCCACGGCACCGCTGTCCTTGCACGTCATCATGAGCATCTGGACGGCGTCGTAGCACACGTGTAGCTCCACCGCCTGCCAAACCGATACGACGGCGTAGCGGGCCCGCAGAACCGGGTCCACGAGCCAAGACACATTTTGCTGGGACAGGAGGGACTCCCACTCGAGGTCCGTGAGGCCCAGGTGCTGCAGCGGCCGGGTCGACCTCAGCAAGCCGTGGAGCACGTCGCGGACGCCGTTCTCGTCGTCCGGGAGCGCAAGGCAGCTCGTGTCGGCGTCCTGGCGGCGGTACATGAGCACCAGGTTGGGTCGCCCGTTGCCGGTGCTGACGTGCACAGACACGTAGCACCTGAGGTGCAACGTGAACCGGCGATCACCGCTCGTTGTCGACTGTCGCGATAAGAACTCTATGCTTGTCCTGTATGCCTCGACACGGCGTTCTGCTGTCAGGGACGAGCTGATCCCGATCGTTCCTTGAGGCGAAGCCAGAAAATGGATCCACCGGGGTCGGCTCCATGAATTATTAGGGTCAAATACATTGCTGAACAGTGTTAAACAGTATTTTACACTGGATTTAACAAATTCCATCGGGTCCGGTGACCCCTGTGCCTTAAGGCAGCTTCGCCCCTGATTCGTCTACCACCAGGCAGCAGCGAGCTACTTGCAACAAGGAAGTTCCGAGTTGATCGTACGTTGAAGGAGAGTTGCGGTAGCTTCCGTCGATAGCCTCCCATTTATATAGGGTCCTCGTGGCTAGCAAAACCATGCATGTCCGATTCAGTTAGGAATCTGAGATTATCTACTAGTTTGTTAAGATTTTGCATGTCCGAGTCCGATCGAGAATTAATAGTCCGATCCTGCCAGGCATATGAACGTTCAGAGCAAAACAAACCTCCCATATTTCTTTCTTTTCTCTACAAAAAAAAAATCACTCACAAGCACACAGCAGGTCACAATCACAACACCAGGGGCGCAGCACAGGGGAGAAAGGAAAGAAAAAAAAAAGAACACTAGCAAGCAAGCAGAACGTAGCGCAGCAGGCAGGCAATCGATCTCAAAGCCGGCTCGTCAGTTCTTGACGAACTGGAGGCCGTTGGCCTGAGAGTACCGCTCCATGAAGCGCATGAAGCGGTCCCAGTCCCGGGGCGTGCGCATGACGTACTTGGCCTCGATCCGCGCCGGCTTGCCGTTGACGAACTTGGCGCTCACGTCCACGGACTGCAGCACGCCCTCGTCGTCGATCATGTAGAAGCCCGTGATGTCCCCGAGCTCCGCCGACGAGTCGAACACCGACGGCTGCTCGAACGTGAAGATGGCCACGCCGTTCGTGCCGTCCCGGGACTTGGTCAGCCGCACGTCCGGGATCGTCTGCTCGTCCGTGCCCTGGATGAACTGGATCGCCGGCCGGACCGCCGCCGCCGCCACCACCACCTGCGGCCCCCGCCGGGGCGTCGCCCGCCGCGGTCGCCCAGGGCACTGCACCGATTTTAGGCATCATGGGAAACCAGGTACGATGAAGCAAAAAAATCTAGATTTTAGGCATGTTACACATCTTGTCCAAAAACAAGATTTACATAAGCTGGGGTCAACATAATAAAAACCGAAGGTTGAAATTACCTTCCTTCACCATCTCTCATGCCCTCTAGCTATTCTGCAAAATCCCCAAGGACTGAAGATGAGTTTTAGAATAACAGTCAGGGAAGCAGATGCACAAATACACATTTCCACCTGAACTTGAAACAATTGGCCATATACTAACAGCCGAGTGCTAAAATGTGATGCAGTAATAGCCATGACTTGCTTACTGCTGGTCCTACTGATGACACTGAAGAACATGATATTTGATTCAGTCCAATCCATGCCCAGGAAGCACCGGCTCAACGGTATCGACCAGGTGGGCAACTACGTGCCTGGCCTGACATTTGCTAATCAACAATGGCATGGACAGCTAAAACCAGAAACGATAGCTAGTTTTCCACTCCCATACCAACACTAATCGCCTTAACTTGTTAGCTAGTTTTGAATGCAGCGGCAACAACAAGTAAGAAAACATGACAAAACTTTTATCCTAGTGAAAATTGTATAGAAAACTACTGCAATATAGATAAGTGTAGAAAACAAATAAGCCTTAGAAAGCTTATCCCAATAACATATAGATACATATATATAAAATGGTGAATGAGTGTGTGCACCGTTTAATAGAGAGCTGATTTCATATGTAATAGAAAGTATGAAACTGAAGTACCACCAAGGATCAAAAGATAAAAATTACTTGCCCCAAAAATAAAAACAGAGAATAAGGTGTTTTGCCCTCGGGACCTGAGGTGTAAGATAGTTCCCAAAGATATGTGCACATGCACATGATTAAGCACGAAAGGGGTCATTATATGGATCGAGTCAAATTTTTAGTACTGACATATATAAAGAAATCATCATGATGTGAGGCATTTATTGATAAAATCTTCAACATGCAAGTCATACTTATTAACTACATAACATGATTTCAACAAGAAATAGTGAAATGAATATGAAATACACATGTGCAAATACAATATTCTAGAAAAACAATGGAAATCTTCGGAACTAAGTTACAATTTCACAGAGAAAATACAACAGAGTGGAGGGACATTCAATTAAAACTTTTTTAATGTAGATCAGACTTAGAAATAAGTAGAAGAGTATCATTAGATTTACAAACATAAAACGATGATAAAGATCTATGGTCCCGCCTGCTTGCATGGAATCCCTTTAAGCGCTTCTACTCGCTTTGGTCAAAATATGGTTCTCCCCACTTCGCTATGACCACAAGATATTGATGAATTATCACCATAGGTGAAAACCTATTTAGACAAAATCCTTCAGAACACCAAGGCAAGGAAAATCAGTAATACAGCGATAGGCATAACTGGCTTTAATTAAGGAATCATAAATTACTTCCCCAAACTATGTAACAAAACCGACATGGTTGCCAAAAGTAGATATGTTTAAATTATACGCTAGATCGATTCCAATCATCACACCTGCAACAGATGTCAATGGACATAGCTATACTTAATGCAAATCAAACAAATAAAAGGATAAGAAATTGGCAGTTCATACCGGTTGGCGATGGGTATATGGACATATTGTCTGTTGTGTAATCCATGAACTTGGCTCTTGTATAACGTTCTATGTCATGTGAATCATAAGTCTCCCCAATGCAGTTGCACATCGATCCAATACTTGTTACTTGCTTTCTGATCCAAGACATGCTTTGACTCAGAATCCACTCACGTATAACACCATATATTTATACATCTTTTAGTTGAGTAAAACATGCAATCATCAATATAGATAAACCCCCTGCTTATAATGAATCAGGCTTATAACAACAAATGATAATATGAAGGATTTAATTAACTTTAGTTTTCTTCAAACTTGTAGCTGACCATATATTTATATATCTTTTAGTTGAGTAAAACATGCAATCATCAATGAAGATAAACCCCTTGCTTTATAATGAATCAGGCTTATTTTTTATAATGGAAACAAAAAATGTTCCAGCCTTTTATAGTTTCCTACATAGGACATTACAGTTTGAAAACTAATAAAACATGCATCATTAAAAAAAGAACATTCTTGAAAATAACTTGTTCTCGAATCAAGCGTCCTTTAATCTGGCATTAGACCTCCAACCATGTTTTGCAATGATCTCCATTGCCACCGTCTCTAAGGATTGATATACCACACGAATCTCTTGGTGAGCTTCTTGTTTCTGCAATAATCTTCAAAGTCTGAGCCAATACGTCCCCCTGAAAGGAACCTGCAAAATTGATGGTATTGGTTTAAAATTAAAGGCCACATCATTGCGGCACAACCAAATAGACCAAAACATTGTCGTCACTCCAATTATGATTTTTTTCCGATGAGCTATTCCCTTGTTAGTAGCCCAATTCTCAACTATATGATTACTATTGATGGGTCTCTCTGTATTTAAAGCAAAGTAAATAATACTCCAAATGTTTCTGATAAGGTAACGATAAAAAAATATGTTGAATAGTCTCATTCTCATTAAAAAACAACATTTCATACTCCCTGTCCACCCACGTTTAGCTAAATTGACTTTAGTGGGAGTAACTCCTCTCCCTAAGTACTACAAGAACATTTTAATTTTGAGAGGGAGTTTTAGTTTCCAAAGCAACATATTATGGATTAAAGTGGAAGTATTCATTAAAAGCGGTACATTGACTAGACTGAGAAAACTCCATTTCAATGTGGTCCCCATAAGAATTTATCCTTCGAATGACCCAAAAGAATAGATGCGAGTAAAATTGATAAATTATGCCACTCAACCCTCGTCGTCCTTGCCGTTGACGAACTTGGCGCTCACGTCCACGGACTGCAGCACGCCCTCGTCGTTGATCATGTAGAAGCCCGTGATGTCCCGAGCTCCGCCGAAGAGTCGAACACTGACGGCTGCTCGAACGTGAAGATGGCCACACTGTTCGTGCCATCCCAGGACTTGGTCAGTCGCACGTCCGGGATCGTCTGCTCGTCCGTGCCCTGGATGAACTGGATTGCTGGCCAGACCGCTGCCACCTGTGTCCACCACCGCCACTTGTGTCCCCTGCCAGGGCGTCGCCCGTCGCGATCGCCCAGGGCACTGCACCGACACGCCGTGGAACAGCGACTGCAGCCGCCGGCTAACGCCACCTGGATGAACCAGCGAACACGTGCAGCTAGTCTGAAAAGCGAGCGCGGACCGGAGGACATAGATATGCAGAGTGTGTGTGTGACGTACCTGCGACATACCGACGGGGCTGCTGTGCTATCTGTGCCGACACCGGCGAGGCGGCGACCGCGAGAGCCTTCATCGCTGCGACTGCAGCCATCCTCCAGCTTTGCCCTGCTGGTGGACTGGTGGTTGTGGCTCTCGAGCGATCAAGGCAGCTGCGGCTTGGGCGTGGCGGGCGGGGAAGCTGCTGCCTGCGGGGATTGGTGTGGTTTCTGGAAAGGAAGAAGAGATATCACAATTGTTTAGGTTAGCATCTATAACCAATTACCTGATATCTTCACCAATCATTTAGATGAAAAGATTTTTATTTTAGCAAGCTTAGAAATGAACTAAATGTCTTAGATTCTCAGAACTTTGATTAAAATTTTGCACACATTGCTCATTTTATACCGTTGATTATGATATGTCTCTTTCATTTGGTACAAATAAATATTTCTTATTTTTCTTGTGCCAAAGCTAAGACTAATATGCTTCCATGTGTATTTCTATACTCAATCTTAGATTGAAAAGAAAATGGAGTTATAGGCAAAGGTAAGGCTTCCACTACATCTTCGTCAGCATTATATACCCATTGCCCTACTTATGTATTTACATTCATATCTTTCTTGTAATAGGTCTCCAGATTTCTTATTTTTTGGCGCTTAATACAAAGGGGGAGAAATTAATAGGCCAAAGCAAAAGGACCGCACTACCACCCTGTTTTCTGAAAACTTTTTCCAAATTGAAACTATTGCATTTGTAAAAACCCTCTTGACAACTAAGTGAAGAACTTTTTCAGGGGAGCTTTTATTTAGCCAAAGGAAAAGCATTTGAAGAAGTGGATAATCTTTCAAAACTTGAAAATGTCTTTAGAAATTATATTCTTATACCATTGGCTAATTGTAAAAGAATTTGAAAATATTTTTCCAAAAGATTTGCAAAAACAAGCTAAGTGGTGCAAATGTGGTCCAATTTTTTTGACTATATATCTAAACCCTCTTATACTTAGAACTGCTTTCATTCTCAAAAAGTAATTTATGCACATATGTCAAAATGCAAAATAGCTATATTTATATACTTTGTATTTGCTTTGGTTTGTGTTGACTTCAATCACCAAAAGGGGGAGATTGAAAAGGAAATGGCCTCAACCATTTCCTATAATCGATTTTGGTCTTTGATGTCCACCACAAATCTCATGGACTAACTAGTTTGCCTAGTTGATCATTTCTCAGGTGCATAAAGTTCATATACATCATATCTAAGTCGACTGTCTAGAGTACCGTAGATTATTCTGGACATGGGAAGTGTTTTAGAAATTCATCTGTGCGTGGACCGTCCGGGCCCTCGCGGCGGACCGTCCGTGACAACAGGGTGAGCCTCGGACAGGAACACTGCAAAAACACGTGTTAACACTACTGACTGTCCGAAGGAGAAGCGAGCACCGTTTGGGACCAAGCTCGAACCGTCCGGCCTCAGGCGCAGACCGTTTGGTCGTTGAAAAACCAGAAAAACTCGAAGGTGACGGGTTCGATAAAATACATTTTTAGCGTCCTCGCGGACCGTCCCGGGTGCATGACCGGACCGTCCGTGATTGCTCTGCTTGACATCTAACGACGCATTTAATGCACTATAGCCGTTGATATAGCCGTTACTGCTGACCGTTGCGATTTGAGCCGTTGATGTGCAGGGGCGGATCATCCGAACTAGGGGCGCGGCCCGTCTGCGGTCGGTAGAAAAGGAGCAACGACTAGGAAGTGGTTAGTGGTTATAAATACAGCCCCAACAGCTGTAACACCCTAGGTGTTAAGCGCCACTAAAAAATGGAACATGGCATCATCTTGAGCATCATTATCACATGAGATCATCCAAGCATTTGATACCTGTTGCATTCACCTTAAAATAGTATAACTTATTATGCTTATGCCTGGTTGGGATGAAAGTATGGGTCGATTTGGTAAAAGCCCTATTTAAGAATCAAATTTGGTAATTTTATTTTCTGCTCTCACGTAAAATAAAATTTGGGTAAAACTTTATTTTATTTCTTGGTAGAAAAAGTTTATTTTGTTACGAAATAGGTTATTTGGTCGAGTAGCAAGGGGCTAGTCACTAAATAATTACCAACATAGGGTAACAATAAATTTTAAGAATTAGTATTAGGTTTCTGTGACTCGTATCACATTAGTTCTAATCGATGTAAATTTGGTTAAAACAGGGTTCAAATTTTAGTCTGATCTGGTAATTCAAAGATTTTGGAGACGTCAACTCCAATAAATTTTAAAGACGTCAACTCATGTTGGATTGAGCTCTATGGGTAATTAGAGGCAATAGACTTTGAACGGTGAGAAATAATTATATTGTATTATGGTTTAATAAAAAACATGCATGAAAATCATTTTTTCCTTCTCTATCCGCTGCCACCTTATGGCCTTATCTGCTCCACGCAAACTCCAGCCATCTCTATTTTCTCCCTCCATCGCACAAGCCGACATCTAGTATTCATTGTTATCAAGCGCTTAGCTCTAGAATTTTCTTTACCGCCTCCTTATCCTATGCACTCGGCTCCCTAGGATATTCTTCACCTTGATTCTCCCAACCTTCCTGTACGTATTCTACTGCTCCACCGATCGGCTCCCTCTGACCTCCGTGCTACTGGTCGCCAGCACTCGGCACTCAGGCCGTTGGACACCGGCGTCGTGAGTCGCGCTCGTCTCTACCTCTACATATACTAGCGCCCAGCGCCCAGCGCCCTACACCTGCTCACCCGCTCCCCATCGCGCTCGACACCGCCCCAGCCTCAAGCTGCACTCGCCGGACAGCATCCTCCTCATCGCGCTCGAAAGCAGCCACTCTTAAAATTATAGGCATTTTCCGTATCATTTTAATTCCATAAATTAATATTATGATGATGACATATAAAAGATAATTAATCATGACATCAAATATATCCATAACAATATGGATCATGAGAACATAAAGCATATGAGTTATATAAATCATATAAATACGATAAACATGTAAACTGACTGGACGATTGAAAATAAACAGATAGAAACACAAACAGCATGACTGTAAAATTAAAACAGACAGATTTATCATATTACAATAAGACAGAACAGATAAGATAAAATCATCCCTAAATATGAAACAGCATAGATGAATATATGAAACATATAAAATATCCAGAACACAAATCAGTAAGTAAATAAAACGATCATACCCTCCGATGCACTCTTATGATCCAGATCCTTGGCCAGCTTCTTTTGTCATGTTGGAGATGTTTTGGGCAGTCGCGTAGACGCTCCCCAAAAACCTAATTGCCGATCCCCCGTGCAAGGTCTCGAACGGCACCGGCTTCGGAGGCACCTGCCCTCTCGCTTCTCTGTGCGCGCAGAGTCACGAGATGGAAATACCCTCACTCGGCGGCTGGACTGTGATTCTGAAAGTGTTCTCTCGTGTACCGAGTGACAGGGGTACTCCTCTATTTAACCTCTCGCAGAGGGAAGCTGAAGGAGAAAGGTCGCCGAGTCACGCCAAGAGTCGGCCAGCTCTAGCCGAGTTATGCCATGAGTCAGCCAGCTCTTGCCGAGTCACGCCATAAGTCGGCAGCTGAAGGAGAAGGGTCACTCGGCTGGCTGACGAAGAGACAGGGTCACTCGGCAGACGAAGAGACAGGGTCACTCGGCTTACGTACGCGGTTAGTGAGTGCTAAAAATTAACACAACCACACCACGCCCGCTCGCCTGCCTGCCTGCCTGCCTGCCTCGCCTCGCCTCGCCACGCCCGGCCCGGCCCGGCCCGGCCGGCGGCGGCGGCGGCGCGCGCGCGCGCGTGTGGCACGCCCTTGTCCATTTCTTGACTTCTCAAGTTAAGTGGAATAAATCCCACCATATAAGTCAAGGCAAAAGACCCTTGGACTTCCAATGTGGTACTATTGGTATTCTCCACCATTACACACCATAGAGTTTATTCAATAAATGGGCCAAGCCCATAAAAGATCCAACAATCCCCACCAAACTCTAGGGTTTGTAATGATGAAGTATTAGAATCACAATCCTTTGATATACCAGTGTTTCGATGGAGACTGTTAAGTTGAACATCCATCTAGAATAAGAGTTTCACTCATTCACAACTGAACAATGGACTATGCCTTGAATTGACAGTTTTGTGCGAAAAAAGATTCACTCAAATCCTTTGCTGATACTAGGCTGCAAAAGGGTATTCCCGCTGTTTAGAAGCATATAAGTCACACTTCAGTGCCTTTCATGAGTATTTAGGGATTACCCAAGTCCCATAGACTGTGACTAGCAGTCTGACTCATATAGGTATATTCCTCAGAAGATGTTCTGTAGGACAACATCTCACCTTTATAAGACTCTTGGAATACATTAAGGTAAAAACCATCCTGCCTTACAGATAGGAAAGATGTGCATCAGAAATGAGTTAAAGAAGGGATCTTTCCTCACAATCTACTCCTAGCTTGTTTCTCCACTCTACTTCACGGGATCTCCGATCACATAGAGCAGGTTACCACTAGAGTAGATCTCACATGGGTCTCATACCCATTTCCCTCGATGCACTTTCTATCACATTGCGTGATAGACCCTTAGTGAATTGATCTGCCAGATTATTTGATGTGTGGACATAATCCACAGTTATAACTCCGGAGTTTTTCAACTTTCTGACAGATTTCAATCTCCTCTTAACATGCCTTGTAGACTTCATGTTATTCCTAGAACTGTTAACCTTTGTAATCACCGTTTGGTTGTCACAGTTCATGGAAATAGCCGGTATCGGTTTTTCAACTACCGGTAAGTCCAATAGGAAATCATGAAGCCACTCGGCCTCAGCCCCAGCAGTGTCTAATGCTGCGAGTTCTGCTTCCATTGTAGACTTCGTTAAGATAGTCTGCTTGCAAGACTTCCAGGAAACAGCACCACCTCCAAACAGAAACACATATCCGCTTGTGGCATAAAGCTCATCAGCATCAGAAATCCAGTTGGCATCACAATAGCCTTCCAGCACTTTTGGGTTTCCGGTATAATGAATACCGTATGTCATGGTACCTTTCAAATACCGCAACACTCTCTCAAGAGCACGCCAGTGATCATCTCCTGGTTTTGACACAAACCGACTTAGCTTACTCACAGCATAAGAGATGTCTGGCCTTGTTGCACTTGCAAGGTACATGAGCGAGCCAATGATCTGGGAGTATGTCAGTTGATCCCTTGCTATTCTCCGATTCTTTCTTAATAGCACACTGGGGTCATAAGGTGTAAGAGCAGGATCACAGTCACTAAAACCAAAGCGACTCAATACCTTTTCCACATAATGGGATTGTAACAAAGTTACCCCACCATCAGCTTCTCTAACAAGCTTGATGTTTAGAATGACATCAGCCTCTCCCAAATCTTTCATTTCGAAATTGCTCGATAGAAGACTTTTAACTTCCTCAATCACATTGAGATTTGATCCAAAGATCAAAATGTCATTAACATAAAGGCACAGCATAACAGACTCACCCCCACCATACCGATAGTATACACACGTGTCAGATTCATTTACAACAAAGCCAGCTGCTGTAAGAGTATTATCAAACTTTTCATGCCATTGCTTAGGTGCTTGTTTTAGGCCATACAATGATTTTATCAACCTGCACACCTTGTTCTCTTGACCATCCGCAATGAACCCTTCTGGCTGATCCATATAGATCTCCTCATCCAACTCTCCATTTAGGAAAGCTGTCTTAACATCCATCTGATGAATGATGAGACCATAAGAGGCTGCCACGGCTATTAATGTGCGAATTGTAGTCAATCGAGCCACTGGCGAGTAGGTGTCAAAGAAATCTTCACCCTCCTTTTGGGTATATCCTTTGGCCACAAGCCTTGCCTTGTACCTCTCAATTGTACCATCAGGCCTAAGCTTTTTCTTGAAGATCCATTTGCAACCTATAGGTTGACAACCATAAGGACGGTCAACGACCTCCCAAGTTCCATTAGACATAATAGATTCCATCTCACTCCTTACTGCTTCCTTCCATAAGTCAGCATCAGGAGAGGAATATGCCTCACTAATGGTAGTTGGTGTGTCTTCCACAAGGTACACTATAAAGACATTACTAAAGGATTTTGCAACCCTCTGTCTCTTGCTCTTTCGAGTGACCATAGTGTCATCCTCCTCAGGGATGTGCACGTGAGAATCCTCAGCATGATCTATAGGAATCGACAGTTCGTGCTCATGGGAAATTATAGTCTCATGACTTGTATCACTAGGTGTATTCTTCATGGGAAACTCATTCTCAAAAAATGTTGCATCTCTTGATTCCATGATAGTATCAACATACATATCAGGCACATCAGATTTTATAATTAAGAACCTATACCCAGTGCTGTGAAAAGAGTACCCAAGGAATATACAGTCAACAGTTTTAGGCCCAAGTTTACGCTTTTTGTTGATTGGCACATTCACTTTAGCCAAGCAACCCCAAGTGCGCAAATACGAGAGATTCACTCTTCTCTTTTCCCATTCCTCAAATGGAGTGATCTCTTTGTTCTTTTTTGGAACTCTATTCAGGACATGACATGTTGTCAAAATCGCCTCACCCCACCATACCTTGGATAATCCCGCTGTACTCAACATGGCATTCACCAAATCTGTTAGAGTGCGGTTTTTCCTTTCAGCAATCCCATTGGATTGTGGTGAGAATGGCGGTGTCCTCTCATGAATAATACCATGTTCCACGCAGAACTCATCAAACATATTAGAGAAATATTCTCCACCTCGGTCGGACCTTAAACGTTTTATTTTCCTCTAAAGTTGGTTCTCAACTTCAGCTTTATAGGCCTTAAAATAATTGAACGCTTCATCTTTTGTTTTTAAGAGATACACATAACAAAATCTAGTGGAGTCATCTATAAAAGTGAGAAAGTATCTTTTACCACCTTTGGTCAAAATTCCATTCATCTCGCACAGATCAGAATGAACAAGTTCTAGAGGTGCCAAACACCTCGCCTCAGCAGCCTTGTGAGGCTTGCGGGGTTGTTTTGATTCAACACACACATGGAACTTAGACTTTTTGACCAAGTTAAATTTAGGAATTAAATTTATATTTGCTAACCGCATAAGACAGCCAAAGCTTGCATGACAAAAACGTGAATGCCATAAATCTGACTCATCAGAAAAATGAACAGAATTCACCAGTTTATTACACACATCATGCAGAGATAAGCGGAACAAGCCTCCGCAGTCATATCCTTTACCAACAAAAGTACCATGTTTTGACACAACACATTTATTAGACCCAAGAACAACTTTGTATCCATCTCGACATAGCATAGAAGCGCTAACGAGATTCTTCTTGATAGAGGGCACATGCTGCACGCTCTTCAATGGCACCGTCTTTCCCGAAGTAAACTTCAGAATGACCGTACCAACACCAAGAACATGAGCACGCGACCCATTTCCCATCAACAAGGCGCCAGACCTCCCGACCTGATAGGAAGTGAACATAGAGGCATCAGCACCCACATGAATGTTTGCACCACTGTCCATCCACCACTCAGGTGAATTACAGACTGAGAGAACAAATGGTAAAGAATTACCATACCCAGATGTTCCTTCTTCAGTTTCAGTGGTTACAACATTAGCTGATTTCTTGTCTTGAGTGAACTTGCGATCAGGGCACTCTCTTGCCCAATATTGATCACTGCCACAGACAAAGCATCCTCCCTTTCCCTTGTTATTGTTGTTCTTCTTTTTAAACTTTGCTGGTTGAACAGGTTTATTCGCGTTCTCTGGTTTGTTCTGGTTTTTCTTCTTGTTAAACTTGCGGAAGTTTCTCTTCTGCACCACATTAGCAGTAGAGGTCTCCACACCTTTTCCATTGTCCTTTGATCTAGCTCTTTCCTCAACATCAAGAGTACCAATGAGCTCCTCCACATTGAACTCTTGTCTCTTATGTTTGAGAGAGGTAGCAAAGTCCTTCCAAGAAGGTGGTAACTTGGCGATTATACCGCCAGCCACAAACTTGTCAGGCAAAGGACAAGGAAAAAGTTCGAGTTCCTTAGCTAGTGCCTGAAACTCATGAGCCTGTTCCACTACAGATCGGTTCTCAACCATCTTGTAGTCATACAGCTGCTCCATGAGGTACAGCTCGCTACCAGCGTCAGTTACTCCAAACTTTCCGACAAGTGCATCCCACAGCTCTTTCCCTGTGGGAAGGATGATATAGCTTTTCTGGAATTTTGTGTCCAGTGCACTAATTATTGCTCCTCGAAAGAGGTTGTCTTCAGCCTTAAACTTAGCCTCATCCTCAAGAGGTAAGTTGGCAGGCTTGCCCTCAGCGGCATGAAAACAAGACATTGCAGTTAGCCACAATTCCATCTTAGCTTTCCATATCAAGAAGTTTTTACCATCAAAAGGATCAGGCTTTAGCACAGCAGCAAAACCTCTGACAGAAAAATGCCTAACATTAGGTTTTTGGAATGTTAGAATTATAGGCATTTTCCGTATCATTTTAATTCCATAAATTAATATTATGATGATGACATATAAAAGATAATTAATCATGACATCAAATATATCCATAACAATATGGATCATGAGAACATAAAGCATATGAGTTATATAAATCATATAAATACGATAAACATGTAAATTGACTGGACGATTGAAAATAAACAGATAGAAACACAAACAACATGACTGTAAAATTAAAACAGACAGATCTATCATATTACAATAAGACAGAACAGATAAGATAAAATCATTCCTAAATATGAAACAACATAGATGAATATATGAAACATATAAAATATCCAGAACACAAATTAGTAAGTAAATAAAACGATCATACCCTCCGATGCGCTCTAATGATCCAGATCCTTGGCCAGCTTCTTTTGTCATGTTAGAGATGTTTTGGACAGTCGCGTAGACGCTCCCCAAAAACCTAATTGTCGATCCCCCGTGCAAGGTCTCAAACGGCACCGGCTTCGAAGGCACCTGCCCTCTCGCTTCTCTGTGCGCGCAGAGTCACGAGATGGAAATACCCTCACTCGGTGGTTAGTGAGTGCTAAAAATTAACACAACCACACCACGCCCGCTCGCCTGCCTGCCTGCCACGCCCGGCCCGGCCCGGCCCGGCCGGCGGCGGCGGCGGCGCGCGCGCGCGTGTGGCACGCCCTTGTCCATTTCTTGACTTCTCAAGTTAAGTGGAATAAATCCCACCATATAAGTCAAGGCAAAAGACCCTTGGACTTCCAATGTGGTACTATTGGTATTCTCCACCATTACACACCATAGAGTTTATTCAATAAAATGGGCCAAGCCCATAAAAGATCCAACAGCCACTTGACTCATTTTTCCTTGCTCTGATACGTCATCGCGTGGAGCTGCTGAACGCCGCTGTCTGCAGCTCCTGTATCACCGTGCCGGCGCTCGGCTCCCCAACGCCTACTGCTCACTCTACAGCAGCTCGCTGGCTCCCTAAAAATTCCCCAGTCATCTTTTGACTTCCTACCTCGCCGGTTCGTCGTCGTTGTCGTTATTTGTTTAAAATTGCCGATCGAAATTCTTAGCTTTGTTCGGCATCACCTCATGCAGTTCGTCGTGTCGTCATCCATGCTGTCTCGCGACGTCGTACTCCTCACACTTTGTTTCCTCCATGTTGGCGATGCTTGCTGAAAGCCTGAGTAAGTGCTTCAATGTCTGAAATTATGGTGGGTGCCAAAAGTTTGTCTGATATATGACATCGTTCGGTAGTTGTTGTCTGGTGGATGGTGTAGCTGTATGTGTCTCGACGCCCTAGCTGTTCGCTCAGTACGTCACTTCTTGCGACTATGATTTTAATATCGTAGATTTATGCTTGCGTCGGTGAGGATGGTTGTGTGTTTTGATTATAGGAGAGCGTGGTCCGAGAAAATTGTTTCATATGTGTTATTGGTCGACTGGTGGTCTGCGCCATCGGTCTATATCTTGTGCAGATGAATCGCAGTAGTGCGATTAGTGGTCGGAAGGAATTAGATAGTGAATAAAAGTGAATTTCAGTACGTCGCTCGCTAGATATCCAAAAAATGACTTGAGTTAGGTTCACCACCATTTGGCGAATCTCCACTTGACGTTGGTATTGCGTAGGCTTAGATTCTCTTGTAGTACATTTTGATTTAATTGGGGTGTATTCCGTTAGTCGCCAATTATCTATGTTATTAGAAATACATTTTCCGTCAGTTGTCAATTATTCGCTTAATTAGAAGTATCTTACTGTTGTGAAATAAATCACCAATGGAAATAATAAAAATAACTAATTTATACTTTGAATTTTGCGAATTGTATGAATATTATGCGTGAAGTGCAACTTTTCTGTGTGGGGATATTATGCTCGGGGGTTTATCTTTAAATTTTTATATTGCATCTGTGTCCATTTCATCATCACATCATGATCATAGCATACATCTTTACTTTACGTGTAGATCACGTTACTGGTGGATCAATCGCTTGGTGAAACAATTTCCTAGAGACTGGTCATCACCCTGAAGACTTATGACATTTTATTTTCTTAGTCTTCTGCTCTTCTCGGCAGCAAAGATAAGCCCCGGTGCATTCACCACTTTCCTTGTTGTTTACAAAACTTTTATCACTGTATATGATGCATTAGGTGCTAGGAGTTGCGTGATCAAACAATTGATGCATTACCATCCTTGAGAATTTGAATAATCATTCTTTGATACCTATTTTATGAAAAACTAGTGCTGCTTAGCCCTGCTTAAAGTGATAAGATTTTGAAATTTATTTTGATTACTGGTTATTGTTATGTGTGAATGAACTTGAGTTAGATAATTAATATGAGACCGGGTGGGTGGCTTGCATCGTGAAATGAGTCAGTGTAGTGCTCCGCCTGTGTCGATTAAGGACCATTCGATGTAGGCTTGATGAGGTGAGACTTTGCAACTAGCCACATGCTCTGGTAAGTCTGAACCCGACTATTTCATACGTGAAAAGACAACCACGCACTGGGCGTGGGAGATGGTGGGAGTAGCGTGTACCCTCCTGGCTAGAGGCTGGACGGAGGAGTACTGTGCTCCCGGGTAGCACAGACCGGTTCACGTTGTGGAGGATCTGTGGGTACGATTGACATATGCAAGGGTTAAGTGCTACATATGTCGTGTGGTTAGGAATCCCCAGCTGGGTATAATCGGTTGGAATCGTCGTTGCTCCTTGGTTATAGAGACTCGACTCACTGACCACTCATCGTAGTTAATAAGTGAAACATGAATTGGCTAAAAGAAAGCTAGATATGACAAGTGAATGCTCTCGATCAGGAAAATATAGAATCAGGTAAGAACTGAAATTGATAATTAAAAGATGGCTTAAGGATCTACTATTAGTAAGTTTTTCTGCAAAATGAGTACTTGATTATTGCTTAGACTTACCTTGATTCCTAAAAGCCAACATATCCTTGGAGGCTTTTTCTTTAGTCGGGTAAGACTTGCGAAAGTACACTTCGTACTCAGAGTTTTCGAACTCATGTTGCTGCAGGTAATAGATTTGTGCTGCTGTTGATGGTGCTAAGTGTCGGTGGGCTCGGCCTCCCTATATAAGTAATCTTTACCTTCTTTTTGAGGATTGTCAATTATGCTAGCATGTAATCCAAACTTACAAATATTTTATAACATTTCAAAGTATAATATTTTAATCACATTTGTAATCACTCCGATAATGTAAACTTATTGTAATTTGAAAGCTTTGTAATAAAAATTCCGCTGCAAAAACTTTGGTATGTGATTTGTGTTTACTTAATCTTGCGATCTAGGTGGTAAGTGGTTTATCCGAGGTCCCCTAGGACACTCGGACAGATCCTATTAAGTTATCGGGCACACATGTATAGCTGTTTGAGGTCTTTGAGACAAGGAGATGTACATGTGGGTCATATAATTTGGGAGGATCCGCCACACCAACCACCTCCATTCAAGATACCCAAGCCTCTCATTCAATACAAGAGCATTCACTTCAACCAAAGACACATTCAAGCTTGCAAATCTCTCCAAGTTCCATAATTGTGACTAGTGATCATTAGTGATTAGTGACTTGAGAGAGTGTGATTTTGTGTCTTTTCTTGTTGCTCTTATTGCTTGGCTTTTAATCGTTCTTTCTTCATCTCCTTCTAAACTCTCTAGTGGCTTGTAAAGCTAGCAAGAGACACCTAAATGTGTGGTGATCCTTGCAGGTCTTTGTGATCCTTGAGATTAAGAAGAAGCACTCAATCGGTCTGAGTGATCGATTGAGAGAGGGAAATGGTTGAAAAGACCCGGCCGTCGTGGCCTCCTCATCGGGGAGTAGGTTCATTGGAACCGAACCTCGAGAAACAAATCATCATGTTCATTTGTGATTGATCATTACTCTACAATTTGATTCTTTCTCTCCCTGTCTCTAAGTTCTCTTGCTCACAATCTTTTGAGTTAGCTCCCAAAGTTATCTGTATTGATTGAGCAACTCATAGCAATAGCAACTCTCTTCCGCACTCCATATTCATTATAATTTGTTTCTAATCCTAACCCCGGGTGAAGTTCGTGTTCAAAGTCTATAATTTACAGGGTTCAGGGTTTATAGGTTTCGCCTCTATGCGACTTTCAATGCAGCGCAAGAGGACGATGATGACGCTTAGCAGGATGGCTTAGGTTCTAGCGCCTCAGGTTAGAGGAACGTCTACCTGCAAGGTCCCGCGAGTCTCACTCAGCGTCCCATACTTCAAGACGGGCGACCGCTGATTCGGCCGGATGGAGAGAGGCATGTAACTTTATGTTCTCCCTGCTTGTTCAAAATATGTGTTCAAATTCATAATATAAACTTATACTTTTTATTTATCACTTGGACAGGTCTTGGAAGGTTGTGGAGAATACAGGGGGTCACGGCTGCAACCCCAATGGCATCCTCAGCCGTCTGTGTAGGGAAGACTTCCTTGACTGGTTGAGTACGCCGGAGTGACTATAACGCCCTGAATTCGGGCGTATAAATTTTCGTCTCCAATATTCACTAAATTCAGACGTTAATTTCTTTTCTCTTCCCGTTTCTCTCCTTCCTCCCATTTTCAAAGCAATATAGAGACTAGTGTTTGTCTAATGTTGTGCCTAGTCGTGCGTTCATCTAGTTTCGGTTTTCCATTCACGGATTAATCTCGATTAGAAGTAGGAGAGAGTGAGTAGAGGGTAGTCGGCCCGGCCCGTGGCCCAGCCTGGCCCATGGCACGACCTACCCTAGCCTAGGCACGCGCGCCCAGGCCCCTCCCCTATGTGCCCCCTCAATCTCTCTTTTCCGCACAGTAACCTCCTTCTCCCCCCTCTTCCACCTCTCCCCTTGCCCTAGGTTGGATCCCGGTGAGTGGTTGCTACCGTCCGTCGAGCCTTGAGGTGAGCTTCCCCTCTCCTCTCTCTCCTCTCCCTCTTCTCCCCCTCTCCCTGCGCACATGGCCCTCCCTAGTGAGCCCCTGCTCGGCGCGCAGTTGTCACACCTAGGTTCTAGGGGTCCAAAACCCGGGCACGAAATAATCACCAAGTGTGCTAGGATCAAGTCTCACACATATGATGACTCATGGTACAGAAACGAATGTCACATCATTAATATATAACAAAATTCTGTACAAAATAGATAAATAATTACATCATACAAAGACAACGATCCAGCAACCATAGTTGACTAGGAGATGACGACCTAGACCACTCACAAACTCATCACAACATCCTTCATGTGCCTCATCTTGTGGTACCTATTCTTGACCTGGGGGGAATATGAGCAGAACAAGGGTGAGCTCAGATACATTCATCGCTCAACAAGTTGTGGGGAATAATGTGCATGAACTCACCAAAGGTGGGAGCTCATGTGAAGTGTAAGGCTTACCAAAGGAGATGGTTGAAGCTGAGCATTTCTTTTAAAGTTGATCAAAATTTTATTAGTAGTTACTAAGTATAAATAGATACTGACCCAAACTTTATTAGCAGTTACTCTTGCCTACCGAGGCTTGACCCTGCTTCATCGGAGCCGGAGTAGTATAAGCAGCCCTATTGGGACAATAGTTGGCATAGTGTCCAGTCTGTCCACACTTGAAGCATGACCTGTTTGCAGAAGTATTAGGAGCAACAGGTCCAGCTGGAGTGCTTGCTTGAGGAGTAGCTTGCGTCTACTGAGTTTGTTGCCCGGAACTGCCACAAGCAGGTGTACTTTGAGGAGTAGCATAACGGGGATGGGAACTACTTCCAGCTTGTCCCTGGTTAGTGGTCCTTCTCTTCTCTCCAAGTTCAACCCTCATGTTTTCCAGAGCAATAGCTTTGTCTAGTAGTCTCTAGAAGGATGGGAATGTGTGTGATATCAGCTGGTATTGTAGTGGCCGGATCAAACCTTCCAAAAATAGCTCCTGCTTTTTCTCATCATCATCGACTTCACCAGAAGCATATCAGGATAACTTGATGAACTTGTCCCTGTATTCGCTTACTGACATCCCTCCATGTTTGAGGGATTGGAACTCCTTTTTTTAATCTTCATAAGGCCAGCAAAAATATGGTAATTCCTGAATTGAGTGGGGAATTCTGCCCAGGTGATGGTATTGGCAGCAGCGTGAGCAGCGCAATATGCATCCCACCAATCCGCAGTGGGGCCAGTAAGTGACCTGATGCATAGAGTACTTTCTCCCGGTCGGAGCACTGAGCTACGTTGAGCATGTTGTCCATGGACTTTAACCAGTCATCAGCTTGTAGTGGGTCCAAGGAGTTAGAGAATGTCGGTGGCTTGTGACTCATAAACTCCCAGTGCTTATCCTTGGGTGGAGCTGGTGGTGGTGGAGGTGGTAGTTGCTACCGTTCCTGCCGTTCTTAGCGCATTTCTTGGCGTTCTTGCCTCATTTCCTATCGTATTTCCTACCGCTCCTGGCACATCTCCTGTCGTTCTTGACGCATTTGCTCTTGCATTTCCGTCATGGTGTTTGCTAATTGTTGCAGCAGCTACATCTGAGCGGCAGCAACGAGATCTGTTCTAGCCGGTGAAGGAGGATTCATCTCTGGTTATGGTTGGTTAACAATCCACCTAGACGGCTGTTAGCAGGTAGATCGATACCGCTTCCCTTCCTGGTATTGACCATCTGGGTTAGAAATATATGGTAAGATAGTTTTGCAAGGGGAATAATTTAGTAGGCAGAATAGATAGCCTAGTAGTTGATCATAAACTGGAGGATCTTAGGCAGAGCTTGATTCTGTTGTTTTGTGCCTATGTCGGGTTGACTATGCTTATAAGATGAATCTCCAAGGATAAGATAGAATCTGCTAAGATAAGATAGATATGTGATACTAGATATATTTTAATGGGAGATAATATAGTTTGTCTAGTTATTTTATAAACATTTTTTATGCCTAGGTGTATATGCAGATGCAATTGTGGACATTACTCCACAACTCATCACACTCAATCAAAGAACTGAATCAAGCAGTTATAATAAGAATAAACAGTCAAGCATATACATACTTACAAAAATAGTTTGTTTTTGTTCCTAAGAGTAGGTCTCTTATTCCTAGAGGTCACTTTAGATACATGATTTCAAAGTGTGAAATCCACTTTTGTCTTTAGAAGTGAAAAGGTAAGAATAATCAGAGTAAAGCAGCAATAGATGAGAAAAGATTAAGAGAAGTTTAGAAAGAATCAGAGTAGCAAAGGTAAGTAGGTAAGGTTTGTCCAGTTCTATCTAGGTTACGTCCTACAGTCAATATTCCTCTGATACCCCTTCTATCACACCCGGGTTCTAGGGGTCCAAAACCCGGGCGCAAAATATTCACCAAGTGTGCTAGGATCAAGTCTCACACATATGATGACTCATGGTACAGAAACGAATGTCACATCATTAATATATAATAGAGTTATGTACAAAATATATAAATAATTATGTCATACGAAGACAATGATCTAGCAACCATAGTTGACTAGGAGACAATGGCCTAGACCACTCACGAACTCATCACAACATCCTTCATGCGCCTCATCCTATGGTATCTGTTCTTGACCTGGGGGATGTGAGCATAGCAACGGTGAGCTCACATACGTTCATCGCTCAACAAGTTGTGGTGAATAATGTGCATGAACTCAACAAAGGTGGGAGCTCATGTAAAGTGTAAGGCTTACCAAAGGAGATGGTTGAAGCTGAGCATTGCTTTTAAAGTTGGTTAAAATTTTATTAACAGTTACTAAGTATAAGTAGATACCGACCCAAATAAGTAAGAGATCAAATTAATAACAACACCCACAATGCAATGCATATGACAAATTAAGTTTAGTCTGTAAATTTATCATGCGAGAGTCCTGAGCTACTCATGACCACGAGCACGGCTAATATACCAGTTTTACACTCGGCAGAGGTACACCTTTACCCACAAGTTGTGTATCCCGTCTAACCAGGGTTAGCTAGACTCTTAGACACTTCCGAGGTGAATGGCTAGGGATCCACTATGAGGCCTTTACAAAGTTCCACTAGCTTCAGAAAACCCGCTACGGTTTCTGAGAAGGGCAATATAGGAATCCCTCGTTCGAAAAGCCGTCGCAGCATGATCGACCTGAGAACCTGCCTATATGCAGCTCCTCTACCGCCCTTGCCCATTTCGGGTAAGGAAGTCCTCCACTAGCTTTCCTAATTAGTCAGCTAAGGGCGTCCCATTCCATCCTTATGGTATCACAGATATCTCAAGTTAAGCTCCATGTTCCAATTAACACAATGATCTTGTCATGAACCATAATTAAAACAACAGTATAAATGGAACATGATCATAATGTAATATTAATACCAAAACCAGGTAGAGCAATAGCAAAACTACCCAAAAGTTCAGTGGTAAACAAGGTGTGGGATAAACAAGTATAGGGAAACCTATTAGGTCCCATCAGATTAACCTGAGCATGTCACAGTGATTAACAGGAACATTATTGGGTAAAGAAAAGTGATCAAGGGCAAAACTTGCCTGAGACTCGAGATTCCAGGTACCAACTTGCTCTTCAAGAATCTCGTAAATTCGAAGTTACGGTTAAAGAGTTATGATTTTCTAAAGATTTAGGAGTGGGGTACAAAAGAAATTAAGTACATAATTTTAATTTAGGTTTCATAACAAAATAAAGTTACTAGATGATAAACAATATTAATATGAATTTAATGCAACGGGAATGGATAAAAAAGGAGCTAAAATGAATTACTTATAAACTAAATAAGTTCTAAAATTATTTTTATACTAAAAATCATTTCCGTTATTAATTTTACCCATTTTATTAACCTTTGGGCCACGACCACAATTTTCCAGAAGCGTAGGGTTACTTTTACAAATGTTTGGACTGTTATGTAATGATCCTAATATAGGGATGGACTGCAGGTTGATACGAAGAGAGGACAGGGGCTCTTCTGCATTTTGATGGGGTCGAAGGGGTATGGAGGTTTTCTATCGCGCGATCATAAATCGACGGCCCTGATTAAAAAGGGCCATCCCAGAACCGGTATGGAACAGAGGCCACCAGATCCAGATTTGATGGTCAAAAGCGAACCATCGAAACGACATGCTCACTGAAATCAGGACCACACCCTCAAGATCTAACGACCCGGATCAATCCTGGCCGAAGGGGTACGCGTCATTCTAATCTCCACCGTTCACTTGGATCCGATGACCAGGACCCAGTCCACAACCCCCGATGGCCAGAGGCGGTGGTGGTGTCCGCACGGCAGAGACCATGGCCGGGCCACAACATTCATGGCTTCCCAGTTCTAAACTCCAGTCCGAGGTGTGCAATACGTAGCAGAGACATAGGTGAGCCAAATTAGGGATTTCTTACCGGTAATTGCGCCACGCAGCGCCCTGGTGACAAAGGATGGCGGTACGGTGGGGATTTCCTCGATCCAGCGAGCAATTGTGATGGCTCTGGGACCACACCCCACCAATTGATGAAGCGGACGCTCCCCTCCTGCCCTAGCGCACACACGAGAAGCTCGACGAGGTCCCTGCGCCAACCCCCATAGGTTCGATGGCGGCGGTAGATTCCCTCACACCGATCTCTCTCTGTTAGCACTTGATTTGCTCTGAGACTTGCGGGCTAGGTTGGGGTGAACAGAGTGCGGTAGCTTGAATTTTGTAGGCATAGGTATGCGAGTTCGGCCAACATAATCCTTGATCTTCACCAGCGTATCCGCTTGGTTTGTTACGGCGTTCGCAGTCAACTAGGGAGAAGAACCTACACGGCGGGGCCCGGACGTCATTGGAGTAGCAGCACGCGCATGATGGAAGTGTGAGGCTGAGCAGGGGGCACTATGAGCGACTCCATGGATTTCCACAAACAAGGAGAAAGCGCGGGGGGGGGGGGGGGGAGATAACGGGCCGCACGACTTGGGTGGGTCGAGCCGAGGTCAGGTTTTGGTCCACAACGATTCTATTTTTTTCTTATTCCTTTTCTATTTCATGCTTTCCTCCTTTTAGTCTTAAATCCAAGTTGAATTCAAATCTAAGTTTATAATTTGAGATAAATGTTTAGTCAAAACACCAGAATGTAATGCAATAATATTGTACTATTTTATTTATTTATATATTTATTGTTCCTATATAAGCATTTGTGTATGTGAGTGAATTTTTATGCCATACATACATACAAAGTAAAATAGTATTTTCAAGAGTAGGTGATTCCTAGTGAATGCCCTATGTTAAAGAAGAATTTAAATCAAATAAATATATTGATAAAGAAGGACTTAATTAATTTAAGTTCCTCTTATTTTATCTTTTATTAGACAACACATTCATTTTGGGAGAAGTAAATTTTAAGCAAGACAATTATTGCTAGAAGGTATTTCAAATTCAAATTCTTTAGGATGTTTTACTAGATTCCAACATTAGGATTCTTGAGGTCTTACAGTAGCCCTAGGGGCGCGGCCCCCGATGGCTTGGCTACCCGGCGGTGCAGCCTGCCGTGGTGTGGCCCACCCCGGCGCGCGTAGCCCTAACCCCGTGCACACAGCTATTGGGGCAAAGGCGAACATGCCTCCCCCTCGCTCTAAGATTTCTACATCGACGTTCCACAGATCAAAGGCCGTGTCAGCAAGCTCTAACAGCCTGGCCATGGACGTCGCCCATGCGAAGGCCTGATCGCCCCCTTCGCTTCGACGAGCCGTGGCGAAGACCATCAAGGACCTCAGGGACTGGATGACCGAGGCCGCGAAGACCACATGGCTTTGTATCCATCTATGTAAGAAAGGGCCCGTGTGCATCCGGCCCATGTTGTAAGGCCCCGCCCGCGGGTTGCCATGTCAGCAGAGCGGGTTGGGCCACGTCTGTAATAAAGTGTGATGTAATGACACGCTGTAACCCCCTATGAGGGAATATTCTGGGGATAAACTAGGTAACTGGGGGCCTAATTGTCCTTGACAGGGTCGGGTGGTCCCTCAGTTACCTATAAATACCCTGCACTGTGCCAAATCAATGGACGGAAAAAAGGAACACTATTTCCCTAACGCCTTGCGCTTAGAAGCATCAAACTACTCCCTCTTACTTCCCGTTGGATTCTACTATTCCTGTATTGGCAAGTTCCAACATTTGGCGCCCACCGTTCGTGCGACGAGAAAACATCCCGCGATGGCCCCCAAGAGAGCAAGTTCGAAGGCCACCGCTTCCATCGACGACGCGGCGAAGGTAGCGCTCCTAGCGGAGAAGAAAGGCAAAGCCCTCGCGGACAACACCCTTCAAGAGGCCTTCAAAGATGACGCCGTCAACAGTAAAAGGCAATGCTAGGACAACCCCACCCCCGACGGCACTGTGCGCACTTGCAGTTCTGAGGGCGCACCGCGATCACCCCCACCAGGCTTCGCTCCTCCAGAAGGCAAAGACACCATAGAAGATGGCGAGATCATAGGCATCTCGGCCGAAGACCAGCTAAAGCTGCGAGCCCTGCACATCAAGAACAACCACCTTCAGAAGCAAAAAGAGATACTCGAAGCCAAGCACCAACGAGTCACCATGCAAGCCAAAGTGCGACAGATGATACTAGATGAGGAACAAAAGGCTCGGGAGCTAGAGCAAGAAATCGCACTCATACAAGGCGAAGGCCCGTACAACCTGCAGCGTGGCCCCCTCGTGGCCCTGGTGGCTTTCCAACAAAACATACAAGGTGGAGACCCATTCCACCCACAGCGTGGCCCCATCCCCCCAGCAGCCGCTTTCCAGGGAATCAACTACCTCGACGAGCGAAGTTCGCTAGCTCCGTAGCTCCAAGCGTCACCCTAGCTAGCCAACTTTAGGGCCGGCACTTACCCCAAATACAACGGCAGCACCAAACCGGCCCAGTACATCATGAGCTACCATGTCGCCGTTGCATCATCCAGAGGGGACGACGCCACCATGGCCAAATCCTTCATATTCGCACTCGAAGGCCCGGCCTTAACCTGGTATACCAGGCTACCGCCACTATCAATCGAGTCATGGAAGGGACTTCGCGACAAGTTCCTATTGAATTTCCAAGGATACATGCCAAACATAGATGCATTGGCCGAGCTATCACTCTGCAAGCAGCAGAAGAAAAAGACTCTTTGAGATTACTACAAAAAGTTCCTCACGCTCAAGTCGCAACTGCCATCTGTTGATGATCACATAGCAATCCATTATACAATCAGCGGTCTTCGAGCTGACGTCTTGTACAGTCATTGTATCAGAGACCCGCCCAAACACCTGCAAGAGCTCTACCAATTGTTCGAAAAATATGCCAGGTCCGAGGAGCTACACCAACACAAGGTCGAATCTCAGAGGAAACCCAAGAACCATCCGCAGTCTAGCAGAAATTTGGTTAGGCCGGTGCAGTCTGACTCCGGCAGGGACAATCGCAACCAGCAACAGGTCCACATCAAAGCCAACCAACATCCCGCTAGAGACATAGCTCGCTGTCAGTAGTACCCCCTTCAGAACCGCGGCAACAGCACAAGAGGAAGAGGCAGACGCCGAGCCCAGCAGCCGCGAAGATTTTACTGCCTGTTTCACAGTGAAGACTACGCACACCCCACCAGGGACTGCCCGGAGACCAAGGCCACCAAGGACAGAATGGCTAGAGCCCAACCAGCCGACAACCAACGAGTCATCACGCACACCTACCACCCCCAACAATACCACCAGCAACCATACCACAACGAGCAAATCCACCACCAACCCAATCACGTATACCATCACCATCAAGAGGTGCTGGTTCTCCCCCCACTACCTCCACACCATCCAAATCCTCCACATCAAAACCGCCACCACCAGCACCCAAACAAGAAGACTTCGTCGAACAACCTTATCGCGGGGTCATCCACATGATCACTCGGGGATCCAGTGTAGACTTCGACACCAAGCAACAGAAAAAGGACCACTACCGCAGTGTCAACCACGTCGCTCTCACCGGCCCAGTGGTACAAACAAAGTGGTCCCATGTACCGCTCACTTTCGATGCCAGGGACATTGATTTGCGCAGTGCACCACATGCAGATGCCATGGTAATCAATTGTAGGGTAGCAGGCTGGGATTTGCACAAAGTATTGGTCAACAATGGCAGTCAGGCCGATATCATCTTCTTGCATGCCTTTGATCGCATGGGCATCAGCCATAGCCTCCTTAAGCCCGCAGACAACCCTTTATATGGTTTCAGAGGCAAAGGCATGTTCCCTATTGGCAAAATAGAGCTACCATTTTCATTCGGCACGACGCCCAGCGCGTGAAGCGAGCAAGTCACCTTTGACATAGTCGACATGGTCTACCCATACAACACCATAATGGGGCACAGTTTAATCAACAAGTTTGAGGTAGCCATTCATGGGATTTATCTCTACATGAAGATCCCAAACCCACAGGGCATGATCACAGTCTACGGAGACCAATAGACAGCACAGAACATCGAGAGAGACTTCATTCTAGGGCAGCGTAATGTTCACTGCCTAACAGCAGAGTGCGAAAGCAGCTATAGTCATCGCTCAGCCAAAAGCAAAAAGATCAATGCCTAGCTGTAGAGCAACGACGAGACGAAGATAGTACCCCTCGATCCCGCAACCCCAAAACAAACAGTCATGATCAGCGAAGACCTGACACCACACGATGAGGGAAGGCTTCTTTCTTGTCTAAGCCGCAACAAGATGTCTTCTCCTGGTCCGCCCTCGACCTAGTAGGGGTTAGCCACGCCATCATCGAACACAGTTTGGGCATCGACCCCTCGGTGCGCCCAAAAAAGCAGCGGCTAAGAAAAATATTCGACGAAAAAACAGAGGCAACCAAAGCCGAGGTACATCGCCTATTGGAAGCCAAATTCATCGAGCCAATCGCCTACCCAACATGGCTCGCCAACGTCATGATGGTGCAGAAGAAGAGCGAAAAATGGCGCATGTGCATTGATTTTACAAGCCTTAACAAAGCATGCCCCAAGGACACTTCCCCCTACCACGAATCGACAAGATTGTCGATTGCGCAGCAGGCTGCGAAGTCATGTCCCTCTTAGATTGCTTCTCGGGTTACCACCAGATCCATATGAAAGAGGAAGACAAGCCAGCACCAGCTTCATCACCCCCCCTTCGGCACGTACTGCTTCGTACGAATGCCCGAGGGACTCAAGAACGTCGGCTCGAATTTTTCCCACCTCACCAAGAAGGTCCTCAATAACCAAGTAGGCCGCAACGTCTTCACTTATGTGGACGACGTCATCGTTGCAAGTAAAAGCAAGGAGGCCACCTGTCTGACCTCGCAGAAACATTTGCCAACATGCACGAAGCAAGGCTCCAACTGAACTCAGAGAAGTGTATCTTTGGGGGTACGTCAAGGAAAAATCCTTGGCTACCTAGTATCTCACCGAGGAATCGAAGCCAATCCAACTAAAATCCAAGCAATCATGGACATGGCACCGCTGCAATCCACCAAGGACATCCAGCAGCTAACAGGAAGACTAGCGGCTCTGAATAGATTCATCTCCAAATTCGCCGAGCGAAGCCTCCCATTCCTCAAAACATTGCGAGGCGCGAAAGACTTCGTTTGGGGCCTAGAGCAAGCAGCGGCCTTCGAGTCCCTCAAACAACATCTGTCTGACCTGGCGACCCTGACAAGTCCAGACCTAGCACTCCCCCTCCAACTTTACATTGCGGCCTCGCACAGCACAGTCAGCGCTGGTCCAAGAAAAGGAAAGGGACGTCAAGACTCAGCAATGCCCAGTGTACTATGTCTCTGAAGTCCTTACGAGTTCTAAATGCAACATGACTGAACTTGAGAAAATCTCATACGCAGTCATGATGGCTTCGTGCAAGCTGCGACATTACTTTGAGGCATTCAAAATACGAGTCACTTCAGACAGGGGCCTTGGGGAAATGCTCAAAAATCCGAAAGCATCCGCAAGAATAGCAAAGTGGGCAGCGGAACTCTTAGGGTACAACATCACTTTCAAGCCCAGAGCAGCAATCAAATCACAAGTCCTGGCAGATTTCATCGTAGACTGGACAGGACCTGTAGGGCCACAATAGGACCATGCAGAAACAGTCTGGACTATCCACTACGATGCGCATGGTGTCACGCAGGTGCAGGCGCTGCGGCGATCATCACATCACCTGCCGAAGTCAAATACAGATACGCCGCGCGCCTTAGCTTTGCACTACAGTCTGACAGATGCACAAACAACATAGCTGAGTATGAAGCGGTCATCCTCGGACTTCGCAAGCTACGAGCCCTCGGCGTGACCACATGCATCATTAAAACGGACTCCAAGGTCATCGTCGGCCAAATCGAAAAGGAATATTCAGCCGAAGAGCCCATACTAATACAGTATCTCGTCGATGTTTGAAGCCTCGAGAAACAATTCAGGGGTTTCACTCTACAACATGTTGAGAGAAACAAGAACGAAGATGTCGATACATTAGCTAAAGCAGCAGCAAAAGGTGAAGCCCTGCCCTCCGATGTATACTATCACGTCATCGGTACACTAGTCGTCTAAAATCCTAAAGGCCTACAAATAACACAGGACGCCGACGGGCACCGGATTGTCAACCTTATAATGGCCGAAGTCTAGCGAGCCCCAATAACCCTATACCTCCAAGGACACTACCACCCATCCGATCGCAATGAGGCCAAAAGGCTTAAACACAGAAGCAGAGACTTCACAATCATCAATGGCCAGCTATACAAGAAAGGAATCAACCAACCTATGTTGAAAGGCATAACTGAAACCGAAGGCTTAGAGCTT
Organism: Zea mays; assembly: GCF_902167145.1. Taxonomy (NCBI): domain Eukaryota; kingdom Viridiplantae; phylum Streptophyta; class Magnoliopsida; order Poales; family Poaceae; genus Zea; species Zea mays. Next base: position 155,815,208 of record NC_050098.1, read on the forward strand.
CTCTGTGGAATCCACAATGGTACTTGCGGATCACACTCAGGACTAAGGGCCCTTGTAGCCAAGGTCATTCGTCAGGGATTCTATTGGCCCGCAGTCATATGTACGGCCAACCGAGTAACCCGATCGTGCGAAGCATGCCAGAAATTCTCGCTCCGAATAGGCGCCCCTTCGCAACTCACCAAGCTCATTGCCCACACCTGGCCGCTCAAGCGGTGGGGGCTCGACATTGTCGGACCACTACCCACAGCTCAAGGAAATCTCAAATTCACCTTCATCGCTGTCGAATACTTCACCAAGTAGATCGAGGGCAGAGTAGTCTCCACAATAACATCCAATACAACACAAAAAATTTTCTGGCAGAATATCGTATGTCGGTTCGGAGTCCCATCTGAATTGACAGTCGATAACGACAAGCAGTTCGACAACCAATACTTTCGAGAATTATGCAATTCCATCGGCACGAAGGCAGTGTTCGCCTCTATCTACCACCCACAGTCCAACGGCGTAGTAGAGCGCGCCAACGGCAAGATCTTTAGCTCTATCAAGAAGAGACTACTTCATGACAAAAAGGGAAAATGGGCGGACCAACTACCCAAAGTCATATGGGCATTGAACACGACAAAAACCAGAGCAACGGGATTCACACCATTCCGCTTGATGTACGGATCCGAAGCAATGACACCACAAGAGCTAAAGCAAGGATCCCCACGAACAAGCCCAACAGCCACCCCTGACGTCGATGAGCTAACCTCCAAAGACCTTATCGACGGAGATCGTCTCCTCGCTCTGGAAACACTGAACAAATATCAAGCACATACTAAGGCATGGCGCGACAACACAGACATCCAAATAGAGTTCAAAGAAGGAGACTTAGTACTCACAAGAACCATCAGAACAGAGTCTCGGGGCAAGCTTGAACCCAAGTGGGAGGGGCCCTACATCATCAAAACCAAGACATCGCCGAATGCTTATAGGCTCACCTCACCATCCGGCGAAGACCTAGAGCATTCGTGGAAGATAGATAACCTGCGCAAATTCTTCGTCTAAGTCCCAAGGCCCGAGTGCCATTGTAATTCTTGAAACAATGTCAATTAGGCCCGCACTCTTTTCCTCCCAGGGGGTGAGTTTTTTAACAAGGCGGAGCCATGTAATATAATACCGCAAAGCCACCAAACAAAAGCAGTCAAACTGGCACCACAGCCACGGGTGTTGAAAAAGACCGCGACAACAGCCTTCGACATTCGACGCACAAAACAGTCACCCACAATTGGTAGCCTCGACTACCCTCGCGTGCGACACATCCGAGCAAAAGTCGCCTAAGGGTGCAGCCAGACAAAAGCACAATATATGCGCGACATCACCCACAGGGTGCGAAGTCTTCATGGAAAGACACGTCCGAGCAAAAGTCGCCTAAGGGTGCAGCTGGACGAAAGCACAATAAGTGCGCAACATCACCCACATGGTGCGAAGTCTTCACAGAAAGACACGTACGAGCAAAAGCCGTCTAAGGGTGCAGCTGGACAAAAGTGTAAGTGCGTGTCACCACCGCAGGGTGTGAAGTCCCCTACAAAAGCAACTTCCAAAACAGATATCGCCTAGGGGCGCAACCGATAACTAAAGTGTTGCATAGTCATCCCTACGACACGAACACGATTACAAATCGAAGCCAACTCGCAATAAGCACAACATACAAGCGCGCAATCTCAAATATACAACAAACAAAGGGCTCAACGGCACCATCACGCAATAATACAAATCACAACTGTAACCCTCACAACTCTATTGCGAAGAGGGGGAGGGCACCGTTTTCACTCACTATCACAACAAGAGCAGTTAGGGCAACTAAAATGTCACATAGGCTCCGCCTTCAGAATAAGACCCGCCTCCTGGAAATTGAACAACATCATCCTCAACTCTTCCCCCTCAAATAGGTCCCACAAGTCCCCCTCTCCAATGCACGTCCCGGACGTCGAGGAAAGTAGCTCGCGCTGACCACCCTGATCCAGTCGAAGACGAGACCTTTCCATACCCATTCGGCGACGTCTTCCACTTCGTGAAGTCTCGCTGGTGCTCTGTTTTGACACAACCACCCTCCGCCTCCACGAGTCTTCAGCCCTCGCTTCGGCCGAGGTCGCCAGCGCTTCGCGAGGAGCAGATCGCGATGGAGACCCCAACACAACCAAATCCAATGCAGCTAAGTAATCTAAGTCCTCCTCAGAATATTCCTCAACCCATGAGAAAGGACTCCCAAATTCCTCCCCGTCTGAGGACCACGACCTAAGCTCAGACCCCTCAGACACATTTCCATTAAGAGACATCACATTTGCAGCCGTCAAAACATTATTATCAACATCATCAGGGTTTGCTTGCGCAGGCCCGGACATCGGAACCAGCGCAGCAACCGACCCAAAGTATCACAAAAAGTAAAGCACCTAAAACCTAAAATCCTTAGCGCATCTCTTCAACCTGTGCTGGAGCAGACGCTGTCGCAGGGTCTTCTCCGGAGCCATCTTGAGGTGCTGATTGCCCTTCAGCTCCTGCCTCCTCCGCGCTACCCATCCGAGTCATCGAGCTCTCAAGATGGTGAGGTCGTCAATGTCTTCTTCATTCATCATCTGCGAAAGCAACAAAACAATTCACAATCAGGAAAAAAACCTGCGCCAGTGCTCGATCGGCCCTCTCCCGGACAGTGCCAGGACCATGAGGACCCCACATCCTATCATAAAGCGCCCCAACAGACCACTTTAACACATCATCTTCAACCTAGCAAATTCTGCGGTCGAAGTCCTCGCTCGCCCGGTCGAAGACTTCGAAGTGCCTACATCCTTCGTGGGACAAGGCATTCGCCGCCCCTCACAAGTGACAAGAGATGCATAGGACATGAGGCTCATCACGATGGACGTGAGTGACTCTAGCTCCTTGTAACACCCTGATTTTGGGGGGTATAAAATTTCTTTCTAATTATCACCCAAAATCATGTGTTACTCTTCTTTTTCTCACTCTAGGCTTTCTCTCTCTCTAGATTCTTTCTCCCTTTTTCCATTTTGATTAGAAATAGCTTAAACTAGTGGGGGTTAATTATTTATTTTTGCCAAAACCTTATGAGTCATGACATGTTGCATCATGCTGAGCTTAAAATATTCTTTGAAGTGTTGCACAAGTTTGAATTTATTTGAGTTTGAAACCTAATTTGAATTTGGATTTGAAAACCCTATAGAAAAGAAATAGAAAAGGAATTAGAAAATCCAGAGAAAAGGAAAAGGAGAAAGCAGCCTAGCCAGGCCACGCGCCCACGCCGCCTGACAGGCGGACCCCGCCTGTCAGCGGCAGTTCTCCCTCGCACGCCCTCCCTCTCTCGCTCGCTGCCCAGTGGGGCTGATCTGTCAGCGCCGGTTTTCTTCACCGGCGCACTCCCTCTCTCTCTGTCTCACTGGCCCGGATCGCCAGTGCCGAGCCGTTGCCCCCGCGCGTCCCCTTTTCTCTCTCTGCGCCGTGGGCCTGCCCTGTCAGTTCCGCCCCCTCCGCGCTCGCCGTGGACTGGTGCGTGCGCACTCGCGCACGTCGCCGGATTTCTCGGCCACGACGCCCGCCCACGCGCCCAGCTCCCTTCTTAGAGCCCCGCTGGTGCCCCGTGCACACCCCTCGCCTCATTTCGCTCAGCTTCACCCTCTCTCGTGCTCTGCCCTCATCGCCAAACGCCGCCGGAGACCCGCGCCCGCGTTCTCGGCCATCCAACTCGCTGGAGACCGCTCCAAGCCTCCCCGAGCTCCGCCCTGAGGTGAGACACCCGTCCCCATGCCCAATTTTCCCTATTGCGCCCTGTGTTCGGCCAATTTCACCTTCGCCGGTGCTCGGCCGCGGTGGTCCTCCGTGCTCATGCGGTGGCCAGCCGATTTAGCCCGGTCTAGTTCACCGGAGTAGGTCCCTGTGTCACCCCTGCCTCTGCTGAAGTTAGCCAAGGCCTTAGCGCGCCTTAAGTCCCCTCCCCGTGGCCGGAATGGCTCACTGGAGTTACTCCGGCCCGCCCGAGGCTTTCTCACCGCCGTTCTTCCCTCTCTGCCCATGGATTCATGGCCCCTTCCCCGCCATTGAGTTCGTCGTGGCACCCTCTTCCTCTCTTCCCAACTCCGGCGACCCCGGAGCCACCCTAGCCCGTGCCAGCCTCAACTCCGGCGACCTCACCGCCGCAGAGAGGAACAGCGCCGCCTGCAGCCGTCCGTTTCCCCCTGTTCTGATCCCCTCCGACCGATTCAGAACGCACGGCCCGGACCCCGGGTACCGCTTCGCGCACGCGTGCCTGCCGCCCTGGCCCGCCTGTCAGCGTCGCCCGCAGCCGTCTGCCCCCTTGGTCTGATCCCCTCTGTCTGATTTAGATCGCACGGCCCGGACCGCAGGTACCGCTTCGTGCCCGCACGCCCTGACTCCCTGGCCCGCCTGTCAGCGCCCAAGCCCCCTGGCGCTGGGCCCGCTCGGTCAACGTGCTCTCCCCCTCTGTCGCTGGCACTCCCTGGCCCGCCTGTCAGCGCTCACCCGCAGATCTAATCTCGGCCATTAGTTTTAAATCTGACGGTTAGATTCACCCGATACCCCTTCGCGCGGTAGTTTTCTTAAAGAGACCCTCGGTTTACTGGAAATCAACCCATCGTCCCTGGTTTTTGCGCGTAGACCCCTGTAATCTTGCAGACTGGACTTTTAAATATTCACAGAATTAGCCCTAAATTCATATTTTGAATTCCCAAACTTGTTTATTTCATAACTTTTGCATATGAACTCCAAATTTAGTGATTCAAATTGCAAAATGTTGATAGAGTTATTCTCTGTTTAAATAAAATAGGTTCACTTACTGATTGCACACTCTAATTTTTAGGATTGAATATGAACTAATGTAGATGCATTTCTATTTATGCAATAAAATAAATAAAAGGAGAAACCTTAGAGATTTAAACTTGTTTAAGCTTGTGAGATTAATAATATGTATTACATAAGTTCATCCCTGTTCTAAATTTTAGGTCACAATAAAATAAATTAATCTATGTTTATGCACTTGTAAGTAACACTTAGGGAAATAATAATCTACTAGGTGAATGCCCGTGCGTTGCGACGGGATTAAAAAAATTGTATGAAACATATAAACGGAACGACAAAAATCGTGTGATAAATACATAACATATCTTTATAATCATAGTAATGTAATGCTGCACAAGTATACATTTTTGAAAGGAATAAGGACAAGCTTTTGCATTAGTCAATAACAACTAATACAAGTAAACAGAGGCAATAGGGCGTGACATTTTATTATTGAATACACATCGCAGTTTAGAGCACATAGTATAAGAAAAAAAATTATAGCACTCATAACAACACAAGTGTACCTCGGATAATTTAAATGTAGAGAACATAAGATGTCCACAACCTACATGATCCAGGTCATATTCTACCACAGTCCCTATGGCAACATTTCCTTCACGGATATTTGTAATTTGATAGAAATAAATGTAGAGTACATATGAATTTGTCGAAGTCACGATAATGGAAGATGGAAATCGCACAGAGCATCTCCTTTTCCAGCGCGCCCTGCACTATCAAATAAAGGAGTTCTATCAAATTACAAATTCATAGTACCATTAGTTTGGTTGACAAAATATTTGTTAAACATTGACATTTAACTATTTTTAGATTAATGTCATATTAATTCAATCTAAACTAAATTATGTGAAAGCAAAGGACCTTGATACCAATCCCTATTACATTAAAAACAGTAAACTTTGTTACTGACGTCATTATCAACTATCTAAGGGGTATAACCACATAACCAAATTTGAAGTATAAGTTCAATACTAACCTCACCAGATGTTATGTGACCAACAAACTTGTCCTCAAATTCTCGGCACAACTCCAAAGCAACTGCTGGGGTTCCTTCGGCACTTTGTACCATAGATTCTCCCAACCTTGCCAGTTCATCTTGCACGATTTGAGACCCACGGCTGAAATTGCAGCACAACAAGTGGGTTTCATTTTAGCAAAATATAAATTAACACCATCATAGTGAGAAGAATTTGTGTCCCAATATATAGCATTTATATCTAAGTATTAGATAGCAGATACAATGTTATTGAAGAACAAGACATAATTCTTACCCATTCAATAGGTTAGGAACCCGCACTTTCATTAAAACCACGGATTTGCTTAGCAATTCTATCTACCAAAGCAATTCTACCAAGCTAATTATGAGGAAATCCAGTTAACATGTTTTTCAAGCTTTTAGCTTCAACTCTCCAGGCTGTCACTAAGTACTGTATACAAAAATCAAGTATATGTAACTGTTTAATTCACCATGAGGAGATTCAGTTCAGATGTGTTTGTACAAGTTAAAAACACAAGTTGGATGCTCATGGTTTCCAAAAGCGCACGATGAAATCCGGAGCAATTATTAAATGGACATAAAATAGTAAGCAATTACTCCACTCATGGTGAATTAAGCTGGTTGTTACCTTGCCGAGTTAAGTTAGTCGTTTATAAAGGTCGTGTTGAATACAAAGCCTGAGGGTTCCTTTTCACGTCGATCTATCTATATAGTTGGATTGAAGAGGGAAAGTAATTGCCTGCACCTATCACAGTGAAAAGATAGTTACTTAAAAACTGAATTTACATATATAGATAGATACAACAATCTGGGATGAGAAGGAACAATTGATACAAGCATGCACAGAGAATAGGTCAGGAATTTTTGAATTTTAAAAGATCACAATAAGAATACAAAGCATAACTAACAGACAGATGTGTGATAGACAGATAGACAATTATAGGATCAGAGTTTGTGTTCCCTAGATAGATAGACAGACAAATGTGTGAATAAATCACATTTGGGACTGAATTCGGAGCTAGCACGTTTTGCTTCCTACATTTGTGAATCAATATCTGTAATCGTGATGAATTGAATAGCTAGCTTGTCCTTCCAAACTAATATCTGTAAACGTTTTGCTTCAGGTTTCATATTTGACTTGGGATTTGGAAAATAGGTAGGGATGCAAGGGACAGGTGGTAGTGGGTGTTCTCAGTTCAGTTTCTTCTCGCCCAGCAGAAAAAGAACATAATGCAAAAAAAAATTTAAAATTATTTTAAACAAAGCTATAGTTTCTATCGAAGCACTGCTCTGTTGTCAATGTCCTTCTACAGACAGATTAATATCATATTAATTCAATCTAAACTAAATTATGTGAAAGCAAAGGACCTTGCAACCAATCCCTATTACATTAAAAACAGTAAACTTTGTTACTGACGTCATTATTAACTATCTAAGGAGGTATAACCAAATTTGAAGTATAAGTTCATTACTAACCCCACCAGATGTTTTGTGACCAAGAAACTTTTCCTCAAATTCTCGGCACAACTCCAAAGCAACTGCTGGGGTTCCTTCGGCACTTCGTACCATATATTCTCCCAACCTTGCCAGTTCATCTTGCACCATTTGAGACTTACGACTAGAATTGCAGCACAACAAGTGGGTTTCATTTTAGCAAAATATGAATTAACACCATCATAGTGAGAAGAATTTGTGTCCCAATATATAGCATTTAGATAGCAGATACAATGTTATTGAAGAACAAGACATAATTCTTACCCACTCAATTGGTTAGGAACCCGCACTTTCATTAAAACTACGGATTTGCTTAGCAAATCTGTCCACCAAAGCAATTCTACCAAGCTAATTATGAGGAAATCCAGTTAAGATGTTTTTCAGGCTTTCAGCTTCAGCTCTCCAGGCTGTCACTAAGTACTGCATACAAAATCAAGTATATGTAACTGTTTAAGTCACCATGAGGAGATTCAGTTCAGATGTGTTTGTACAAGTTAAAAAAACACAAGTTGGATGCTCATGGTTTTTTGGACGAAGATGGAAATAATAAGAAAACTCACTTCTTTTCCCCCACTGATGGGCGCGTGCGCACTGCGGCCCTAGCGGAGGCAGCGGTCTTCTCCTTGAGCTGGACAAGGGTTTGCACCAGTGTACCCACCAGGAAGATGAGCATGGGGATGGGGTGGCGGGGGCCAGCGGCGTCGCTAGGGCTGGAGAAGAAGGCCAACTCGTGCTGGCCACCAAAGTGTAACACATATAACAATATTAGGCCATATGCTTATTAAAAAACAAAGGAGTTATATATAGTACTGACACATACCAACTTGAGGATCACCATTGTTTGTATCAATATTTACAAGCATCCCCTTAATTCAACCAACAGGAGGACGCTGATGAGTTGCTACAGATTCTAGAACAAAAACAAGAAGAGGAGACAAACGGAAAAATCAGTAACAATCTAAAAAACTCACTATGAGGGATTGCCCTCTCGATCCTCTCCTCCTTCACCAGCAGGAGGACGCTGAGGGTTGTGCTTCTAGACATTCTCGTGACCCTGCTTGAAGTGGCGGCGCTGTGTGTGCCCACGCTTCAGCCCACCACTCATCTTACCCCTCTGTAGCATGAGTGCGCGCTCCTTCTCCTCACCGGCCTCGCCATGTTCGGCTAAGCGTGGTGCTGGGTCTGTGGAGTCGTCGGAGGTGTCGCACGCTCGCCCCGCCTCCCTTGCGGGTCTGGGAGGTGTCGCACGCTCGTCGCCACCATGCCTTGACCGATCTTGGCGTAGGCAATCTTCTGTTCTCCTTAGCCTTGATGACGATGCCATCTCCGAGCTTCTTGAGGGGGGGGGGTGGGGGGTTGTCTCAGCGAGCGCGCATCTAGGGGTGGTGTTGGGCAAGGGCATGGCCTTGACTGGTGTGGTGATCCCCTCGGGCGCTGATGGAAGGGGATGGTGGGGGGAGGTAAAGTGAGTTCGTCGGTTGGGGTTTCCGCCTTAGGGTTTGAGGCGTTGCTTCGGCGCTTTGAGTGTCGGCAAGGTTACATGATGGAGTAGGGACGCGGGGTAAGAAAGCCTTACGGTGAGAGAAGCTCCAGGCGGCAGCGGTTGAGATATCTAGGTGGCGACCTCTCTGGACTCCAGGCTTTCCTCCGGCCCCCTCCGAGCTCCACCTGCGCCCGTGCTTCTTCCCTCCAGCGGCGGCCCGCTCGCGTTAGGTCCCCTCTGTCTTGCCCCTGTGAACTCCCCTCCGCCCTACGAGGATTTGGTGGCGCTGATGGCGTGGTGTCGACCGAGGATTTGGTGGCGCTGATGGCGAGGCAGGTTTGGGCCATGAGCAAGGGCGCGTGGGGGAGGACGCAATAACAACAGAACTCTATCACAATGCAACACTCTGCATGATGATGATATAATGTAATTATGTAAACCATTCAGAATTATAACTATTAGAGTTATGGTGGTTGAATTGTAATGGAGTCTTTGTGTAATGGGCTTAGGCCCAACAACTCTGTTACAAATATATCACCCAACCCTGATTAAGGTTAGGTTTTCAGTCTCCAACTATAACAAATATATTACAACTATCCTCTAAAATAAAACAACTACAAATAGAAATGTGATTGAATGCCAGTATTCCTGACAACATAACAGAAAAAATGTTGTTACATAGCAGTGCTACTGTGTCTAGGTGCCACCAACCTGTTATACTTGAGCAGCTAGTAGGGAATGTAGTCAAAGCTACCACGAACTCTTTTCAAACATAAGAATTGCCCATAATCATTATTTATATATCATTTGTACCTATTCCTATCCCCCATCCCCCCATAATATATCACAATTTAAACCAGAGAATGATAAAAAACATTTATTTTATAGGAAGAGACAAAAAACATGAAAATTAACTGTAGGAAGTAGCAACAGTAAGAGATATAAGAAACAACTGCCAATACAATGTATAAAAGATCCATGTTTAGCAGGTAGATCATGTCGAGAAAAGGAGTACCTGAACTTGAAGCTCCCTGGCAGAAAAATCAAGCAAGTCACCCAACAATCTCCTTTTAAAAATAGGTAATGATTCTTCATGCCTTAAAAAGAACAGAAAGTATAAGGTTGTAACAAAACTGTAGAGCGAAAAACACCAGTAACCGAAAAGGGTAATGGTAAACATAGTGCAGAGAAAACAAATAGTGTTGCCTAAGAAATTTTTGAAGTAAATCTAAAGATTTTAGTGCAGATATCTTATAGTGAAGTTCTGAAATTATTTCTTGAACAAGTACCCGAATATCTAGCTAACCTACAGATTTTTAAGAGTGAATGGACCACCTGATCCAAACGCAGCGAACGAATCCAGCCTGGTGGATCAGGAGCATCCATGCTAGAATCAAGTACTCGTCGAATTCAGGATTCGGACGTAATGCTTCTCCTTCTTCGGTTCAGTACCTATCAAAACATCATTTGTCATCTCCGTGGGCAGCGCAAAAAGAGCATCAGTACCCCATCAAGGGCCGCGCATCCTCCGAAGACGGGCAACTTCTTATCTAGAAAAAAAATCATACCAAAGAGTAGTAGAGAAGAGATTTCTGCATTTCAAAGGGGAGCGGAGTGTTTGACGTCTTGACAGCTCATGCTTGGAGTGCCAAACACGCAGACGCAGCAGCTCCGAAGCAAACTCCATGACTCGGCCTCCTCTTCCTAGAACCATCCGGTCCATCCAGCCGTCGCCGCCTCACATCCTCCACCTCCCCGGATCCCACCGCGATGGAGGAAGACGATGAGTTCGGTGACCTCTACACGGACATCCTCATCCCCACTCATACCCCCAATCCACCTCTTCCTAGCACCATCCGGTCCATCCAGCTGCCGCTGCCTCGCATCCTTCACCTCCCTAGATCCCGTCGCGATGGAGGAAGACGATGAGTTCGACGACCTCTACACGGACATCCTCATCCCCACTCATACCCCCCAATCCACCTCCACGCTATCCAACCCTGTTCTAGTCGAAACCCTACACCACCCGCCTCCACACCCTAATCCTACCTCCATGGCGGCAGCAGCAGAGGAGGTCGACGATGACTGGCTCCTAGGAGGGAGCGAATCCATACCTAGGGTCGACCCGACCAGCGATTGGGCCGACGAGGACGACGATGGAGGGGAGCCTGCACCTCCCCCGAAGCGGTCCACCTCTGCGGATGATATCGATCCGCTCATGGGGGTGGTGCTGGGGATTCCGGGCCAGTCAACCCTGGGCTCTCGTCATCATCGGCAGATGGTGCGGCCGGGAGCGACGAATGGGACAAAGGGGTAGGAGATCCTCGGATCCGTGGGTGAGGGCTCGACGTGGGCATAGCTGGGGCTGGGTTAACGCGTGGGCGTGCGCGAGATCTAGCGGCGAGGGCACGACGAGATTGTGGGCGTGCCGAGATCTGGGGGCGAGGGCATGACGGACATCCATGCGTGGGCGTGGGAGGGAGCGGTGGGAATGAGCGGAGCGAAGGATGTCGCGGGAGGCAGAACCGTGGTGTGTGGACGCCTACACTATGTCCTTAACAGGGTGTTTGGATCCCTTCATTTTAGAGGAATTGGAATTCACTCAATAAAGTAACTTATTTAGTTTGGAATTTGACATTCCACCACTTTCCAAAGTTCAGATATAAGCCTATCTCAAATTCATGAGGCGTGGGATGGGAAATGATTTTATGCATTAGTAGAATTTGTTTCTACTCTGTAATTTACATGACACTCTTTGTCTCACTCTTCTATAGTAAAAATGTAGCATATAAATACCTCCAACATCTTGCTAATAATAGTATATAAATATATTTTACATAAACCAGAATTAGCTTAATTGATATATGCCTAAATTACTATTATTAGAATGGAATTCAATTCCAATGATCCAAACGAGACGTAGGAGATAGCAGAGAATACTCCCTTAATCTAAAAATATAATTTAATAATCTCGGTGATACTTATCTTCTACTACAGATTGTGCAAGGGTAGCAGGTGGGTTTCGGGAAAGATGTAGTATATGTTTTTACTATAATAGATATAGACATAAACACACATGTGGTGTAGTGGTAGCAATGAGTACATTTGCTTGAGAGGTCATGGGTTCAAATCCCCTTGGGGCCTGTTTTTTTAATTTAATTTTAGCTAGGCGTGGGATGTACGTGGGAATGGAAATGAGCTTTGTGGGAGGGGAGAATGAGAAAGGAAACGAGGAGGGGTAATTGAAAAGGTAGAACAGGGAATGGGAATGGCAGAACACGGAATGACAGCCTACCCCTTACTGCCTTAATAAGTAGTAGAGATTTCCAAAAAAAAGTTAATGTATATTATAGTTTATGATTATACTTTGATTCATTATCCCTTATGTAGTATTGTGTCCTTTTAAGATGTGTTCCAATGTTTGTACATGTTTGGTGTGGTGTTCATTTGTACTTTCCAAACGTATTGAATGCATGCTCGCTTTATTTAGACAACGAGCAGTCCAAGGTTCCTGAGTGTGTTGTTGGAGACCTCCCTGAGCAGCAACCTGGTGAAGGCAAGTGTCCTCTGACCTATTATGTCCTACATACTTTATGATTCACTGTCTCGCATTACTTTATAAAACCAAAGGATTGACTAGTCTATATTCACTTATCCTTGTTTACCTTTTGGGTTACCATGGTTAGCATGTTGCTATTGCCTTAACTTAATCAATGAACATGATGTGAACATTTATGATACGACACTGTTATCTTGATTATGTGGATGATTCTGTGATACCTTAGGGGGCTCAGGCCTTTTTCCTGAGTACCTCTCCGTAAGGACCTGTTCGTGGAGTGACCACCCGGGATAACACTACAACCATGAGGGTGGAATGGGACGCCCTGAGCTGATTAATTAGATGAACCTGGGGTGTAGTTGGCTTTGCCAGATGGCCGTCAATGAGGGCAAGGGCGTAGTGCTCGCTCTGCTAAGGTTGGGGTGCAAAGGTTCTTTCGATTTGGTTTTGTTAGTCACCCACCTTGGGGAGGTGTACTGCGTTTGTATGACTGGCGAAACCTAATGAGCAGCTATGCACCAGGGGAGTCTTTGTAAAGGCTATGTAGTGTATCCCTGGCCATTCACCTTGGTAGTGAAGATCGGGTCTGTACAACCCAGGCTGGAAAGGGATCACGACTTGTGGGTAAAGTGTACAACCTCTGCAGAGTGTTAAAAACTGGTATATCAGTCGAGCTCACGGTTAAGAGCAGCCTTGGGATCCTCTTTGATTAGAAGAACTTTGGATACTTTTATGATGATGGTTAATAATGATGTTATAAAATCTGATCTCTGGTATTTCCTCTTTTGAGGGAGTACTACTGGGTAATAACTGGGTTTATTACTAAAACTTGGCTCTACTACTAATAATAAATATTTGACCAACTAAAAGCAACTGCTTGACCTCAAACTCCATATACAGCTAGTCCACTTTAGCCAAACGAGACATTTGCTGAGTACGTTGATGTGTACTCACCCTTGCTTTACACACCACCCCCACCCCAGGTTGTCCCCAGTGTACCCAATGCTCAGGAGGTGATGCTGGCAACATGGATGACTTCAAGGAGTTCCAGGAATATGACGAGTTCTAGTTCTTTCTTAGTGGCAAACCCCCAATCAGCTGCCTGTGTAGGCTTAGCATCTACGTTTCATATTTCCGTACTTTGATAATTATGTTTAACAATGGTTATGTAATAGACTATGTGGATGTCTTGGACATCTTGATGTAATTAAGTACCTTTCTGTTATTTAATTCGAGCATTGTGTGATGATGTCCAATTATGTAATCACTGTGTACGTGAGTTTCTGATCCTGGCACATACATGGTTCGCATTCGGTTTGCCTTCCAAAACCGGATGTGACATAAGTGGTATCAAAGCCTTGCTGATTGTAGGACCGCTAACCTAGACTTGAATGGTCGCCCTAAGGACTATAGACACTTACTCTTACCTTGACCTTAGAGTTCTTTCAAAAGTTGGTCATCTTGACCAACTCTATGTTATTTACTCATCTCAAAAGGTTTTATCTCACTTTTCTTTCTGTTTACTTTCTGGTCTCATAGTTGTACTCTTACTCTTGTGCTTATGATGTACTTTGTAGATGGCCCGTATCAGGTGCACTGCACGTAAGTCTGTGATCCCCTTTTTGCCTTCTCGCCTAGCGGAGCGTCCACTGCGTCGCACGGTGCCAGGTCAGTCCAGCCAGCTGGAGAGACTGCATCGTCGCCTGCACGAGGAGCAGGAGCGCCGACGCCAGGAGCAGGAGTAGCAGGACTCTTCCACCTCGCCTTAGCAGGAGGTGGAGTCTGAGACGTCGCCTTCCCCTGCACCTCAGCCAGAGATGCCCCCTGCACCACCCTAGGGCATCTCGGCTACTGGATGAGACCCTGACGGAGACGGAGATGACGACGCTGGTGGCAGTTGGAGCCACGGCACGGAGCTCTCGGAGGAGCCGGAGCCAGAGGGATGGATCGCTAGACCCATCACTCGTGACGCCGCTCGCGGGTGTCACTTCCACGACGCTCTCGATACCCTATTGTGTCGGGCCTTCGACTGACACACCTGGTCTATCGAGTACCGTTGTGTAGTCTACCACCATCGCCACGGTCTATACCCGGACCAGTGGGAGGCTACTTGCTTGGTGCGCTGTCCGTACGATGATCTCCGGGGTGCAGAGGCCTTCTCAGAGCACTATTCTATTACTGAGAGGGATACTGCCGAGGCAGCCAAGCAAGATGCAGCACGATGGGCGCTTTCTCAGTATTGCTCGTTGTTCAGCAGGGCAGCTGATGACCTCGACCTGAAGTACTACCCTCGTCGTTCGACCGGCAGTGCTGGAGGTGTGATTGCCTCGCCAGTTGGTGAGGGCAATCCTAGGCTGAACAGCATGGTCAACTTGGTCGCCGTGCTCAACACAGAGTTGGACCACGCCCTTGACGAGTTGGGCAAGGTTTGGGCGGAGGTTGAGGAATTGCGTGCTGAGTGCGTAGCATGCCACTATTTGGATGGTGGTTCTCCCGCCCCTGTCGGGATTCAGCACCCTTACCATTCGCCGCCCCGTGGTCGCTTCGACTATGGTACCCCAGACTGCAGTACCCGGATAGATTTGGATCCCTAGATCGACAGAGTCGGAGCCTGTAATAATTCTTAGTTAAGTGTCTCAGTCTAGTCAGTCTAGTTAGAGTTAGTTTGCTTATTTTATGTTGGATGTTTGTTATGATGAACATATACTGAAGTTGGATCTTTGTAATGATTGTCACCAAGGTGTGGGTATCCCCTACAACTTGGTGTAGTTATTAATAAAGTCAGTTATTTAGTTGGGTAATCCATTTATTTCCACTTTCCTCTTTATCTGAGAAGCTGTCAGTGAAGATGGTCAATTGTTCAGTGCTACGAAGATTTTCTATACATCTTTTCTTATGCTGAAAGACTGCAGAGTCAGATTTGAAATATATGTGTGTGATTTCTACAGATGTCTGAGAACAGGCGCAGAGGTGCGAGGCGTGCTCAGCCTGAACAGCAGGCACCCCAAGAGGAAGCAGCCCCGCAACAGCATTTGCCACCGCCACCCCTGATGACTATCGAGCAAATGTTCTTGATGCAGACCCAAGCAGTCCAGGCAATTGGTCAGACCTTAACAGCTATGCACCAGGTGCAGCAGCAGCCAACACCGCCTCAGCCTCCAGTGCAAGTCCAGATGCCTCAAGTGCCTAGAGACAAGCGGGCAGAGTTCATGAGGGGCCATCCCCCAGTCTTTGCTCACTCTGCTGATCCCATGGACGTCGAAGATTGGCTACGTACCGTGGAGCGTGAGTTGCACACTGCCCAATGCAACGATCGTGAGAAGGTGTTGTATGGTCCCTGACAGCTGAGGGGAGCAGCACAGTCTTAGTGGGAGTCTTACCTCGCCACCCATGCCAACCTGAAGCCATCACTTGGGAGGAGTTCAGGGATAAATTCCATCGCTACCATGTGCCCGAGGGACTGATGATAGTGAGGAAGGATGAGTTTCTCGCCTTGAAGCAAGGTCCCCTGTCCGTCAGTGAGTACAGGGACAAGTTTCTGCAGCTATCGCGTTATGCCCGAGAGGATGTCAACACGGATGCCAAGAGACAGTACTGCTTCTTGAGAGGATTGGTTGATCCCCTCCACTATCAACTGATGAACCACATCTTCCCTACCTTCTAGCATCTGATCGACAGAGTAATTATGACAGAAAGGAAGCATCAGGAGATGGAGGACAGGAAACACAAGATTGGTGAACCTCAGGTTGGGAGTAGCAGTGGTCCTCGCTACTCAAGCAACCCACCTCAGCAATTCAAACAAAGTCACCAGCACCAGCATTAGCGTCAGAACCAGCCATAGCAGTACCAGAGGCAGTTTCCTCAGTAGCAGCAGTACCATCAGAATAACCAGGCAGCCCGTATTCCCGCCCCAGCATCCAACCAGAGCAACCAATCAGCGCCAGCGCAAGGAGGAAGTCGTGCGTGTTTCCACTGTGGGGAATAAGGTCATTGGGCGAATTATTGCCCAAAGAAAGCAGCTCAACAGCAGCCAGCTCCCAATGCCCTAGTCAGGCAGAATGCAATGCAGCAAGGAGGCAACAACCGTGGGTAACCTCGTGTCCAGTATGGAAAGGTGAACCACCTGGCGGCCGACACAGTCCAGGAGACTCCAGGAGTGGCACTAGGTACGTTTTCAGTCGAGTACTATTCCGTAAATGTCTTATTTGATACTGGAGCAACGCATTCTTTTGTGACTGCATCATGGGTAGAATCACATAATATACCAGTAGCACCTATGAGAGTTAGTTCAGTTGGTGGAAGGACCCAAACTGATAGATTTTGCCCTAGTGCAAAGGTTCAAATAAGGGGGATAGAGTTCCCCGTCGATTTGATAGTTATGGGTAACCAGGATACAACTATAGATGCCATCCTAGGGATGAATTGGCTAACCAAGTATCAAGCTAGTCTTAGTTGCGATGAGAGAACAGTGAAGTTAGTGTCCCTATCAGGAGAAGAAGTGTTAGTGGAATTGGTCTTGTCTGGATCAAGGAAAGGGAGTTGTCACCAAGTTACCGCTCATATTGAAATGATTAAACCATCAGAGGCTATTAGTGTAGTGTCAGAATTCCCAGATGTGTTTCCCGAGGAGTTACCAGGTATGCCATCCGAAAGGAAGGTTGAATTTGCCATAGAGCTTATACCAGGCACCGCCCCTATTTCCATGAGAGCCTATCGAGTGTCTAGACCGGAATTGGTGGAACTCAAGAAGCAGATTGATGAGTTGTCGGAGAAAGGTTATATCAGACCGAGTACCTCGCCTTGGGCAGCCCCAGTGCTATTTGTGGAGACGAAGGATGGCACGAAGAGGATGTGCATCGACTACAGATCCTTGAATGAAGTTACTATCAAGAACAAGTACCCCCTGCCCAGAATTGAGGATTTATTCGATCAGTTGAGAGGAGCTAGTGTGTTCTCAAAGATAGATCTGAGGTCAGGCTACCATCAGCTCAGAATTCGACCCTCAGACATACCGAAGACAGCATTCATCACCAAGTATGGACTATATGAGTTCACGGTCATGTCATTCGGTTTGATGAATGCGCCAGCTTACTTCATGTACCTGATGAACAGTGTGTTCATGGACTACCTCGACAAATTCGTAGTAGTGTTCATTGATGATATTCTTATATATTCCCAGAATGAGCAAGAGCATGAGGAGCATTTGAGGAAAGTACTTCAGAGGCTACGAGATTGTCAGCTGTATGCCAAGCTTAGCAAGTGCGAGTTTTGGTTCAGTGAAGTCCTATTCTTGGGTCACATTATAAACCGAGAAGGATTAGATGTAGATCCGAAGAAGGTAGCAGCTATCTTGGACTAAAAAGCACCAAAAGATGTCCGAGGAATCAAGAGTTTCATCGGAATGGCCGGTTATTATCAGTGTTTCATTGAAGGTTTCTCCAAGATTGTCAGGCCAATGACAGCTTTGTTGGCAAAGAAGGTTGAGTTCAATTGGACCCCAGCATGCCAGAAGTCCTTTGAGACATTGAAGGAGAAGTTGACAACGGCACCAGTACTAATTTTGCCAGATGTTCACAAGCCATTCTCAGTATATTGTGATGCTTCGTATATAGGACTAGGATGTGTGTTGATGCAGGAAGGGAGAGTAGTGGCATACTCGTCCCAACAGTTGAAGATTCATGAGAAGAATTATCCTACTCATGATCTGGAATTAGTAGCCGTGGTTCATGCATTGAAGACCTAGAGACATTATCTTTATGGGCAGAAGTGTGATATCTACACGGACCACAAGAGCCTCAAGTACATATTCACTCAGTCAGAGTTAAACATGAGGCAGCAAAGATGGCTAGAGTTGATCAAAGGTTATGAGCTGGAGATTCATTATCACCCAGGCAAAGCAAATGTGGTTGCAGATGCTCTTAGCAGAAAGAGTCAAGTTAATATGTTGGCCGCTTACCCGATGCCGTATGAGCTAGCGAAGGAATTTGACAGATTGAGCCTCGGATTTCTGAACAACACCCAAGGAGTGACAATTGAGTTGGAACCCACTCTAGAGCAAGATATCAGGAAAGATCAGAAGGGTGATGAGAAGATCAATGAGATCCGGTAGCTGATCATAGATGGGAAAGGCAAGGATTTCCGTGAAGACACAGAAGGAGTGGTATGGTTCAAGGACAGATTGTGTGTTCCCGATATCAAATCGATCCGGGAACTGATTCTCAAGGAAGCTCATGAGACAGCATACTCCATACACCCTGGTAGTGAGAAGATGTACCTAGACCTGAAGAAAAGATTCTGGTGGTACGATATGAAAAATGGAGATAGCAGAGTATGTGGCTGTGTGTGACAGTTGTCAGAGGATTAAAGCAGAACATCAGAGACCTGCAGGTTTGTTGCAACCATTGCAGATTCCTCAGTGGAAGTGGGATGAGATCGAAATGGATTTTATAGTCGGTTTGCCCCGCACTAGTACTGGTTACGACTCCATCTGGGTAGTAGTGGACCGTTTGACAAAGGTGGCCCATTTCATACCAGTCAAGACCACCTACAACAGTGCGGTGTTAGTCGAACTATATATGGCTCGGATTGTGTGCTTGCATGGCGTTCCAAAGAAGATAGTATCAGATAGAGGCACCCAGTTCACCTCTCATTTTTGGCAGCAGTTGCATGAAGCTTTGGGCACACACTTAAAGTTCAGCTCAACTTACCACCCACAGACAGATGGTCAAACAGAGAGAACCAATCAGATTCTGGAGGATATGTTGAGGGCTTGTGCTTTGCAAGACAAGATAGGTTGGGACAAGAGATTACCGTATGCAGAATTCTCTTATAACAACAGCTATCAAGCCAATCTGAAGATGTCACCATTCAAAGCGCTCTATGGGAGGAATTGCAGAACTCCATTGCATTGGGACCAACCTGGTGAAAGATAGGTGTTCATTCCAGATATTCTGCTCGAAGCCAAAGAGAACACAGAATGGTCCGAGAGAATTTAAAGGCAGCACAGTCCAGACAGTGAAGCTATGCTGACACCCGAAGAAGAGAACTCAGTTTTGAAGTGGGAGACTATGTCTACTTAAAGGTGTCACCCATCAGAGGAACCAAGAGGTTTGGAGTCAAAGGCAAGCTAGCGCCTCGTTATATTGGGCCGTATCAGATTCAAGCAAGACGTGGAGAACTGGCTTATCAACTCAGCTTACCAGAGAATCTGTCAGTTGTGCATGATGTGTTCCATGTGTCACAGTTGAAGAAATGCTTGAGAGTGCCAGAAGAGCAGTTGCCAGCAGAGGATTTTGAAGTTCAAGAAGATCTGACTTATATTGAGAAGCCAACTCAAATTCTAGAGACAGCAGACCGGGTCACTCGAAGAAGTACCATCAGGATGTGCAAAGTTAAATGGGGTCACCACTCAGAAGAAGAAGCAACCTAGGAAAGAGAAGATGATTTGAAAGCCAAGTACCCTGAGCTCTTTTCTAGCCAGCCTTGATCTCGAGGGCAAGATTCTTTTAAGGGGGATAGGTCTGTAACACCCTGATTTTGGGGGGTATAAAATTTCTTTCTAATTATCACCCAAAATCATGTGTTACTCTTCTTTTTCTCACTCTAGGCTTTCTCTCTCTCTAGATTCTTTCTCCCTTTTTCCTTTTTGATTAGAAATAGCTTAAACTAGTGGGGGTTAATTATTTATTTTTGCCAAAACCTTATGAGTCATGACATGTTGCATCATGCTGAGCTTAAAATATTCTTTGAAGTGTTGCACAAGTTTGAATTTATTTGAGTTTGAAACCTAGTTTGAATTTGGATTTGAAAACCCTATAGAAAAAGAAATAGAAAAGGAATTAGAAAATCCAGAGAAAAGGAAAAGGAGAAAGCAGCCCAGCCAGGCCGCGTGCCCGCACCGCCTGACAGGCAGACCCCACCTGTCAGCGGCAGTTCTCCCCCGCGCGCGCCCTCCCTCTCTCGCTTGTTGCCCAGTGGGGCTGATCTGTCGGTGCCGGTTTTCTTCACCGGCGCACTCCCTCTCTCTCTCTCTCTATCTCGCAGGCCCGGATCGCTAGTGTCGAGCCATTGCCCTCGCGCGTCCCCTTTTCTCTCTACGCCGTGGGCCTGCCCTGTCAGTTCCGCCCCCTCCGCGCTCGCCGTGGACCAGCGCGTGCGCAGTCGCACACGTCGCCGGATTTCTCGCCCACGACGCCCACCCACGCACCTAGCTCCCTTCTTAGAGCCCCGTCGGTGGCCCACGCACACCCCTCGCCTCATTTCGCTCAGCTTCACCCTCTCTCGCGCTCTGCCCTCATCGCCAGACATCGCTAGAGACCCGCGTTCCCGGCCATCCAGCTCGCCGGAGACCGCTCCAAGCCTCCTTGAGCTCTGCCCCGAGGTGAGACACCCGTCCCCGTGCCCAATTTCCCCTATTGCGCCCTGTGTTCGGCAAATTTCACCTTCGCCGGTGCTCGGTCGTGGTGGTCCACCGTGCTCGCGCTGTGGCCAGCCGATTTAGCCTGGTCTAGTTCACCGGAGTAGGTCCCAGTGTCACCCCTGCCTCTACTGAAGTTAGCCAAGGCCTTAGCGCGCCTTAAGTCCCGTCCCCGTGGCCAGAATGGCTCACCAGAGTTACTCTGGCCCACCCGAGGCTTTCTCACCGCCGTTCTCCCCTCTCTGCCCGTGGATTCATGGCCCCTTCCCCGCCATTGAGTTCGCCGTGGCGCCCTCTTCCTCTATGCCCAACTTTGGCGACCCCGGAGCCACCCTAGCCCACGCCAGCCTCAACTCCGGCGACCTCACCGCCGCGGAGAGGAACAGCGCCGCCCGCAGCCGTCTGTTCCCCCTGGTCTGATCCCCTCCGTCAGATTCAGATCGCACGGCCCGGACCGCGGGTACCGCTTCGCGCCCGCGCGCCCTAACTCCCTGGCCCGCCTGTCAACGCCCAAGCCCCCTGGAGCTGGGCCCGCTCGGTCAGCGCGCTCTCCCCCTCTGTCGCTGGCACTCCCTGGCCCGCCTGTTAGCGCTCCCCCGCTTGCACGCGCATGCCCTCGGCCGCAGATCTAATCTCGACCGTTGGTTTTAGATCTGACAGTTAGATTCACCCGATACCCCTTCGCGCGGTAGTTTTCTAAAGAGACCCTCGGTTTACTGGAAATCAAACTGTTGTCCCTGGTTTTCGCGTGTAGACCCCTGTAATCTTGCAGATTTAGCTCTGGACTTTTAAATATTCACAGAATTAGACCTAAATTCATATTTTGAATTCCCAAACTTGTTTATTTCATAACTTTTGCATATGAACTCCAAATTTAGTGATTCAAATTT
Source organism: Zea mays (assembly GCF_902167145.1). NCBI lineage: Eukaryota > Viridiplantae > Streptophyta > Magnoliopsida > Poales > Poaceae > Zea > Zea mays. The sequence continues at coordinate 155,836,913 of NC_050098.1, forward strand.
CAAAATGTTCATAGAATTATTCTCTATTTAAATAAAATAGGTTCACTTACTGACTGCACACTCTAATTTTTAGGATTGAATATGAAATAATGTAGATGCATTTCTATTTATGCAATAAAATAAATAAAAGGAGAACCATAAGATTTAAACTTGTTTAAGCTTGTGAGATTAATAATATGTATTACATAAGTTCATCCCTATTCTAAAATTTAGGTCACAATAAAATAAATTAATCTATGTTTATGCACTTGTAAGTAACACTTAGGGAAATAATAATCGATTTCCAAATAAAGTTAATGTATGTTATAGTTTATGATTATACTTTGAATTCATTATCCCTTATGTAGTATTGTGTCCTTTTAAGATGTGTTCCAATGTTTGTACATGTTTGGTGTGGTGTTCATTTGTACTTTCCAAATGTATTGAATGCATGCTCGCTTTATTTAGACAACGAGCAGTCCGAGGTTCCTGAGTGTGTTGTTGGAGACCTCCTTGAGCAGCAATTTGGTGAAGGTAAGTGTCCTCTGACCTATTATGTCCTACATACTTTATGATTCACTGTCCCGCATTACTTTATGAAACCTAATGATTGACTAGTCTGTATTCACTTATCCTTGTTTACCTTTTGGGTTACCATGGTCAGCATGTTGCTATTGCCTTAACTTAATCAATGAACATGTTGTGAGCATTTATGATATGACAATGTTATCCTGATTATGTGGATGATTCTGTGATACCTTAGGGGGCTCAGGCCTTTTTCCTGAGTACCTCTCCGTAAGGACCTGTTCGTGGAGTGACCACCCAGGATAACAGTACAACCATGAGGGTGGAATGGGACGCTCTTAGCTGATTAATTAGATGAACCTGGGGTGTAGTTGGCTTTGCCGGATGGCCGTCAATGGGGGCAAGGGTGTAGTGCTTGCTCTGCTAAGGTTGGGGTGCAGAGGTTCTTTCGATTTAGTTTTGTTTGTCACCCACCTTGGGAAGGTGTACTGCGTTTGTATGACTGGCAAAACCTAACGAGCAGCTATGCACCAGGGGAGTCTTTGTAAAGGCTACGTAGTGTATCCCTGGCCATTCACCTTGGTAGTGAAGATCGGGTCTATACAACCCAGGCTGGAAAGGGATCACGACTTGTGGGTAAAGTGTACAACCTCTGCAGAGTGTTAAAAACTGGTATATCAGTCGAGCTCACGGTTAAGAGCAGCCTTGGGATCCTCTTTGATTAGAAGAACTTGAGATACTTTTATGATGATGGTTAATAATGATGTTATAAAATCTGATCTCTGGTATTTCCTCTTTTGAGGGAGTACTACTGGGTAATAACTAGGTTTATTACTAAAACTTGGCTCTACTAATAATAATAAATATTTGACCAACTAAAAGCAACTGCTTGACCTCAAACTCCATATACAGCTAGTCCACTTTAGCCAAACGGGACATTTGCTGAGTACGTTGATGTGTACTCACTCTTGCTTTACACACCACCCCCACCCCAGGTTGTCCCCAGTGTACCCAATGCTCAGGATGTGATGCTGGCAACATGGATGACTTCGAGGAGTTCCAGGAATATGACGAGTTCTAGTTCTTTCTTAGTGGCAAACCCCCAGTCAGCTACCTATGTAGGCTTAGCATCTACGTTTCGTATTTCCGCACTTTGATAATTATGTTGAACAATGGTTATGTAATAGACTCTGTGGATGTCTTGGACATCTTGATGTAACTAAGTACCTTTCTGTTATTTAATTCGAGCATTGTGTGATGATGTCCAACTATGTAATCACTGTGTTCGTGAGTTTCTGATCCTGGCATAAATGGTTCGCATTCGGTTTGCCTTCCAAAACCAGATGTGACACTCCTCCTGCATCCACCTAAGAAAGCGAAGACCCACCTCCTCCCCGGATCTATCAAAAGGAGCAGTCTATGCGCCGAGCTTGTGGTATGCTTCCACGAAAAGCGTGTGTGCCCGCTCAACACCAGAGCAGGTGGAGGCCTCCGTTTTCTCGCAATAGTTGCGCAGGCTTTTTTAGCTCAGACTCCTTGTCGGCGGCGCGCTTGAGGGCAAAGTCAGCCTCAGCGCGCGCGGCGTCAGCTTCTGCGCAGGCAGCCTAGGCCTCCGCGCGAGCTCTTTTCGCGCCCTCCTTTTCCTCGGCAAGTCGGTGGCTGAGGTTTTCCCTCTCATTTTCTGCCACCGAAAGCTTCTCAAGCAGATTGCGACTTTTATTCTCTGTCACCGACTTGTCCCTCACCGCCTCTGTATGTTGCGTGCGGAGGCACTCAATCCTTCCCTCAAGCCACCGCCTTTCGGTGGTGAACTCTGAGGTCAGTGCCCCCGAAGCAACACGTTCCGCGAAGGCGGTCGCCTGACACCAAAACATATTTTAGAAACGCAACCATGAAAACAACACAGCCACAAGCACTAATCACACTCACGTATTTCAGCTGTCGCGCGACCGAGGCGGCCACACCCGTAGCAGTGGCAGCGGAGGCGATTTTGTCGTCGTCGCAGAATCTAGCCCATGGGTCCTCTAAGGCCCCTGTGTCGCCCTTCGTTCCCGTCGCCGCGACCACCGGGCCGGTAGACGATGCCGTCGGCACGACCGCCAGCTGGCCAGACTCTGCCCCTACATCACATTCAAGTCAGAAACATGGACCCCATTCAAAAAAACTCAACAGCAGGCGGCAGTCCCGTCTGGGCGTCGAACATGGCTCCGTGGAGACTCCTTTGGCCCCTGCCACTGCCGTCTCGGCAATGCGTGGTGGCAAGGGGGGGCCTTTGCCCACTAGTAGGCACGGCGGGCGGGGGCATACCGGCGCCTGTGGCAGCAGACTTCAGACTGGGCCACGCCACCTTCCCCTCCCGCCTCGGGTCTGCCAACCTGATGTGGGCCCGATGTTTCTTCCGCTACGAGTCCTGGCGATCTTTCTCCATCACTGCTGATACAACAGCACCAATGTTCCTTTCGTAAGGGAAAATCTTTAAGTCACGAGCTAATCGAGACAAAAAAAATCTTCGCTAGCCGCTCAGGGTATTGGAACATTACTAGGCCAGCGACCCCCGGTAACCTTCAGCATTCGTGTAGAGGTTTCCCGGAGCTCGGGCGAAGACATCGTTTCCCCGGGAGCTGCGCACGTCTCTAGCAACTCCCCAACAAAATGACCAGAAGCCCTCAGCCCCAAATCCTCAGCTACTGTACCTAATTCTTTCTTTCTGGCGACCGCACCCGGAGCCTTATCCCATGAGGGGCCTTCATCGGCCAGGGGCCTCGTTTTCTTCCCTCGGCGATCAGCAGTGTTGGCAGAGTTTGCCTCCGGGTAAGCGCCATACGACAATTGGTTCAGCTCAAAAAAGCGGTTCAACCTAGCGTTGGAACCACGAATATCCCAACTCCTCAAAGTCTCTATCTCTAGCGCGTACTTCCCAACAATCTTGGTGGCCTCGGCCTCGACCTCACGCACAAACGCGGTCGCATCTCGACCGTGTAGATCCACGGCGAAGACAGGACTTCTCACCAGCTAGCCCCCAGTGTCGACATCCAGTGGGGGGTAACCTCAACTAGTGTCCAACTGTGCGCCAGGGGCCACACCCCATAGGCAATGAATTCCTCGACCAGGTCACGTCCGCTACTGAGGCGAGCTGCATATCGAAGGGCCCCTTCGTCTTCATCTTTTTCTGCCACATCAAATCATGGAAATGCCACATAGCAATGTGAACACAGGATGGCAGAGGGCAAACTCGGCAACCCTTCGATAACCCCGGGAGCTAAATAAAACCAAAAGTCCCACCAATTGCCCCATTTATTCCTAGCACAGGGAACAATCTCGACAACTTCAGTCGAGGTCTTCCCAGTCCTCGGCGTGAAAGTGCATGATCCAAATTGGGCTATCTTATCACCTATTTTTCTCTTCTGCCAATGCAGACAATAATTCTTAGCAAAGACTTCCACAGATGGCTACCCGTCGTATGAGGAGATGGCCCAGACGTACTTCTTATGCACCACCACTGCATTTGGTATCAACTAATGAACCTGTACCTCGAACTTCCGCAAAACTTCTACTACTAACCGATGCGTCGGGAGGCGAAGACCAGCAACAAAAAAGGCTTCAAAAACAACCAATTCCCCCTCCGACTCAGGGACCTCTTCTGCCCCTGGAGCGCGTTCGACACCGTTCTCGAAATAGCCTAGCCGCTGCATCTCCAGCACATGGCCCAAAAAAATCCTCGAGGTCCTGACCTCGACGGTGTGGCCGGGCTGCAGTTCTATCATCGCCAAATCACTCAACATCTCCTCAGACGACGACGTGGCCCACAACGCGCTCGCAGAGACGAAGAAGAAGATGACATTGTCACGTACCGTCGGCGGCGGCGTGCGGTTTGCTTGATACGAGCCAGATCACCGGCGAAGAAAGAGCAAGGAGGGCAGGCGAGCGGTTGTCAATGCTAGGGTTTTTCCTACGCAAGCTCGAGCAGGCAAAAGCCTCAGTCGAGGCCAGGTTTTTATAGGCGTGGAGCGACGCCTCGAGAAACCCACAATCCCACAGTAACATGTCCCATCAACGGTCACATTTCAAAAACCCCCACGGGACCATTTCAAGCGAGGGCAGCGTTTTCACCATCTCACGACAGTCTACGGCACCAGCTGACTTGGTCGAACTGGCCCCTCGGGGGGTAAATGTTGGGGCGAAGGCGAACACGCCTCCCCCTCGCTCGAAGATTTCTACATCGACGTTCCATGGATCGAAGGTCGTGCCAGCAAGCTCTACCAGCCTGGTCGCGGATGTCGCCCATGCGAAGGCCCGATCGCCCCCTTCACTCCGATGAGTCGAGGCGAAGTCCATCAAGGACCTCAGGGACTGGATGACCGAGGCCGCGAAGACCACAAGGCTTTGTCTCCCTCGATGTAAGAAAGGGTTTGTGTGCAATCCGACCCATGTTGTAAGGCCCCGTCTGCGGGTTGCCATGTCAGCAGAGCGGGTTGGACCACGTCTATAATAAAGTGTGCTGTAATGACACGTTGTAACCCACTGTGAGGGAATATTCTAGGGATAAACTAGGTAACTGATGGCCTAATTATCCTTGACAGGGTCAGGCGGTCCCTCAGTTACCTATAAATACCCCTGCAATGTGCCAAAGCAACAAACGGAAAAGAGAAACACTATTGCCCTAACAACTTGCGCTTAGAAGCATCAAACAACTCTCTCTTACTTCCTGTTGGATTCTGTTGTTCCTGGATTGGCAAGTTCCAACAGCAGCCCTAGCGCGTAGTACCGTTTTAATTCAGTTTAAATTTAGTTTTAAATTCAGTTTAATTCATGTGCTGCGTCGCGTGATGATTCATTTTAAATTTTGTTTAATTAGTGTGTTGCGTCGCGCGCTCCGTAGCGCGATGATTCGTTTTAATTTCAGTTTAGGTAGTGTGTTGCGTCGCGCGTTTTGTCGCGCGTCGTTTCATTTTAAATCCAATTTAATTAGCGCGTGCTGTCGCACGCTGCGTCGTGCGACGATTCGTTTTAATTTCTGTTTAGGTAGTGTGTTGCGTCGCGCGTTTCATATCGCGACGTTTCATTTTAAATTCAGTTTAATTAGTGTGTGCTGTCGCGCGACGATTCGTTTTAAATTCAGATTTATGTCACGTGTAGCGTCGCGCGCTTCGTCGCGCGTCGATTCATTTAAAATTCAATTTAGTTTAAGTGTAGTGTCGCGCGCTTCGTCGCGCGATGATTTGTAAATTTAGTTTAATTCATGTGTGTTGTTGCGCGCTTCATCGTGTGATAATCTATTTTTATTTTAGTTATGATCATGTTGTGTCGCGCGCTTCGTCGCACGACGATTCGTTTTAATTCCGTTCATTATGCATTGTGTGGCGCGCTTCGTCGCGCGACGATCTATGTATAGCACAATCGTTAAATTAATATGATTATGTTTAGGCAAATATTTTAACCTATAGCCGCTTAACGTAATTACCTTTCGACCGTTGCCTCGACCATTGTAGTTTCTTTCTCGTATAGTTGTAGATGTACGCCTTGCGCCACGCGTCCGTTTATTTGTTATATTTTATTATGTGGTGTATTGTTTCTTTCTATGTTAAATTTGTGGAATGTATGTTTGAACTCATATAACGATCCGTTGGTGGAGCCCGAAGGAGTTGCAGGCGAAGACCCTGAGCAGCAGCTGGTTAGTGAAGGCAAGTGTCCTTTGACCTATCTATGTCCTATATATTTTATAATTCACCTCCCCACATTTACATAATTTACACCTAAGGATTGACTAGTTTTGTTTATTTTGTCTTTGTTTACCTATTTGGGTTGGATTGTTTTTGGTTTAGATCTATGCTAGCGCTTCACTCTAGTAAATGAACATGATGAGATTATTTATGATACAATATTTACCTTTTGATTATGATGGTGGCATTGTGACATTTATGGGGCTCGATCGGTTTCTCGAGTGCCTCTCTATAAGGACTGGTTCGTTGGATGACCACCCGGAAAAATAGTACAGCCATGAGGGTGGAATGGGATGCCCTTAGCTAATTAATTAGAGGAACTGTGGTGTAGTTTGCTTCGCCATTGTGCCGTCAATGGGGCTCGGTGTATGTGGCTCGCTCTGCCGAGGGTGGTTTGCCCCCTTGGGGAGGAGTGCGGTACATTTAGGAAACTTAACGGGCGGCTACATCTCAGGGAATCTTTGTACAGGCTTCGTAGTGAATCCCTAGCCATTCACCTTAGGAGTGAACAAGGGTCTTCCAATCCTGGGCTAGAGAGGGAATCACGGCTCGTGGGTAAAGTGTGCAACCTCTGCAGAGTGTTATAAATCTGATATATCAGTCGTGCTCACGGTTATGAGCGGCTTTGGGAGCTCCATTGATTAGAGACACACTGATTAAAGATACTATGTTTACAGATGATGATGAGGTTAATTCCGATTTTGATGTTTATGATTATGATTCTGGTTTCTGGTATTCTTTCCATTTGGAAGGAGTACTTTGGGCTAACAACTTGGGTTTAATGCTAAAATCTGGCTCCCTACTAGTAATAATTACTTGACCAACTAAAAGAAACTGCTTGATCTTAACCCCACAAAAAGCTAGTCCACTATAGCCAAATGGGACAACTGTTGAGAATGTTAATGTGTACTCACCCTTGCTTTACACACCAAACCCCCCCCAGGTTGTCCACATTGCAACCATTGCTTAGGAGAAGATGAAGTCGTGGTGGAGCATTTCCAGGAGTTCCAAGAGTATGATGAGTTCTAGGCGTGGGTTAGAGGCAAACCCCCAGTCGGCTGCCTGTGAAGGCCGTGTTTAGCTATGTTTCATTTTCGCACTTTGATTTATGTTAATGACTATGTGGATATCTCGGGCATCATGATGTAATAAGACCATTACCTCTTTTATGTTATTATTTGAGCACTATGTGATGATGTCCGGTTATGTAACTACTTTGTACGTGAATTGCTGATCCTGGCACGTACATGGTTCGCATTCGGTTTGCCTTCTAAAACCGGGTGTGACAGTGACGAGCCCAGCCTACACCTTCGACCACTACGCCGTCGCCCCCGATGCAGTACACCGGGACAACAGTGAATTCAACAACAAGGCGGAGCGGGTGAAGCAAGAGCTGTGGGTAAGTCTTACTATAATGTAAAATGTGTCGCATTTGTTGCACATTCTTGAAATAATGTATGGATACATCATCTTTGTATCCAGGATTTCTTCAGATGCAAGGCTGGATGCGAGGCCAGGGTGAATGTGGTGGCCACCACGAGTTGTAAGAAGCTCATCATGGACATGCACTACGAGGCACGAATCCAGACCATCGTTAGCTACCATGGCTTCGTCCTTGGTGAGAAGGTGACTAAGCAGGACGCCCAAACCATGTCGTTGACTAGGGACCAGTACTTGCAGGTAAATACAACACTTTAATATTCGTGATAAAATTTGCTTAATTTTATTTTCTGATATGTAATAAACCTGTTTTACTTTGTAGATGATTCCTTATTGGTGTGTCGCGCATCCTCAGTGCTAGGAGCAGATGGTGGATAGGTGGTGCTCGCGTGAGTGGGACGAAGCGTACAACGCTAGCCAGGAACGGTGTCTGATGATGCAAGGTCCCTCCCACCACCAAGGCAGCCGCAACCCCGGCAAATATGCAGAAGCATGGGTACACCCTCTTTTTTTTGGTATATAACACTGGATTAGATATTATTTCTAACTATCTCATTGGTTTTCTTGCAGTCCGCGTCACATGGTGGCCAGCCTTGCTCCATCTTCTCAGCTTATGCTATGGCCCACAAGGGCAAGGCGACGTCCGATGTCACCTACAACCCGGATGACAGGCCCGAGGCGTATAGCAACCTCACCGTCTACAGCCACCTTCATGAGTACACTGCCATGGCACAAGAGGTCCATGGGCCAGATTATGATCCAAGGACCGAGGACATCAACGGAGATGACCTCATGAGTGTCAGAGGAGGAAAGAGGCATGGGCAGTACTGGATTGCCGACGGGGGAATCGACTCGTCGTCCACTCCCACTGTATCTCAGGTGCGAGCAAGGAGCACGAGCCTAGCCATACGATCTCGGCATGACAACTCACATCATCAGATACAACAACTCCAGGTTAGTGGTTCTGTAAATTGTCATTCCTTGAGTTATATACCTTCTCTTTGAGTTATTATAACATTGGGTTGGAATATTACAGGCCCATCTAGAAGAAGAGAGGAGGGAACAGCGGGAGATGGAGGCGAGGATGATGGAGGAGCGGGAGGCCTGCTTGGCAGATCAGCAGAGGATGGCAGAGATGTTCCAATACATGCAGAGCCTTGGCGCCGCAGAGGGTTTTGCTCCACCACCTTCGTTGTTCCCTCCAGTTGACCCTGCTCAGTTTCATACTCCTGTGAGTATCAAAATTCTAGTTCTGCATGATATATATTTATCTAGTATAACACATGCAATCTCTTCTCTGTGAAGGGACTATCTGGGACAGCATCCAACAACCCTTATAGATCGCCCTGCCCATCGCCGCACTAGTCCAGCCGCCCACCTCGCCGATCATCTTCTCTTAGCTTGTGTGATAAACTTGTCCTGAACTTATGTTGGGAGCCTTCGTCTTCCGAAGGTCCTCAAAAACACGATTTAACAATCTTTCCCAAGTGTAATATGTGTACAGGTACCGTTGGACTCCGAATGAAACAGTATACTATATGAAAAGCATGGTTGAGACGAAGGATGACGCAGCTCCGAAGCTACGCGCAAGGGAGCTTCGGCTCGGCGGAAGGAAAAGGAACCGACTTAAAGGGGAAAAGGCCATCTAGTCCTCGTCGAATTGTCCTTACGTCAATAGAAAACATAAAGGGCGTGATGGTAATTTTACATAGGCTGCACCCTGTGCCTATAAATAGATGAACAGTACCCCCGTACTGTTCACGCTGACTTGTATTCATTCGTGCGTCATGCTTGGACTTTTGCCTTCTGTCAAGCCGAAGGTATAAATGTAACTCAATATTGTTCTTATTTATCCATGATGATATAATAAAGATATATTAATGATGTTGTATGATTATTCATGTTATTTCTCATGTTTCATATGCTTCTTCTTTTATTAACATATACTGTGATGATGAAGGTACGTCCTTCATGACCTTCGTGCGAAGATCGTTATATCCTATGGGAGATAATGCTTCGGCGGACGAAGGGCAATAACCTTTAACATTTTGTGTTGCCTTGTTCTTAACTCATAGCATTTGAGAACAAGTCCCCAACATTGGCGCCCACCTCCGGTGTACTCACTTCCACAATCTTCGGCAAAGCATCAACCTTCGTCATGCCGCCGAAGAAGATAACAGCGCCAGGGGCTGCACTACAGCCACTGGACACAAACTAGGAGACTCTCTCTCTGGGAGGCCAGAAGCCAAAAGAGAAAGGCCACCAGTCCAACACTTCAGGAGGAGGAGTTGGACCAGGAGATCAGAGACCTAGAAATCATTCACCAGCAGGTGCAAAGGAAAAAGGAGAAGATGGCTCGGCTGGCCGACATTCAGAAGAAGATCGATGAAGCTACTGAGGAAGTGCGTCATCTTATTCAAGATGATCATGACCGAAGGTCCCAACACAGAGAGCTTCGTCAAGAGGGCTCATTCAATGAAGATGAATGGTACGATGATTTTAATCACGGTACCTTTATTTTTGATGATGCTTCTCCCCTGGCAGCAGAATTGCAGGCTATCCCATGGCCACAATCCTACAAGCCACCTCAGCTACCAATGTACGACGGGCACTCGGACCCAAAGCAATTCTTGATGAGCTATGAGGCAACAATATCCTCATATGGAGGCAACGCAGCTATCATGGCAAAGTCCTTCGTCATGGCAGTCCGAAACGTGGCCCAGACATGGTACTCTTCTCTCCGGCTAGGGACAATCACGTCATGGCAGAAGCTCAAGGACATGCTGGTTACCAGTTTTCAAGGCTTTCAGACAAAGCCAGTCACAGCTCAAGCCTTGTTCCAGTGCACACAAGACCATGAGGAATACCTTCAAGCGTATGTCCGAAGGATCTTGCGGCTAAGAGCACAAGCGCCCATAGTGCCCAATGAGATCGTCATTGAGGCCATGATCAAGGGTTTTCGGCCAGGACCTACGGCCCAATACTTCTCCAGGAAACCCCCAGACTCTGGAGAAGCTGCTTTAGAAAATGGATGAGTACATCCGGGCTAATAATGACTTCCCACAAAGAAGGGAGGAGGCTTATAGATTTTCTAAGATGACTAGGGGCTTCGGAGGGAGAATCCACCCTAGGCATGTCAGATCAATCCATAGCTCCAGTCAGAATGATGACAAAGGAAGCCAGCTTTAGAGGCCACAACACACCTCACAGTCTTCGGGACAGCAGCATAGCTCCTTCAGGCCACCAGCTCCAAGAGGCAGAGGCGGTAGGGGCTTCGGAGGAAGATATGGGGATCACCCTAGGAAAATCTATTGCTTATTCTGTGGAGAAGACAAGGGCCATACTACAAGAACGTGCCAGATCACTATTCTGAAGCAAAAGGAGATTGCTGAAGCAGAAGCTCGGCAGAATCAGCCGAAGCAGGTTTTGCATACTGCTTCGTGCCACTCTCCTTACATACCAGAATATGTGGGAAACCAACCTGCAGCTTTTGTTGCTTCGGCAAGCCATTCACAAGCTTCTTGGCCTCAGCTCCCACCGCCACCACCACTGTAGCCTACCTATTCCCAAAGCCAGCCGCCAGAAGGGCGCCAACACTCTCAATAGCAACGTGACTTCAGGGAGGAGTCTGAAGCTCGTATAGTCAATAGTACTGTACTAGAATCAAAACACATATACTGAACAATATCCTGCTTTTGAAATACTTTTACCTTCTAGGCTATTTCACTTTTTGAATAAGGAACAAGCAATGAAAATTTAGTTTTAATTTCTTGTAAGGATTTTGCTTCTTTCAGAATGAATTTATGCTTCTATCAGAATGAAGTATATCTTCTCCACAGATTTACGAAGCTCAAAAGTCGTTCCTAAGGGAATGCAGAGCCAACATAAATGAAGCTACAAAAAGTCGTTCCTAAGGGAGCGCAGCGTAAGTTTTGTGCTCAAAAGTCGTTCCTAAGGGAATGCAGAGCAAAAATTGACGAAGCTACAAAAAGTCGTTCCTAAGGGAGCACAGCGTAAGTTTTGTGCTCAAAAGTCGTTTCAAAGGGAATGCAGAGCCAAATATCGCCAAAACATAAGGCGAAGAAGTTCAAAAGACGTTCCTAAGGGGATGCAGAACTTATACCGCCGAAATAGAAGGCGAAGAAGTTCAAAAGACGTTCCTAAGGGGATGCAAAACTTAAATCACCGAAATAGGAGGTGAAGAAGCTCAAAAGTCGTTCCTAAGGGGATGCAGAGCTTGTGTGTTCCAGCGTGGGCGTGTGGGTGTGTGTCTTCGGCATCCTCATCATTTTGCATCATATCATCACATCATTTCGCATAGTATCACATCATACATCATATTGCATCAATGACACAAGAATTGAATACGGAGTTGATCTTCAGCAAATGCTTCGTCAAAATGAAAAGGTGCTAAGGCACGGAGTAAGCTTCGAGAAATACAGTTTTATCAGCCTTGTCACAAGAATGGGTCTCTCTTTGCGAAGCACGGATATCTTTTGTTACGAAGCATGCATCTTTTTCTTTACGAAGCATGAAAAGAAGGGAAGGTGTTTTTTCGCCGAATGCTCAAAAACAGTATGTATGTAAGTTTCATGCATCGCAAAGAAATGAATTACAATAATTTACATATTCGATTCAAAGTTACACACATCAAATATTATAGTCTTGTTACAACAGAAGCATAATGTCCATTCTAGTGTCTCATACATCGACCAATTCAAAATGTTACATACATCAAGTGTCACATACTTTTGTTACAATAGAAGCTTAGTCTTATTTAAATTGTTCCATACATTCCAACTATTATTACAGCACAATCTATTCCTCTTTAAGAACTTTCTCTGCAACTTCGTTCAATAATTTGTTAAGGACTTCGTTGACAATGGATTCAGCCATGTTTATGATGTCCAGCGCTTCCTTCATTTTTGGATCAGCTAGGTGATCGTACGGTTTTGGTGGCGGAGATAGTTCATCTAAAGTAGTAAAAATTGATTAGCTCGAAGCCATAAAGCAAGTACCGAAGCTAAAAAACCAAAAAAATAATACCTATACGCCTATCGCGTTCTGTATCTTCTTCAGCTTGCTTTGCTTCTGCTCTGGCGTCGTGGGTGTCTTTTTCACTTTTTTATAATATCATGGGCCATCTCTCGACCTCCATTCACCCAGACATCATTGTAAAATTTTCCACCCATTAATGTTGCCTCTGCTGAAGGATCCTTCGTATCATCTATGGAGAAGGCAGCTTCGGCCTGGGTTATGGCTTTAATGTGAACACATCCAGCCTTCTCCAAGATGGTTGAAATCCCCCGCGCACCGGAAAACGCGCAAACATCCCCGCGATCACTCAAAATTTCTTCGAAGGTTTCGGCTTCTCCACTTATCCATTCAACAACACCTTCGGGGTTGCCTCGTATGAAGTTTTCTTCAGCAGAGTAGGCACCCACTTTGGCGAAGCTAGCTTTTATTTTCTTCATGCAATCCAAGGATTTCTCAAAGCACCTTTCCTTGAATGTGCAAAGTTCTTCAACATTTTTCTCTAGATAATTTTTCCAATATTCCTTGATTTCTTGATTAGTTTGTGCGACTGTGCACTTTTCCTTAGCTTCGGCCAGTTGTCTCCGAAGGTCTTCAATTTCAGTTTTCTGAGCTTCGGCCTGAGCTTTGAAATTAGCTTCATCTTCTTTTACTTTGTTCACCAAGGAAATTAATATTTTGTCTTTTTCCAGACCTTCGTTCCTCAATTCAATCACCTCTGAACGAAGGTTATTCAGAGCCATTGTATAGCCTTCGTCTTCAATATTCTTCTGTGCCCTCAAGGCATTGCTAAGAATCAAGCCCTGTAACAAAAGATAAGAAAGAATTGAGCATGACAAATAAAATACTTCATTCTCAAATTCAAAGCTAATGTCTATACCTTTATACTGTTGTATGCTAGGCTGTCAGCAAGATCATCCTTCGACAAAATCGAGAGACCATCTTCCAGCTTCATGAATCCCATGCTCTTACCTATCTCCTGGCAAACGAATATTTATTTGTTGTCCGGGAGACAGTATAAGAAGTCATCATCATTAGTGCCGTTAAACACTAAGGCTCCTTTCGGATATTTCAGTTTTTGAGCATAATGCTTTGCTTCCGCGATTTCATCTTCGGACAATTTCTTCCCTGAAGCATGTCGATAAATGTAATCAGCAGCTTCGGTCGGTGCTTCGGAGGCAGGAGATTTTGCCCTTTCCACCATATCTTGCCCTGCTATCAGAATGGTATTCGAAGTTTGCTGATCAGCTTGGACTTCAGACGAGATAGACTTCGTCTCGCTGGGCATTGAAGGCCCACCTTCGGCTTCAGCCTAAGTATTTGTAGCTTCGGCTTCTGCTTGCCTAGTTTCGGCTTTGGCTTGCGCTTTGGCAGCTTCAGCAATTTTCTTTGTAGGAGCAGGGCTCAAGGCCTTTGTAGTCTCCATCATAGCACAGCACGTTGGCCATCCTCCTCATCTTGGGAGTCATGGCAGAAGCCTTTTGCACCTTAGGCAGTTTTGTCTCTGTTGGAGGGCTCATAATTTCTAGCGTTTTCTTTATTTCTTCAGTCTTTGGCTCTTTAGCCTTATCAACTTTAGCTTCGATTGGCTTGACTATAAGCGTATTCGGCATTAAAGTTGGTCATTCAACGCTCTGGGCAATTGGAGCAGCTTCTCTTGCTTCGGCAGTTGAAGAGGCTCCTTTAGCAAATTCGGGCACCACGGCCGGTTCAATATAACACGGCCGGTGGGTCAGAACCTTCACCTTTTTGCTCTTCGGCACAACTGTGGCGGCCGAAGCGGCAGCCTTCCTCTTTTTTCCTTGCCCTCGCAGCGGGAAGTGATTATCGGGGTATATGAAGCCAATCGTGTAATACCCCTGGTGTTACTGTTACTAAAACCTGAGCATAACATCATAAGCATCAGCATTTCATATGTTTGACACACCTAAGATGCATTTACTAGGTAAAAATTTCAAGCAAGTTGTATTGTTATGGCATTTTGCAAATAAGACACTAGTGTAGGGTACTTAACCTTAAATAGGGATATGAAGGGTAAAGCAAGACCTAAATAGAGTAAACCCTGAAGTTTAAGTGAAATGGTCATAAAATGTTCCTAAGAATGGACCTACATTACATTTACACCGCTAAGATACCAAAAACCCTAATTGGAACCGTGGAAAACCTTAAACCTAAACCCTAGGGGGTTTAGTGCAAAACCAGTGCACTTTTGGACTAAAGTGTAAAACTATGATGTCAAGACATATAAAGTCAATTGGTTCACAATCATGAAGCTTTGAAAGCTAAACCATGAATTTTGGACCTATTTGCAAAAATACCCCATGGGTGTTCTAGGGCTAAGTCTGAAAATTTAGTGATTTTGACTCCAAAATAGTGGGAATTTACCCTAGGTCACCACATCAAATTTGTAAACCTATCAAAGGAGAATAACTTTGCTTAAGAGTGTAAGCATAGTTGTTATGAAGAAATGGGAGAAAAACACACTCAAAGTCGAGCTATCAGGCTATTGGAGTATGAAATTCAGACTAACAGTGGTACTGGGCCATCTTTGGAGCTCTACAGATCAAGAACTTCAAGGAATTTGCCCCAAGTCGATATAGCAAAGTTGTAGATCTTTTCTAGTAGAACAACTTTGCTATAGATGTTTGGGCTTGGTACCATAGAAGATTTGGAGAAATCTAGACCTGAACTTGCTCTGTCAGGTCGGCTGATGGTGACTCCCATGGTACAGTGCCTGAACAAGATCAGAACACCAACGCATCTCACCGCCGACGATCCCCCGCCGCGATTCGTGCCCTCGCCGGTGTGATTCGCGATTGGATCAACTGGATAACACTTGAAGTCGTGTAAAGATCATCACCGTGGATAAGTTCCGGCCAGTAAAGTATTCCGGCCACCATACAGAGCTCGCCGCGGTGGAACCGGATAAGCACACCGGTGACCGCCGCATTCCGGCCTTGTGCCGCGTGTCTAGGCATTTCCACCGCATCGTCGTGACCTGCTCTCGCTCTCCGTTGATCACCAGAGTGACTGCCACGGTAATAGGACACTAATCCAGTGCGCCAGTAAGCTCCCCCTCCTCTAACCGCCGCGCGTCTTCGCTAAATTCATCGGCCACCGCTCTTCTCTCTTATAAATTGAGTGTGTCGTTGGCTCCGCAAGGTAGTCAAGCAACCCACACACCAACTCGTGCCTTGAATTGTCTCCCAGAGAACTTCAATTTGGGATCACCCCCATATCGGTCAAAAACACCGTAGAACCAAGCTCGTCGTGGTCAGTGCGATACAGGTCCTCTCATCTTCTCGGCTCTCTTGTTTGAGTGTTCTCGTGAACCCGTGATGCTCGTCTACTAACCTGATTGAACTAGACCGCCGCCAATCGCCAGGAACGCCTGGTTCTTTGGTTCATCCGCGCGGTCACCGTGGCCAGACCAACATAGATCGCCATTCTTGAAATTAAGTTGGGGGCAATGCTCGGGGGGGACTCAATTCAGTGTTAGTCACTCGGGAGAACCGGTCTTGGCTCCCTCCGGCCAGTCTAGCTCGCCGGAGCTTGGCTCCCTATGCGGTGCGCCGTCGAGGATTTCGGCGTGTAAAGAAAAGAAGGGAGGAGGGCTTAAGTGAAAAGGTCAGCGACACAAGAAACAGTAGCCAGGATTCTTAATGAAATAATGAATCATTGAGGGCTTTTTCGCAAATCATCAACGCAGGCGTGGGCGTGCGCGCTTTCCTGTGCAGGCTGGGCCGCTCGGGCTGCTTTCGGCCCAGTACTGTTTCAGCTTTTCCTTTTTCTTTTTCAATGAAACATTGGAAATCTGTAGAAAATTGAAGAAAAATCCTAAAAATGTCAAACCAATTTTCTTAGATTCCTAATTTTCCATAGTATTTAATAAAAATAGAATCATGATTTTTAGATCGAATGGGGATTTTTGGAGCATTTAAAATATCCTAAAACATTGTTCCTAGATTTTTTATAAAATAGATGATAATTCCAAAAATCCCCAAACTTTTTATATGAACTCTAAACATTATTTAGAAGCCTTAGGTAGAGTTTGATTTGATTTGGACCTTGTTTGATGACTAGAACCCACAACCCTACCCCCTACCCTTTGAATTCCTTTACTGACTCCGAAAACAATAGTTTCTCGGAGAACCGTGAAGGAAAATTGTATTCAAGACAATAGATAATAAACTCTTATTATCTTTGCATTGTCATGAACATTACATGGGCATTCATTATTATGTATGGTTAACTTTAGAAAACGAAGAAGAAGTTGAAGTAGAAGGAGAGAAGACTTCACCACCACCTCAGGAACATCAGGCCGACAACTGTTTTTATTTTGACATCTGTGGAACTGAGCCTGAATCACCTGTAAACCAAGGCAAGCCTCGGTGCATTTGCCACCTCCTTGACTCTTTTAAAATCTTTCTCACTTGCTTGATGCATTAGGTGATAGGAGTTGATTGATAAAACAATTCCTGCATTACCTTCCTTGAATTTGATTACCTTCCTTTGAATCCCTGTTTTATAAAAAAATTTACTATGCTTAGTCTTGCTTTAGCAAAGAAAAAGGTTTTGTTTTTACAAAAGATGATGTGGCAAAGTGGGAGGGATGTTTTTGAAAATAAAATTTGATGGTGGATCCATCATGGCCATGATGGGTTCAACATCGGAAAAGATGTACCTCTGCCAGGTACCAAACTTTGGGATTGGAAATGATTAAGCTAAGACCGGGCGGGTGACTTGCACGAGAAGGAGAGTCTCGGTGTAGTGTCTCCGTCTGAGTCGATTAAGGACTGTCTCGATGTAGGCTGGATGGCCGAGGACCCTTTAACTGGTCACATGCCTCGTCATGGGTAAGCTTTGCCTCGGGCAGACTAAGGCCAGAATAAGATACCACGCAATGGGAGTGGAGAAATGGCGAGAGTAGCGTGTACCCTCCATGGCAAGAGGCTGGACGGTGGTGTATTTGTGCTCTCGGTTGGCGTGAACCTGATCTGGTCTTAAGAACCCGGATGGCGAGTTGACATATGCAAGGGTTAAGTGCTACATATGTCGTGTGATTGGAGATCCTCAGCTGAGTATAATCGATTCAGATCGCCGTAACTTCGTGGTTATGAAGACTTGGTCACTGATTTACACGTAGAACTCTAGTAAAGATGAAGGGTTGTTAAGAAATTGGCTAGTGCAGGTCAAGTGATTGAACTAGGGTAGAAAGAACTTTAGTTGCAGGTAGTTTTACTTAACTTGACAAATAAAACTAGACTTTTAAGGATTCACTTTTAGTAAGCATTTTTGCAAACAGAGTCATTGATCATCGATAAGCCTTACCTTGACACCTTTAAAGCCAGCATCCCCTTGAGAGTCTTTTCTTTAGTCGGGTAAGACTTGCTGAGTAATTCCATACTCAGGGTTTTATTCCCTGTTGTTTTTAGGTGAAGAAGCGACAAACTTTTGTTGCTTCTGTTCTAAGGTGGTACCAAAGGAAGAACATCAGGACTGAAGCGGCGGGAGGAAAGGATCCTCCATAAAAACTTTTTGTTTGAAACTTATCGGGAGGGGTTTTTGCCTCCCTTGGTTCTGTAATAATAATAATACTCTGCACTCGTTTAATTATATCCTGGTCTGTAATATTATAACTTTATCTTACTTTTAAATAAAGGTAAGTTTATGTAACTGCTTCCGCATTTTCGTATCTCCGATGATTTGTAATGTCTGTGTGACGGGTGAAACGCTCTTGGGAAAGGTAAGAACAGCAGATACCGAACTTGTCAAGTGATTCAGGGGCACCTGCAGGGTTGTCTGAGGTCTGTTGGACAAGGACAACTATAGGTGGGCCTAATGACTTGGGAGGTTCCGTCACAAATCGCATCAAAGACCCTGTTCAATCTTTTCTTCACCTGGCCTCCGAAGGCTGTGAACAAAGCATTATCTTCGGCCTTGGAGTAGGCTCCAAGTAGCTCATCACTAGTAGCTTCAATACACTTCAGCCAGTCGTCGTTTGGCTCATCAAACTTCTCCCTAAATCTGAAGGTATGCTTCAGTCGGACTAGACCACCATCACTAGAATCGGTGGTGGTCTCCTTCCGCATTTCCTAGCTTTCCACAAGTGGCCATACCCTGAAGGATATATGCTCTTGAATTAAATCCCTTGTGCCAATGAAGGCACAAACAGTACTAAAAGCCCTCTGACATGCTTCAATAGCATCATCAATTTCCACCTTCGGCCTTCGGAGGCTGAAGCGAGACCAGATGGGGCGCTGGATGATTTCTTTGATGTCTTCCCTTGCCTTTAAATCATTTTTAACATAAAACCACTCCTCCATCCAGGCTCCGGGCCAACTCTTCCAGAATGTTGGCACCGGGTGGCTTGCGTTGGGGCGAGCAATAAATCCATAACAACCGAAGTTGTTGTGGTACTGTTCTTTGCCAGTAGCCTTCGTCTCATATAAAAGCTCGTGCATACTGTAGAAGCACTTCGCGCTTGGCTCTAGCCCCTGACTTCTTACAGCCCAGACAAAAATCCCCATTCAATATTGTTCTTATTTATCCATGATTATATAATAAAGATATATTAATGATGTCGTATGATTATTCAAGTTATTTCTCATGTTTCATATGCTTCTTCTTTTATTAACATATACTATGATGATGAAAGTACGTCATTCATGACCTTCGATTGAAGATTGTTATATCCTAAGGGAGATAATGCTTCAGAGGACGAAGGCCAATAACCTTTAACATTTTGTGTTGCCTTGTTCTTAACTCAAAGTGTTGGAGACTTGCTCTCAAATGCTATAAATTGAGAACAAGGCAACACCAAAATAAGTTATTTATTAATGCCCTTCATCCTTCGAAGCATTATTTCCCCAAGGATATAATGATCTTCGGACGAAGGTCATGAAGGACATACCTTCATCATCTCATCATACATATATGTATTAATATTAGCAACGAATGGAGCATGTAAAGCATAAGAAACAATGTAAACAATAACATTTTCATATATATATATTTCTCAGTACATAATTGTAAGTTAACATAAGGACAATATTGAATAACATTTGGTACCTTCGGATTGACAAAAAACAAAGGTACGAGCGTGACGCAAAAGCAAATGCCAAGTTAGCGTGAACAGTACGGGGGTACTGTTCATCTATTTATAGGCACAGGACGCAGCCTGTGAGAAATTACATTCATGCCCTTTACATTTATTATTAACTTATGTACAATTCTATGAGGACTAGATAACCTTTTCCCCTTTAAGTCGGTCCCCTCTTCGCCATTTAGCCGAAGCTTTTTTGCACATAGCTTCGGGATTGACTCGACCTTCGTCCCGATCGACCTTCATCCCGATCATGCTTTCCATATTATGTATGCTTTTGACCCGAGTCCGAAGGTACCTGTTTACATGTCACACTTGGAAAATATTGTTAAATCACATTTTTGAGGACCTTCGGAGGACGAAGGCCCCCAACAGTAGCCCCTCGCAATATTAATTTGTTTAGAATAACGAATTCAGATTGCGACATGGATGAAGGCCCTAAGCCAAAGGTCCAAAAAACACCTTCTCTTTGCTAGAATAGCAACAGTCAATGACAGACGAGGCCCTCCAACTTGGAGCGTGCTGGGCGTATAAATAGGATCTCACACCGCCTGCATTTTGATACACTGCTTGTGCCATTTGCCTTATTTTCTCAATTTGTTAACTTGTGCTTACTAGCGCTTGATAGCTCTCAAGCTTTTTAGCTTCGGTTTGAAGGACACGTTTTCATCAGTTCGAAGATAAGATGTCTCAAGACAAGAAGACAGTTGCTGAGACGAAGCTAACCAAAGAGGAGAAGCTTCTTGAGGAGAAGACTGCTGGATTTGTTGAGTCAATAGCGAAAACGAATACAGGGAAGATTACTAAAGAAATTCTGGAAGGCTTGTCTGAAGATACTGATGATAGTGACAGCTATGATGTGGAGAGTGGGGGCGAAGACTCTGAAGATCGGCCCTGGTGACCAAGTCATGCAGTCTTTAGGAAATCAACTAACAAACAGAATCATCTTGATAATATGAGAGGAAGGTATTTTCGAGATATGTCTATTGTGAGGGCTGACGCAGACAGAGCCGTTTCTGCTCCCGAAGAAAATGAAGTTGTAATCTATCGAAGCTTCTTCAAAGCTGGACTTCGGTTTCTGTTGAGTAGATTTGTGGTTGAAGTTTTGAAGACGTATCAGATTTTCCTTCATCAGATCACTCCCGAAGCAGTTATTAGAATGGGGATCTTTGTCTGGGCTGTGAGGAGTCAAGGTCTAGAGCCAAGTGCAAAATGTTTTTGCAGCATGCACGAACTTTCGTACGAGACGAAGCCCTAAGGTAAAGAACAATATCATAACAATTTTGGGTGTTATAGTTTCGTTGCTCGCTCTGGGGCCAGCTACCCGGTGCCAATGTTTCGAAAGAGGTGGCCTGGGGCCTGGATGGAAGAGTGGTTTTACGTGAAAAATGATTTGAAGGCAAGAGAAGATATTAAAGAAATCATCATGCGACCCATTTGGTCCCGCTTCGGCCTCCGAAAGCCGAAGGTAGAAATTGATGAGGCAGCCGAAGCATGCCGAAGGGCCTTCAGCACAGTTTGCTCTTTTATTAGGACAAGAGACTTAGTTCAAGAACATGTAGCCTACAGGATATGGCCACTGATAGACAATTAGGAAATGCCAAAAGAATCCATCACTAACCCTAGCGAAGGTGGTCTGGTTCGGTGGTCTGGTTCGATTGAAATATACCTTCAGGTTTGG
Organism: Zea mays; assembly: GCF_902167145.1. NCBI lineage: Eukaryota > Viridiplantae > Streptophyta > Magnoliopsida > Poales > Poaceae > Zea > Zea mays. Next base: position 155,858,397 of record NC_050098.1, read on the forward strand.
AGACCAGTTTATTGAACCAGATGATGACTGGCTGAAGTGTGTTGAAAATACTAGTGATGAGCTACTTGGAGCATACTCCAAGTCTGAAGATAATGCACTATCTGCGGCCTTCGGGAGCCGAAAAAAAGATTAAATAGGGTTTTTGATGCTATTGGAATTGTGTACCCTGACTATTGCTACCTGCCACGGGGGCAGAAAATAAAGGGTGCAACTTCTGGAAAGGTTGCTGCTTCGGCTACTCCAAGCGAGCCTGCGCCGAAGAGAAAAAAGTTGAAGGTCCTTACCCACCGACCGCGCTACATCGAACCAGCCACAGTGCCTGAGTTTGGCGGGGAAACTTTTGCGGTTGCTGAAGCAAAAGAACCTGCTCCTCCCACACAGATTAAAGAGCCGGCTGTAATGCCGAAGGCGCCTTCGTCTAAGCTTATTTAAACAAGGGTTAACAAAGATAAGGCTAAAAAATTAAAAACTAAAGAAGCAACAAAGATGTCCGAGATTCTAAGTCCTTCAGCAGAAGAAACAGTGCTGAAGGCAGAAAAAAGTTCTGCGATAACCCCTAGAAGGAAAAGGATGGTAAATGTATTAGACATTTTGGAGAAAACAAACTCTAAACGCCCTTCTTCCATAAAGAAGGTTGCTGAAAGTGCCGAGGCGCAGGCTGAAGCTAATACTAGGTGGATGAAAGATAAAACTGCAACAATTGAGGCTGGAACCAAGGCGAACCCATAGTGCCAGTTGAGACGAAGCTTGCCACAGCCGAGCAAGGGGCCGAAGAAGTACCTCCAAATACTGATATAGCTTTTGAGAGAAATATGGCTAAAGAAGCTGAATCCCTTGCTCCCGAAGCACCTTCCAAATATCTTGATTATATCATTCGACATGCTTCGGGAAAAAGATTATCTGAGGAAGAAATTTTTGAAGCTAAACACTATGCCTGAGAACTGAAGTACCCGAAAGGAGCCCTAGTGTTTAATGGTACGGATGAAGATGACTTCTTGTATTGCCTCCCAGACAACAAAGAATTATCCGTCTGCCGGGAGATAGCCAGAAGTATGGGTTTCCCGAAGCTCGAAGTTGGCCTCTGTGCCATGGCAAAGGACGATCTTGCGGATAGCCTTGCAACAATAGTCTGAAGGTACAAAAATTGTGAATTTTGAAGTTTATGAATTTTGAATTAGTCTTTTGTTCTTATGTTAATCCATTCATTCTTTTGTATAGGGCTTAATACTTAGCAACGCCTTAAGGGCACAAAAGAATGCTGAAGATGAGAGCTGCACTATTGCTCTCAACAACCTTCAAACAGAGGTTATCAAGCTGAGAAACGAAGCCTTGGAAAAAGACAAAATTCTACTTACATTGGTGGACAAAGCAAAGGGGGATGAAGCTAACTTCAAGGCTCAATCTGAAATCCAAAGGAATGAGATTGAAAACCTTCAAAAACAACTGGCTGAAGCCAAATTAAAATGCGTTGTTGCCGAAGCTGAACGAGATGCCAGTGATTACTGGAAAATTATTTTGAAAAGACAGTTGCAGAACTCCGCGCATCAAAAGAAAAATGTTTTGAGAAATCTGTGGAATGCGTTAAAAAGATAAAAACTAGCTTCGCCAACGTGGGCATGTACTTGAGTGAAGACAACTTCATAAGGGGCGATCCTGAGGGCGTAATCGATGGATCAGTGGTGAGGCCGAAGCCTTTGAAGCGATTTTGAGTGATCGTGGGGACGTCTGTGCCTTCTCTGGCGCGAGAGGAGTTGCAGCTATTCTGGAGAAGGCAGGGTGCGAACATGTTAAAACTTTGGCCTAGGCCGAAGCTGCCTTCTCTATCGACGATACGAAGGACCCCTCGGTCGAAGCAAGCTCAATAGGTGGAAAATTTTTTACTGATATCTGGGAAAATGGTGGCCAAGGGATGGCCCATGAAATAATGAAAAAGAGCGAAAAAGACATCCTTGACACTCGAGAAGCAGCGAAAGCAGCTGAAAAAGCTGCGGAACTTGAAAGACGAATAGGTATTACTCAACGTCTTTTAACTTTATTGTTGTTTATTTTTGTGACTTCGAACTAATTCATGTCTTCTACCGCAGCTGCACTATCTCCTCCCCTAGAGCCATTCGACCCAATGTATGACCCAGAGACAAATAAAACAATAGAGATTATTAATATGGCCGAAGCTATTGTAGACAAAGTTGTTACCAAATTGCTGACCGAAGCTGCAGATAAAGTTTTGAAGGAAGAAGAGTAGCTATTGTAAAAACATTTCTAGAATATTATTGTAACATTTGCTGAACTATGCTTGTAATATTTGGTACTTGAATGTAATATATGAATTGTTTGTAATTCAGTTCTTTGCGATGCATGAAACTTTATGTACATACCGTTTTTGAGCCTTCGGCGAAAAAACACCTTCCCTTCTTTTCATGCTTCGTAAAGAAGAGCCTTTATGCTTCGTAAAAATCATCCGTACTTTGTAAAACATCAATGCTTCGAAAAGCTTTTTACGCATCAGAACTGATGAAGTTGTGATTTTCAGCATTGCCAGAAGATTGGCCTTGTTTTCAATTGATATCATTGCTGTGATATGATGTATGATGTGATGCTATGCGATATGATGCAATGAATGATGCTAATGTATCGTGCAAATGAATGCCCAAACACACACATCCGAAGCTTCTTCCATAACCTTCATTCCCTAAGGAATAACTGAAATCTCTTTGCCGTTTACTTTTTGGTTGCACCGTTTATTTTTCGGTGTAAGTTCTGCATTCCCTAAGGAACGTCTTTTGAACTTCTTCTCCTATTACGGCGGTATTCACGTTGACTTTTCGTGCTTCGCCTTGTATTTCGGCGGTATTTGGCTCTGCATTCCCTAAGGAACGACTTCTGAGCAGAAAACTTACGCTGCACTCCCTTAGGAATGGCTTTTTGAAGCATCGGCAAACTTACGCTGCATTCTTTAAAAAATGACTTTTTGTAGCTTCAGTGAAACTTTTACTGCGATTTTTAGCACTGCATTCCCGAAGGAATATCTCTTTGTAGCTTCGGCATTTTCATGAGTCTGTGACGAAGGTATATTTCATTTTGACATAAACGAAGCTAATACAGAGAATCAAAAAATAGCAAGAAAACTAGGTTTACATTAATTGTTCCTTATTAAAAAGAAAACGACAACGAATGTAAAACTGTGCCAAAGGTAGGATATCTCTCAATATATGTGTTTTGATTCCAGCACAGTGCTGTTAACTGTGCAAGCTTCGGACCCCTCCCTGAAATCTCGCTGCTGATGGGTCTGTTGGCTCCCTTCTAGCTGCTGACCTCGTGAGTAGGCAGGCTGTAGTGGCGGCGAAGGTGGAAGCTGTGGCCAAGAAACTTGCGGCTGACTAGCCACAGCAACAGAAGCTGCGGGATGATTACCCACATATTCTGGTATGTAGGGTGAATGACACGAAGCAGTGTGCAAGACCTGCTTCGGCTGATTTTTCTGGGCTTCGGCTTCTACAATTTCCTTTTGCTTTTGGATGGTGATTTGACACGTTCTTGTATTGTGGCCCTTGTCTTCACCACAAAATAGGCAGTAGATTTTCCTGGGCTGGTCCCCATATCTTCCTCCGAAGCCCCTGGCGCTTCTGCCTCTTGGAGCTAGCGGCCGGAAAGAGCTTTGTTGCTATCCCGAAGCATGCGAAGAATACTGCGGTCTCTGCTGTTGACTTCCTCTGTCATCACTCTGGATGGAATTGTGAATGGACCTGACATGCCTTGGGTGGATTCTTCCTCCGAAGCCCCTGGTCATTTTAGAGAACATATATGCTTCCTCCCTTCTTTGGCGGAAGTCATTGTCGGCCCGGATGTACTCATCCATCTTCTGAAGCAGCTTCTCCAGAGTCTGTGGAGGCTTTCTAGCAAAATACTGAGCAGTAGGTCCTAGATGAAGCCCCTTAATCATGGCTTCAACAACAATTTCATTAGGCACTATAGGCGCTTGTGCCCTGAGACGCAAGAACCTTCGGACATATGCCTGGAGGTACTCCTCATGATCTTGCGTGCACTGAAACAAGGCCTGAGCTATGACTGGCTTCGTCTAGAAGCCTTGTAAACTTGTCACCAGCATATCCTTGAGCTTCTGCCATGAAGTAATGGTCCCTGGCCGAAGAGAAGAATACCATGTTTGGGCCACATTCCAAACTGCCATGACGAAGAACTTCGCCATGACAGCTGCATTGCCTGCATATGAAGATATAGTTGCTTCATAACTCATCAAAAACTGCTTTGGATCTGAATGCCCATCATACATGGGAAGCTGAGGTGGCTTGTACGATGGGGGCCATGGGATAGCCTGCAATTCTGCTGCCAAGGGAGAAGCATCATCAAAAGTAAAGGTATCATGATTAAAATCATCATACCATCCATCGTTGTTGAACAAGCCTTATTGATGAAGCTCCCTGTGTAGGGGCCTTCGATCTTGTTCGTCTTGAACAAGATGGCATACTTCTTCGGTGGCTTCGTCGATCTGCCTCTGAAGATCAACTAGTCGGGTCATCTTCTCCTTCTTCCTTTGCACTTGCTGGTGGATTATCTCCATGTTTCTGATTTATTGGTCCAACTCCTCCTCCTGGAGTGTTGGACTAGTGGCCTTCCTCTTCTGGCTTCGGGCCTCTCGAAGAGAAAGGGTCTCCTGGTTCGGGTCGAGTGGCTGCAGTGCGGCAGCCCCTGTCGCTGAAGCTTTCTTCGGTGGCATGACGAAGGTCAGTGCTTGCTGAAGGTGGTCGAAAAGAGGGTTCACCGGAGGTGGGCGCCAATGTTGGGGACTTGCTCTCAAATGCTATAAATTGAGAACAAGGCAACACCAAAACAAGTTATTTGTTAATGCCCTTTGTCCTTCGAAGCATTATTTCCCCAAGGATATAATGATCTTCGGACGAAGGTCATGAAGGACATACCTTCATCATCTCATCATACATATATGTATTAATATTAGCAACGAATGGAGCATGTAAAGCATAAGAAACAATGTAAACAATAACATTTTCATATTTATATTTCTCAGTGTATAATTGTAAGTTAACATAAGGACAATATTGAATAACATTTGGTACCTTCGGATTGACAGAAAACAAAGGTACGAGCGTGACGCAAAAGCAAATGCCAAGTCAGCGTGAACAGTACGGGGGTACTGTTCATCTATTTATAGGCACAGGACGCAGCCTGTGAGAAATTACATTCATGCCCTTTACATTTATTATTAACTTATGTACAATTCTATGAGGACTAGACAGCCTATTCCCCTTTAAGTCGGTTCCTTTTTTCGCCATTTAGCCGAATCTTTTTTGCACATAGCTTCGGGATTGACTCGACCTTCGTCCCGATCGACCTTCGTCCCGATCATGTTTTCCATATTATGTATGCTTTTGACCCGAGTCCGAAGGTACCTGTTTACATGTCACACATGGAAAATATTGTTAAATCACATTTTTGAGGACCTTCGGAGGACGAAGGCCCCCAACACATAGCATTTGAGAACAAGTCCCCAACAACTTATGTTTGTGAAAAACTTATGTTTTAGAGTTGTGTGATACTTATGTTGGTGAACCTTGGTATGAACATAGACATGTATGTGAAAAACTTGTGAGATTTGTGTTTTTTTGTGAAATATGTGGTCTTTATCATGTATGTGATGATTATGTGATAACTATGATGTATATGTGATAATTATGTGATATATCTTTTGTTTGTTTGATGGAATAGAAAAAACAAATAAAAAGGGGGGTATAATGGTCACTTTGTCGAGTGTAACACTCACCAAAGAGGTTCTTTACCGAGTGGCAAGGTCATAGCACTCGACAAAGAACGCAAACCTGGACACCGGTAAAGCCTCTTTGCCGAGTGATGTGGCCTTGGCACTCGGCAAAGAAGCAAGCTTTGCTGAGTGCTTACAAATGCACTCGGTAAAGGAACTGACAAAGGGGCCCGCTGGTGATGCATTTGCCGAGTGCTAGTTCAGCGGGAACTCGGGAAAGATAGAGCCTTTGCCGAGTGCCACCTAATACGCTCGGCAAAGGATCTGGTAAAGGGGCCCATAGGGATCTTCTTTGCCAAGTGTCTATATAGTGGACACTCGACACAGGCTTCGTCGCCTTTACCTGGCGCCGTGACGGTGACTTTTCTTTGACGAATCTCCAAGAATGCGACTGAGCTGAACAGAGAGGAGAGAAAACAATGTGGGCTGCCTAGCTGCATCGCGTTAAATGACCTTTGAACTGAGCTGGGAGACAGTTCAGGGTTCACCCTTCTAATCGTGTTCCGTTGATTAAGGAGGTTGAACCGTATTCTGGAAGGGGCCTTGATTTGGAATAGGGGATATTGACATGTTTGTTTTGGCTTCTCAGCAGCTTCTGGCCACTAGAATCTGCTGCTGACTGTCAAACACCCAATATTTTAAATAGCTTTTATAAGAATCATTTTGGTGATAACCATATAAAATTATGTGAACAAAAAATCGGTCGAGTCGTTACGAAAATAGAAATCCTTCACTTTCTAGATCCTAAACCGCATAAACATCTTCATCTCCATCCACACGTAATTCGTACGATACTCAGATTCTCTCCACAGCAAAATTCTCAGAAAAGCTCATCAGACAAAAGCTGAAACAAACAGGCTTAAAGGGTACTGAGTAAGTCCATATGTCCATGGTGGCTACACAGGAGATAAAGCACACTACATTAAATTTGAGGCTGGTCACCATTTACGGCAAAAAGATTTTGGAGTTTTAACATATAACACGTAATATTATTTAAGCTGCAAGTTATATGCTTATCAAAGAACAAGCAGGAAGCAATCCAAATACTTAACATTTGACAAATCATATGAACGAGAAGAACAAAAGTTAACAAATCGTATGTCCTGAACAAGGATCGGCGGAGAGAATTTATGAAGAAAGAAACTTGAAAGCAGGGTACCATTAGAAAAGTGCTGCTCTTGGTATAACCATTGAGCGTTTCCTATGATATTGTTGCAAAATGTAAACAAGGCTAAAAGAACAACAGAAGACACCTGATAGCCAAAGCCATTGTATTGAGGCAAATATCCCATCTGTAATAAAGCTCCAAATACCGAAGACTGCTGCATTGGACTTGCATTCGCATATTAGATGGTTGTAGTTGAGCTTTTTATGCTTTCTGAGCCTTCCTTTCCTTTCCTGTATCGGCCCATTTGACAACCAATGGCGCAGTAGAACCCTACAAAATGTATCAGAGCTTGTTGGAATATGTAGAAAGAAATGGGTTTCCTAAAGAAATTCAGAAAATTCATATAGTAACTGTCAAATGGGCTATCTGAAAATACAAAAGGGAGATTTAATCCATAATTTATGTACAAATTGAATCATAATAATAATATAATAGTTAAACGGTCATAAAATTCAGCCGTTACCCAATCCCACCCACATCACTATTTTGTGCTTAGTCTCAAATTGAAAGGGAAATGAAGTTTCAGGCAAAGGAAGCTCTTCCACTCCGTTCGGTATCAACATCCTTTGTTCCAACTCATGTTCTTAATTGCTATATCTTTTTGTCATATTATTAAAAGGGCGAGGAATTATTTGCCCCTATTTTTTTGCTTAATGCCAAAGGGTGAAAAATTATTCGGCCAAAGCAAAAGGACTACATCACCTCCTTGTTTTTAAAATTTTTAGTCTTCCAAATTGGTACCTTTTTTATTTGTGAAAACCCTCTTGAAAGCTAAGAGGAGAAAAACTTTTTTATGCCAAAGGGGAGATTTTTTTACTCAGGGGAGCAATTATTTGGCCAAGGCAAAAACATTTGAAAAACAGAGAGAACTTTTCAAACTTAAGAAATGCTTGAGAAAATGCAAATTCTAATTCTTTGGGCCAAAAGCAAAAGACTTTTGAAAGGATCTTATAAAAGATTGCAAAATCAAAATTCAAGTGGTGCAAATGTGGTATAAAATGTTAATCATTTCAAAAAAATTCATATTCACTTAGAAATGCTTCTAACCTAGTATCTTATGAACACTTGAAAGATTGCAAACGAGTTACAATTTACATGTTTCCTATTTTGCTTTGGTTGGTATCAATCACCAAAAAGGGGAAGATTGAAAGGGAAATGGCCCTAAATCCATTTCTATATTTGTTTTGGTGCTTGCTGACCATCACAACCATATGGAATAACCAGCTTGCTAAGTTCTTGGTTCACAGGTTCATAAGATCATCAACAAAGGTTCTAAGTCCATAACAAGCTAAGTTCTAGCCAAAAAGGGGTGAACTTTAGAGAAGACAAACTATCAGTAGTTCATCAATTTGGATAATTTCTAAACACCCCTTAGCACATATTTGAACCAACCAAAGTAGATAGAAAGCTTAGGATTTAAGTTTCACACTTTTGGAGCCAAGTTGAGCCAAAACGGAATACAAGATAAATAATTCAAAACAACCAAGATCTGTTTCTTAGACTAGTTGGCTAGTCACTAGAAATATATGTCTAAGTCATGTTAACACCCTCAAGTGCAGCCAGATAAATTTGAACAAGAATTGGACAAGCTTACAAAGATTGGGCTAAACTGTGGAGCACCAGACCGGTCTAGTGGTGCACTTAATCGTTTACACGGAGAGCATGATATGAAACACCTTTAAATTCTCTTGCATTGTGCTTGATTCTAAATCAATTGTGTTGCTCCCAAAGTAAAATTTCATAATAATAAGAGCAACACTTGCAAGAAGAACATCTCTTCCTCACTTCGATAGTTTTGCTTCTTGTTCTAACACCTAATCGGGGTTTTAGTTTTTGTAGTTTGTGATATATTTTATGTTTTGCCTATTCACCCCCTCCATGCGTATTTCATGAAGGTGAAGGTCATATGGGTTCGTGCCGATGGACCAGGAGCAGCGAAGGTTGAGCAATGAGTATTGATCGAGGCTCTAGAGAAGCGGAGTGACTGGCACCTATGGGACAGCGACAGGCACAAGGACATGGCGGAGCGAATCGTGTCATCGACACGGTCGCAAACCGGTAGGACACATGTTAAGACGTGGTGACGCGTTTGAGCACGCTACCCGCGGTGGTTTCGATGGTTGAGGCTCAAAACCACTCAGTGATAGTTCGCGGGTTTCATTGAATTTAGGCCTCAAAATCCGGCAGTGTGGTTCCAGAAGGAATCAGAGGAGACATGTGGCCCATTTTGACGCTGACTGAGTGGATATGCACTATGTATCTAGGGGTAGTTTAGGAAAGAGGAATAACTCTCTATACATAGGAGGGGACGACTGAACCGTTTAGCCATCTCTTTTAACATTTCATTACCCCTTTAGCTTATAATCTTCATTCTGCGACTCGCTTGTTTTGTTTGACTTATCTATGTCACATGAACTTTTCATATCTCTTGGGTGTTATTTGGATTTTTTGGAGTTTGGGGTGTGACATTGAGAAACAAGACGGTTGCCCAAGCACAAAGATTTTATTGCCTCCCACTCACTCATATCTAGTCACCTTATTTGATCCTTAATGTTTGAAACAGAGGAAGTATTATTTATATTTATCAAATTTAAAATTATTTTATTATTTCGAGGGCTTAAACTAATCATCTATTCCTTTCACAAAGGATGTGATGTCAAATTACCGTAGGCCAGATCAATCAAGCTGGGGTTGGCAAATTATTTTATTCTTTTGAGTAGAACGAATCCAACGGTGGTGCACACTAAATAGTAGACAATTACAACATGAATGATACTATAGCACACAATAGTAGTTGTGTTTTTTCATTATTTTTTTTACTTCAAGCAGTAAAACAGAAGCTCTGTTATATGGACGAAGAAACCAATGACAATAAAACTCGGATAGTATGATGCTCATGCGTTCCGACGGCATATAAATTATTATCTAATAAAATGTTAGTGCACAACATGTCCAGAGCATACATGAAGAAAAAAGGAAAGGAAAATTATGTATGAAGGAAGAGATAAAAGGAAATCTTGAAAGGAATATCAGTATAATCCCAAACTAATAAGCACAGTTGCTCAACGTCACAATGAAGTTCGAGAAAGCATCACAAAGTAGAACCAGGTTAGGAGCCTCTAAAAATTTATTTCATTTGGCAGAGCGCATTCACTTCATTGTACAAACATAGCCACATGTGTATTGCTCAAGAACTGAGTCGCTCCTTGTGGGGACGCACGACCGGTGGGCGGTGGTCGCGGGATGACGCTCGCGGTGGCGGCGCTGACTCAAAGTCGACGTGCGTGACGTGGTCGTCGGCGAGGAGGAGAATGTTCTTGGGCTTGAGGGAGGTTCTCTAGGTCCCGCATCTTGCGCTCCTCGGCCGATGCATCCTCTTGGCATGACATGGTCGATAGCTGTCGGGGACCATAATTAGGGGTACCCCCAAGACTCCTAATCTCAGCTGGTAAACCCCATCAGCACAAAGCTACGAAGGCCTGATGGGCGCGATTCAGGCCAAGGCTCCGCTCAAGGGACACGATCGCGCCTCGCCCGAGCCCGACCTCGGGCAAAGACAGCCGACCCCGGAAGATTCACGCCTCGCCCGAGGATCCCCAGGGCTCGGACTCAGCCTCGGCTCCGGAAGACGACGAACTCTGCCTCGCCCGACCCCAGGGCTCGGACTCAGCCTCGGCTCTAGAAGACGACGAACTACGCCTCGCCCGACCCCAGGGCTCGGACTCAGCCTCGGCTCTGGAAGACGACGAACTCCGCCTCGCCCTACCCCAGGGCTCGGGCTCAGCCTCGGCTCCGGAAGACGACGAACTCCGCCTCGCCCTACCCCAGGGCTCGGGCTCAACCTCGACCTCGGAGGAATCGCCACCTCGCCCAAACTCGGGCCCGGACTGGCCACGTCACCAGGGGGGCCATCATTACCCTGCCCCTAGCCAGCTCAGGCTACGGGGAACAAGACCGGCGTCCCATCTGGCTCGCCCCAGTAAACAAGTAATGATGACACCCCGCACGCTCCATGACGACGGTAGCTCCTAGCCCATTACGTCAGCAAGGAGACGTAAGCAAGGATCCGACAGCCCCGATAGGTTGTACTTCCGCAGGGCTCCAGCTCTCCTCCGATGGCCACGACATCACATGAACAGGGCAGCAACACCTCTCCGATAGCCACGACTGCATGTACATAGGGCACTAGCTCCTCTCTGCTAGACACGTTAGCACATTGCTACACCCAACATTGTACATCTGGGCCCTCTCCTTATGCCTATAAAAGGAAGGTCCAGGGCTCTCGTACGAGAAGGTTGGCCGCGCGGGAGAACGGGCCGACGCATAAGGCCCTCGCTCTCTCTCTCTCTCTCCCACGCGAACGCTTGTAACCCCCTACTGCAAGCGCATCCATCCGCCCTGGGCGCAGGACAACACGAAGGCCGCGGTTTCCCCTTACTGTTCTCCCCCTTTGTGTCCCGTCTCGCGCCGACCTATCTGGGCTGGAACACGCAGTGACAATTTACTCGTCGGTCCAGGGACCCCCCGGGGTCGAAACGCCGACAGTTGGCGCGCTAGGTAGGGGCCTGTTGCGTGTTGATGAACAGCTTCCCGTCAAGCTCCAGATGGGTAGTCTCCAGCAACCTTTCCAACCCAGGACGATGCTCCATTTCGGGAGTCTCGAGTTCATGTCCCTCGACGGCAGCTACGACATGATACTCCTTCCTCCGCCGCGCGACAGCGACAATGGCGGCCGTCAGCCCGCCCGCCGACGGCGGAATCAACGACGTCTTCGCCACATGGCGGAAGAACAACATCCGGGTTTGTCCCGTCACCTCCCCCACCGACGGAGGAGGAGGCGGGGCAACCATGGCCAAGCAGGAGGTAGCACCTCGTCGGCTGTCGAGCAAGTCGGCGACGTCGGCGCCCCAGCGGGGGACACGTCGGGCTTCGACCTTGCGTCTGAGACGAAGACGAGCACCGTTTCCCCGCAACACGCCAACCCCAAGCAGACGAACGACGCCAGCACGCTCGCGAAGGACTTGCTGGGCGTCGCCCTCGTACCTGAGACAGCGGTGCAGTCCGCCCCTGATGCGACTTTGTCACCGCCCGTCAACCAAGAGGTACCAACCGAGTCCCATCTCGTGTCTTTTGGATTCAGCTTCGACCCACCAAGCGACCTCGCTTCGGTGGAAGCCTTCATAGAGGCATGTACCAACCCTCCGGGGTACCATATGCGGTCACCCTGGGACAGACTGACGGCCGTCTCGACCTACGGACCCTCGGGTTCCGAGGAAGATGACGAGCCTGACTTTTGTTGGGATTTCTCCGGGCTCGGTAACCCCAGTGCCATGCGGGACTTCATGACCGCATGCGACTACTGCCTCTCCGATTGTTCCGATGGTAGCCGCAGCTTCGGCGACGAAGACTGCGGCCCATGTCGTGAATGTTTCCACGTCGATCTAGGGGGTCCCGGCAAAGGCAACCATCTTGGTATGCCGGAAAACGGCGATCCCCCTAGGCCTGCGCCTCGCGTTGACATCCTTCGGGAGCTAGTTGTGGTCCAGGTCCCTGCGGGGGGTCAGGACGCACAGCTCGAGCAAATCCGTGAGATGCAGGCCAGGCTCGACGAGGGAGCAGGAACACTTGAGCAGTTCCGGCGGAACATCGGGCAGGAATGGGCAGGCCAAGCTCCGGCTGGAGAAGCGTGTCATCTACCCCAGGGCACCCAGCACCGCATTGCCGACGACGTCAGGGCAAGGCCGCCACCATCTTCCAATGGGGTCGGCCAGAACCTGGCTGCAGCAGCAATACTACTCCGCGCGATGCCGGAACCATCGACATCGAGGGGCGGCGTATCCAGGGAGAGCTCAAGAATCTCCTGGAGGATGCTGCGGTCCGACGGGCCAAAAGCTCTGCCTCCCGAAGGCAGGGGTACCCCTCAGAGCATCACGCCTGCGAATTCCCAATTCGTGCGGGAAGCCTTGGTCCACACCGGGCGCACGCGCAACACGGCGCTTGCGGCCCCGGGTCGCCTCGGCAACGAGCACCACCACCGCGACCGTCGAGCCCACCTCGACGAGAGGGTGCGCCGAGGCTACCACCCCAGGCGTGGGGGACGCTACGACAGCGGGGAGGACCGGAGCCCCCCACCCGAACCACCCAGTCCATAGGCTTTCAGCCGGGCCATACAACGGGCGCCGTTCCCGACCCGGTTCCGAACCCTGACTACCATCACAAAGTACTCGGGGGGAGACGAGGCTGGAACTGTGGCTCGCGAACTACCGACTGGCCTGCCAGCTGGGTGGAATGGACGATGACAACCTCATCATCCGCAACCTCCCCCTATTCCTCTCCGACACCGCTCGAGCCTGGTTGGAGCATCTGCCTCAAGGGCAGATCTCCAACTGGGATGACCTGGTCCAAGCCTTTGCCGGCAACTTATAGGGCACGTACGTGCTCCCTGGGAACTCCTGGGATCTCCGAAGCTGCCGCCAGCAGCCGAGAGAGTCTCTCCAGGACTACATCCAGCGATTCTCGAAGCAGCGCACTGAGCTGCCCAACGTCACCGACTCGGACGTCATTGGCGTGTTCCTCGCCGGCACCACGTGTGCGACCTGGTGAGCAAGCTGGGTCGCAAGACCCCCACCAGGGCGAGCGAGCTGATGGACATCGCCACCAAGTTCGCCTCTGGCCAAGAGGCGGTTGAGGCCATCTTCCGAAAGGACAAGCAGCCCCGGGTCCGCCAGCCGGAAGATGTCCCCGAGGCATCCGCTCAGTGCGGCACCAAGAAGAAGAACAAGAAGAAGTCGCAAGGGAAACGCGACGCCACCGACGCGGACCTTGTCGCCGCCGCTGAGTACAAGAACCCTCAGAAACCTCCTGGAGGTGCCAATTTCTTCGATAAGATGCTCAAGGAGCCATGCCCCTATCATCAGGGGCCTGTCAAGCACACCTTTGAGGAGTGCATCATGCTTCTGCGCCACTTTCACAAGGCCGGGCCACCGGCGAAAGGTGGCAGGGCCCACAACAACGACAAGAAGGAGGATCACAAGGCAGAGGAGTTTCCCGAGGTCCACGACTGCTTCATGATCTACGGTGGGCAAGTGGCGAACGCCTCGGCTCGGCACCGCAAGCAAGAGCGTCGGGAGGTCTACTCGATAAAGGTGGCGGTGCCAGTCTACCTAGACTGGTCCGACAAGCCCATCACCTTCGACCAGGGCGACCACCCCGACCGCGTGCCGAGCCCGGGGAAATATCCGCTCGTTGTCGACCCCGTCATCGGCAAAGTCAGGCTCACTAAGGTCCTCATGGACGGAGGCAGCAGCCTCAACATCATCTACGCCGAGACCCTCGGGCTCCTGCAGATCGATCTGTCCTCGATTTGGACCGGCGCGGCGCCTTTTCACAGGATCATCTCCGGGAAACGCGTCCAACCCCTCGGACAACTTGATCTGCCCGTCTGCTTCGGGACTCCCTCCAACTTCCGAAGGTAAACCCTCACGTTCGAGGTGGTCGGGTTCCGAGGAACCTACCACACAGTACTAGGGAGGCCATGCTATGCCAAGTTCATGGCTGTCCCCAGCTACACCTACCTCAAGCTCAAAATGTTGGGCCCCAACGGGGTCATCACCGTTGGCCCCATGTACCGACACACGCACGAATGCGACGTGGAGTGCGTGGAGTACGCCGAGGCCCTCGCCGAATCTGAGGCCCTCATCGCCGACCTGGAGAGCCTCTCCAAAGAGGCGCCAGATGTGAAGCGCCACGCCGGCAACATCGAGCCAGAAGAGACGGTTAAGACCGTCCCTCTCGACCCCAGCAACGACGCCTCCAAGCAGATACGGATCGGCTCCGAGCTCGACCCCAAATAGGAAGCAGTGCTCGTTGACTTTCTCCGCGCGAACGCCGAAGTCTTTGCGTGGAGTACCTCGGACATGCCTGGCATACCGAGGGATGTCGCCGAGCACTCGCTGGATATCCGAGCTGGAGCCTGACCCGTGAAGCAGCCTCTGCGCCGATTCGACGAAGAAAAGCGCAGAGCCATAGGCGAGGAGATCCACAAGCTGATGGCCGCAGGGTTCATCAAAGAGGTATTCCATCCCGAATGGCTTGCCAACCCTGTGCTTGTGAGAAAGAAAGGAGGGAAATGGCGGATGTGTGTAGACTACACTGGTCTAAACAAAGCATGTCCGAAGGTTCCCTACCCTCTGCCTCGCATCGATCAAATCGTGGATTCCACTGCTGGGTGCGAAACGCTATCTTTCCTCGATGCCTACTCAGGGTATCACCAAATCAGGATGAAAGAGTCCGACCAGCTCGTGACTTCTTTCATCACACCTTTTGGCATGTACTGCTACGTTACTATGCCATTTGGTTTGAGGAATGCAGGTGCGACATACCAAAGGTGCATGAACCACGTGTTCGGAGAGCACATTGGTCGGACCGTCGAGGCTTACATCGACGACATCGTAGTCAAGACGAGGAAAGCCTCCGACCACCTCTCCGACCTTGAAACGACATTCAAGTGTCTCAAGGCGAAAGGCGTAAAACTCAATCCCGAGAAGTGCGTCTTCGGAGTCCCCCGAGGCATGCTCTTGGGGTTCATCGTCTCCGAGCGGGGCATCGAGGCCAACCCAGAGAAAATCACGGCCATCACCAACATGGGGCCCATCAAGGACTTGAAAGGTGTACAGAGGGTCATGGGATGCCTTGCGGCTCTGAGCCGCTTCATCTCGTGCCTCGGTGAAAGAGGCCTACCTCTGTACCGCCTCTTAAGAAAGACCGAGTGCTTCACTTGGACCCCCGAGGCCGAGGAAGCCCTCGGGAACCTGAAGGCGCTCCTTACGAATGCACCCATCCTGGTGCCTCCCGCTGCCGGAGAAACCCTCTTAATCTACGTCGCCGCTACCACTCAGGTGGTCAGCATCGCGATCGTGGTCGAAAGGCGAGAAGAAGGGCATGCATTGCCCGTCCAGAGGCCGGTCTACTTCATCAGTGAGGTACTGTCTGAGACCAAGATCCGCTACCCACATATTCAGAAGTTGTTGTACGTTGTGATTCTGACGCGGCGGAAGTTGCGACACTACTTCAAGTCTCATCCGGTGACTGTGGTGTCATCCTTCCCTCTGGGGGAGATCATCCAGTGCCGAGAGGCCTTGGGTAGGATTGCAAAGTGGGCGGTGGAAATCATGGGCGAGACAATCTTGTTCGCCCCTCGGAAGGCCATCAAGTCCCAAGTCTTGGCGGACTTTGTGGCTGAATGGGTCGACACCCAGCTCCCGGTAGCTCCGATCCAACCAGAACTCTGGACCATGTTTTTCGACGGGTCGTTGATGAAAACAGGGGCAGGCGCGGGCCTGCTCTTCATCTCGCCCCTCGGGAAGCACCTCTGCTACGTGCTGCGCCTCCATTTCCCGGCGTCCAACAATGTGGCCGAGTATGAGGCTATGGTTAACGGGTTGCGCATCACCATCGAGCTAGGGGTCCGACGCCTCGACGCTCGTGGCGACTCGCAGCTTGTCATCGACCAAGTCATGAAGAACTCCCATTGCCACGACCCGAAGATGGAAGCCTACTGCGACGAGGTTCAGCGCCTGAAGGACAAGTTCTACGGGCTCGAGGTCAACCACGTCGCCCGGCGGTACAACGAGACTGCGGATGAGCTGGCGAAGATAGCTTTGGCGCAAACAACGGTTCCCCCGAACGTCTTCTCCCGGGACCTACATCAACCCTCAGTCAAGACCGACGACACGCCCGAGCCCGAGAAGGTCTCGGCCCTGCCCGAGGCGCCCTCGACTCAGCCCGAGGCACCCTCGGCCCCCGAGGGTGAGGCACTGCGCGTCGAGGGAGAGCGGAATGGGGTCCCGCCTGATCGAGACTGGCAGACCCCGTACCTGCAATATCTCCACCGAGGAGAGCTGCCCCTCGATATAGCCAAAGCTTGGCGACTGGCGCGGCGCGCCAAGTCATTCGTCTTGCTGGGTGACGGGAAGGAGCTCTACCACCGCAGCCCCTCCGGCATCCTCCAGCGATGCATATCCATCGCCGAAGGCCAGGAACTCTTACAAGAAATACACTCGGGGGCTTGCGGTCATCACGCAGCGCCTCGAGCCCTTGTTGGAAATGCTTTCCGACAAGGTTTCTACTGGCCGACCGCGGTGGCCGACGCCACTAGAATTGTCCGCATTTGCCAAGGGTGTCAATTCTACGCAAGGTAGACGCACCTACCCGCTCAGGCTCTGCAAACAATACTCATCACCTGGTCGTTTGCTGTGTGGGGTCTGGACCTCGTCGGTCCCTTGCAGAAGGCACCCAGGGGCTACACGCACCTACTGGTCGCCATCGACAAATTCTCCAAGTGGATCGAGGTCCAACCCCTAAACAGCATCAGGTCCGAACAGGCAGTGGCATTCTTCACCAACATCATCCATCGCTTCAGGGTCCCGAACTCCATCATCACCGACAACGGCACCCAGTTCACCGGCAGAAAGTTCCTGGACTTCTGCGAGGATCACCACATCCGGGTGGACTGGGCCGCCGTGGCACACCCCATGACGAATGGGCAGGTAGAACGTGCCAACGACATGATTCTGCAAGGACTCAAGCCGAGGATCTACAACGACCTCCACAAGTTCGGCAGGCGATGGATGAAGGAACTCCCCTTGGTGGTCTGGAGCCTGAGAACAACGCCGAGCCGAGCCACGGGCTTCACACCGTTCTTTCTAGTCTATGGGGCCAAGGCCATCTTGCCCACAGACTTAGAATACGGTTCCCCGAGGACGAGGGCGTACGACGACCGACACAACCAGACCAACCGAGAAGACTCACTGGACCAGCTGGAAGAGGCTCGGGACGTGGCCTTACTACACTCAGCGCGGTATCAGCAGTCCCTGCGACGCTACCACGACCGAGGGGTTCGGTCCCGAGACCTCCAGGTGGGCGACTTGGTGCTTCGGCTGCGACAAGACGCCCGAGGGCGCCACAGGCTCACGCCTCCCTGGGAAGGGCCATTCATCATCGCCAAGATTTTGAAGCCCGAAACATACAAGCTGGCCAACAGTCAAGGCGAGGTCTACAGCAACGCTTGGAACATCCGACAGCTACGTCGTTTCTACCCTTAAGATGTTTTCAAGTCGTTCATACACCTCGTTTACATACAAAGTCTAACCATCAAGGAAGGGTCAGCCTTGCCTCGGCAAAGCCCGACCCTCCCTCGGGGGCTAGAAGGGGGGAACCCCCTCCGCGTCAAAATTTTCCTCGGAAAAAGTCTTTCTGCCAGAATATCTTTCGTGCTTTTCGACTACTTCGGTAGTGGGATCATGAAAACGGCGGAGTACACATAAGCAGGCAAGGTCGACCGAGCCGAGGGACTCCTACGCCTCCGGGATACGGATACCTCACTCATCACCTTCTGCGAGAAGTAACTCACGTTCGGATGAGCGATCCTGCTGACCAAACAAGTCTTAATGCTCGAAAACTTTTCTGCCGAAAAAATTTTTCGTGCCTTCTCGACTATATCGATAGCAGAATCCAACGAACGAGTAAGAGTACACGTAAGCGGCAAGGTCGACCGAGCCGAGGGACTCCTACGCCCCCGGGATACGGATACCTCACTCATCACCTTCCGTGAAAAGTAACTCTCGCTCAGACAAACAATTCTGTTACCGACAAATAAGTCCTGATACTCGAAACAAGGGGAAAAGAAACGCAGCTTTACAACGCGACGACAGTATGTTTGGGCCTCGGCGGCCGCAAAAAACATATGCATACTACAGGCGAACCGATCCTGCAGGCTCAGACGTCGATGGAGGGGGAGCAGTAGCACCCTCGGCGTCAACTCCACCATCGGCGAAGTTCGACCGAGCCTCGGACGGCAACACGATCGGAGGATCTCCGCTCCGAAGGACGACGTCAGCACCCCGCCCGGGCCATCGCCACCAGGGTCTCCTCCAGGAACCCGGCCCGAGCAGACGGCTCGGCCGGCCGCCCCGAAGCCTCAGCCGGCTACCCCCCGAGGACACTAGCCCGGCTCGTGGCCTCGGCAACTCGACTCCGGCGTTGGTCCCACCAGTGGACGACCCGGAGAGGCACCGGCCGACGAAGCTTCCTTTTTCGAGCCAACTCTGCCTCTGTCCACGCTGACACCGCTGCCCTCGGCCCCGGCTCACCGCAGAGCGGCCGAGGGTTTCTTTGAATAAGCAAGTGAAGCCTCGGGCGGTAAGGCCGACCGAGCCGAGGGATTCCTACGCCTCCGGGATACGGATACCTCACTCGTCACCTTCCGCACAGAGCAACTCACATTTGGTTAAGTGGTTCGGCTAGCCGACGGGCGAGTTCTAGTGCTCGAAAATGAGGAAAAACATGGTATTACACCCAAAAATACCTACATGTTCAGGCCCCGACAGCCACAATGAACAGACACCGACACTCAAGGTGCCATTACAAACGGAACTTCGGTTCCACTCCCGCAGGTACGAACAACCCCCCACATTGGAGGGCCTGCGGGGCGACAAAACCCCTGGTGGCTCGCCGACGCTCGCTCCGGCAGCAGCGACAACGACCTCCACTCCAAGTGGCCAAACAGCAGCAGCGATGACCTCAGGGCGGACGCTGCTGCGACGAGCTCCTCGCCCACGTCCCCACTCGAGGGGCGAGGACAAGCTATCAAATCCCAAGAGCCAGAGGCCCGGAGCGCGGATGGTGGCGGCAATCTCGTCGGCAACGAGGACTTCTTCAGCCGCCGCCACCTCAACGTCGACGACGGCAGCCATCTGCCCACCGGCAGATCCCCACTCGGATCCTCCCGGACAGGCGAGCACCGACCTCCGCGCAAGAGGCGTCATACCAGAGCAAAGGCAGGACAGCCCAAGGACACGAACGCCGCCCTAGCAGCGCGCGACGTCTTGGGCGGCCCTCCGGTGCGCGCGGCGCGGCGACCGCTCGTACGGCGAGAGGGGGCACCGGGGACCGAGCCAGAGCCAGCTGAACCAGTGAGCCCAACACGCTGAAGCCAACGACACTCGCGACCGACCAGCCCTGCGTTGTCGGAGTCCGCCCCTTCCGCTAGGCCAGTTCGCACCCTCTCCCCTGAATGCTGAAGGAGAGGGTGACCCACGAACCCGTGCGGGAGGTAGAGCTCCGGCTTGGCCCGCCCTCCGCCCCAGCAAGGATGATGATCATCCTTGAAGCTGAGGGAGGGGCGGAGGCCGCAGCCCGGCTCGCTTCTCCCCACCATCAAACTGGTGGTCACCGTCTTGGGTGACCACCGGCGAGGGGATGCAGCCGGGCTGCCTGATGAAAATCCTTGAAGCCGAGCGATGGCTGAAAGGTACCAACTTTCGCGAAGTTGCGTTCCTCCAACGACAGCAAGACAAAGCGACGCGAGCGCTCCCCATCCGGGGGCTCGGAAGGTGGAAGGACGCGATACATGGAGTGCGAAGACATGGTTGCCATCCAAGGGGGTCACCCTCCTTTTAAAGGCGACTCTCCCCACTTGCTTCCTCAGCCGTCGTGGACTGAGTCTTCTCCAACACGCTCCAAGGTCCTCCCCCTATGACATGGGGGCTGGGTCCCACGCATCATGCAGGCTGGCCCAGGACAGAAGAGGCCAAACCGTCGCGCGCGGAGCGCACAACAGCCCAGCGGTTACAAGCATTCCTCCACTATCGCCCGGACCAGCGGGTGAAAGGGCGGACCGCCATGCAGGCGGCATGCAACTACACCAAGGGGGCGCACCCTTTCGACTTCGACGCGTCCAGCATGGAGGCTTAGGCCCACACGTCATGTAACCGGCGCGCCGGTTACTACGTGCAAGAAACTGCACCACCACTCGCGCCAGTACCGCGCCTTCTCAACTGTCGGACCGGTGCCGCGACTCGAGGCGACCCTGCGCATGACCCAACAGTGCCAACCAAGCACATCGTTGACGAGTCAGTCAGCCGCGGGAGAAGGCGCGACGGTCGATACGGCCAGAAATGGGCTGGCAGTAATGGCGGTGGCAGGCGGGCGGAAGCAGCAGTCAAATCGCCTGCAGGCTCACGTCCTCTCCTGGGACAGCGAGAGAGCCCTCTCCCACGGCGTGAAGACAACGCGCCCATGTTCCGTTCCTCGAACGGCCCGCGCACGCACAACGGCTGCCCCGCCAACCACTCGTCCCGTCGCATTAACTCTGCGGCAGGGCAGGCGGCACCATTGGCAGGCGAAGCGGGCGACGCTTCACCTCCGCCATAATGACCGCGTCAAAAAAGGTGCGCCACGTCGCTCAATTTCATATCCTTTTCCTCTTCCCCTTTCTCTCTCTTGCTACAGGGACCGGGAAAGGGGATACTCCAAAAGGGATCCTTCTCCGCGAAGGAAGCGGGCCCCGAGCCCCCCTACTGATCAGAGGTTCGAAGGCTGGCCCCTCGGAAGGGTTCAACAGCCGCCTCAGAGCACTCGGGCTCCGTGCCCACTACTGGTCAGAGGTTCGAAGGCTGGCCCCTCGGAAGGGTTCAACGGCCGCCTCAGGCCACTCGGGCTCCGCGCCTGTTGGGGGCCTTCGGCTTCCGAAGTCCTCAAAAACATGATTTGACAATGTTTTCCAAGTGAAATATGTGAACAGGTGTCTTCGGAATCAGGTTACGGATATACAAGGGTATGGTCATGACGAAGGTTAACTGGGGCGGAAAGCAATCACAACGAAGAATAAGACGATCACAAAGCTACGTGCAGAAGAGCTTCGGCATGACGGCAGGAAAGAGGAACCGACTTAAAGATGAAAAGTCAATTTAAACCTCGAAGGATTGTTATAAAGTTATTGTCAAATGTAAAGGGCATTAATGTAATTTTACACGGGCTGCGTCCCGTGCCTATAAATAGGTGAACAGTACTCCCGTACTATTCACGCTGATTGGATATACGCTTTTTCACATCACGTCTGTGCATTTACTCTACATCAATCTGAAGGTACATTTGTAATTCTATTCTATGAATTTAATAATAGGAATACATTAGTAATAATATTGGTATTATTACTCGTGTATTATATATGTGGTTGCCCTGTTTTATCATTTATCAACCTTACGAAGGTCTTCTCTTTTGCAACCTTCGTCCGAGACTCAATATATCCGAGGGGATATATTGTTTTTAAGGACGAAGGAGTTTGACATTTAACACTTTTATGTTGTCTTGTTCTTAATTCATAGCACTTAAGAACAAACCCCCAACATTGGCGCCAACCTCCGGTGAACTCACTTCCACTTTTTGAGTTTTGAAAACCCTCGGCAAGCATCACCTTCGTCATGCCGCCGAAAAAAGCTTCAGCGACAGGGGCTGCCACTCTGCAGCCGCTGGACCCCAATCAGGATGTCGTTTCTCTTAGGGAGGCCAGAAGCCAGAAGAGGAAGGCCATCAGTCCAACGCCTCCGGAAGACGACTTGGACCAAGAAATCCAAAAAATGGAGATGCTTCATCAACAGGTCCAACGGAAGAAGGAGAAGATGGCTCGTCTAGCTGATCTTCAAAAGCAGATAGATGAAGCCTCTGAAGAGCTTCGACACCTCGCTCAAGATGACCAGAATCAAAGGCCCCCGCGCAGGGAGCTTCATCAAGAGGGTTTCTACAACGAGGACGACTGGTATGAAGATTTCCATCATGGAAATTTTGCTTTTGATGATACTTCTCCCCTGTCAACAGAACTGCAGGCTACACCTTGGCCACAGTCTTATAAGCCACCTCAGCTCCCCATGTACGACGGTCATTCAGACCCGAAGCAATTCTTGATGAGCTATGAAGCAACTATATCTTCGTATGGCGGCAACACGGCGGTCATGGCAAAGTCCTTTGTCATGGCTATCAGGAGTGTGGCACAAACCTGGTACTCCTCCCTTAGGCCAGGAACAATCACCTCATGGCAAAAGCTGAAGGATATGTTGATAACCAGCTTCCAAGGCTTTCAGACAAAGCCGGTCACTGCTCAAGCCTTATTCCAGTGCACCCAGGATCACGAAGAATATCTTCAGGCGTATGTCCGAAGGTTCCTACGTCTGAGGGCACAGGCACCAACAGTGCCCACTGAAATTGTCATTGAGGCCATGATCAAGGGGCTTCGGCCGAGATCTTCGGCTCAGTACTTCGCCAGGAAGCCTCCTCAAACCTTGGAGAAGCTGCTCCAGAAGATGGACGAGTATATTCGAGCTGACAATGATTTTCGCCAAAGAAGGGAGGAAGCTCTCAGGTTCTCTGAAATGACCAGGGGCTTCGGAGGAAGGTTTTATCCGAGGCATGTCAGGTCAATTCACAATTCTACTCAAAATGATGACAAAGGGAGTCAGCAGCAAAGGCCACAATGTTCCTCGCAAGCTTCGGGGCAACAGCAAAGCTCTTTTCGGCCGCCAGCGCCAAGAGGCAGAGGCGCCAGGGGCTTCGGAGGAAGATTTGGAGATCAAACAAGAAAAATTTACTACTTATCCTGCGGTGAAGGTAAGGGCCATACCACCAGAATGTGCCATATTACCATTCAAAAGCAAAAGGAACTAGCAGAGGCTGCAGCGCAACAGAGCCAGCCGAAGCAGGTTATGCATACCGCTTCGTACCATTCGCCTTACATTCCAGAATATGTAGGCAATCACCCTGCAGCCTCTGTTGCTTCGGCAAGCCAACCCTAAGCTTCCTGGCAATAGCTTCCACCACCACCACCAATACAACGAGCTCCGCAGCCAGAAGGGAGCCAGCACTCTCACCCCCAGAGGGACTTCAGAGAAGAATCCGAAGCTCGTACAGTCAATAGCACTGTGCCAGAGTCCAAGCACATTTACTGACAAAATATCCTACCTCCACAGCAGCTTTTTGCATTTTCACGTTCAGTTTTACTTTCTTCGTAGTAAAGAACAATTATAGGAAGTTTAAGTGTTTTTACCGTTTTTCAAATTCTTGTAACAGTTTAGCTTATTATCATAATGAAAATATATCTCCTCCATAGGCTTGAGTTGCCGAAGCACAAGAATTTAGGGAGGCACGGAGAACCTTCGGACGGTCGAAAACTTGTCCTAAGAAACTGTTGGGACCATGCTTCGTCACCGAAGGTCCTGCAGGAAGAAACAGTTTCGGTTGAAGCTGTCTGTACGTAATGCCGAAGGGTGCCGTTCATGAAGCTTCGGAATTACAAACCGACTTAAAGATAGAATGACCTTTTAGTCCATAAGAGTTTGAGTCGATGTTGTAAACTTTTATGAGGGGTATGATTGTAATTGTTCACAGGCTGTGTCCTGTGCCTATAAATAGTGAACAGTATTCCTTTACTGTTCACGGATTCCGGTAATTGCAATCGCATCACCCAGAAATTATCATTTGTCAAGGCAGAGGTATAAATGTATTTAAATATTATGTTTAAACACTTAAGATTTATATAGCATAATAAATGATGTCATTTATTTCCAATTTAACTATCTTTAATGCTTTATGTCCTGCGTTATTCCGCATTACCTTCGAGAATTAAATTACGAAGGTGATACTTTCGTAATTTTGTTATTATAACCTTCGTCCGAAGTTCATCGAATCCTTGGGGAAATAATGCTTCAGCGGACGAAGGACATCGATATTTAACATTTTATGTTGCCTTGTTCTTAATTCATAGTATTTGAGAGCAAGTCCCCAACATTGGCGCCCACCTCCGGTCAACTCACTTCCACTTTTTTGAGTTGATGGCTTCGTTCAACGATCAAGCTAGAGCTGCTTCGGCCCTGAAGCTGGTACTCCCGATAACAGGTGGTTCATGCTCAGAGCCAGCCAACAAGAAGCAGAAGAAGGAAGCACAGAGAAGGGTACAGCATGTTGGGGTGCAAGGACCCTTCATCAAGTCAAGATGGTCTCACATTCCAATTACCTTCTCCCAAGAGGATCTTCAACTCAAGGATTACCCACACAATGATGCTATGGTTATCTCTTGTGTGATCAAAGGATTTCTGGTCCATAATGTTTTGGTTGACACAGGCAGCGCAGCTGATATCATATTTGCTAAAGCTTTCAGACAAATGCAAGAGCCCGAAGACAAGATCCATAATGCTACGCACCCTCTTTGTGGCTTCGGAGGACGGCAAATTGTAGCACTTGGGAAGATTACCATGCCAGTAACCTTCGGATTTGTTAACAACACAAGGACTGAGCAAATTGTGTTTGATATTGTTGACATGGAGTATCCTTACAATGCTATCATTGGTCGCGGTACTCTCAATGCCTTCGAAGCAATTCTTCACCCAGCTTACCTCTGCATGAAGATACCTTTGGACCAAGGGCCTATTGCTATTCATGGAAGTCAGGAAGCTGCCAGAAGGGCCGAAGGAAATTGGACAGATTCAAAAGCAATCCATAACATAGATGGAGCTGAGGCCTGTGAGCAATACAAGTTCAGAAGGGAAAAAGCTGCTTCAGCTGACCAACCGAAGCCCATGCTCTTATGTGAAGATATAGTAGATCAGAAGGTGCTATTGGGATCTCAATTGTCTGAAGAGCAAGAAAAAACCTTGATAAGGTTTCTGTTCAACAATAAAGATGTTTTTGCTTGGTCAGCTAATGATCTTTATGGAGTTAACAGGGATGTTATTGAGCATTCGCTCAATGTCGATCCATCCTTCAGACCCAGAAAGCAGAGGCTTCGGAAGATGTCTGATGACAAGGCCGAAGGTGCTCGGAATGAAGTGAAAAGACTTCTCAGTGCCAGAGTTATTAGAGAGGTAAAATACCCAGAATGGTTGGCTAACACTGTTATGGTGAAGAAGGCCAATGGTAAATGGAGAATGTGTATTGATTTTACTGACCTCAATAAGGCTTGTCCGAAGGACGAGTTTCCATTGCCAAGGATAGATTCCTTAGTCGATGCAGTAGATTCATCAGAGCTTATGAGTTTGCTGGATTGCTATTCAGGCTATCATCAAATCTGGATGAAGAAGGAGGATGAACCGAAAACCAGCTTCATAACCCCTAGTGGGACATATTGCTACCTTCGGATGCCTGAGGGGCTTAAAAATGCTGGAGGAAGCTTCAGCAGAATGACAGCGAAGGTTCTCCATTCTCATATAGGCAGGAATGTACTAACTTATGTTGATGACATCATTGTAAAAAGCACGAAGCAAGATAACCACATTGCTGATTTACAGGAGACCTTCGCCAATTTTAGATAGGCTGGTTTAAAGCTGAATCCAGAAAAATATGTCTTCGGAGTAAAGAAGGGGAAATTTCTTGGTTGCCTAGTTTCAACAAAGGGAATTGAGGCTAATCCAAGCAAAATCGAAGCTATACTTCGAATGGAACCACCAAGTACAAAAAAGGGGGCTCAAAGATTGACGGGAAGGCTGGCATCTCTCAACAGATTCATATCCAGATCAGTAGAGAGAAATTTACCATTCTTCGAAGTGCTGAAGTCAGCCGAAGTCTTTCAATGGGGACCAATCCAGCAGAAAGCCTTCGAAGAGTTGAAGCAATATTTGATAGATCTAACAACATTAACTCCACCAACGCCAGGGGCTCCTTTGTTATTATATGTGGCAGCTTCGCACTCAGCGGTAAGTGCAGCACTTGTCCAGGAGAAGCTTGAAGGCCAAGTTAAGAGGCAGGCCCCAATATATTTCGTATCCGAGGTTCTTAGTTTATCGAAGAAAAATTATACAGAATTGGAGAAGGTACTGTATGCTGTTTTGATGGCCTCCAGTAAGCTTCGGCATTATTTTCAAGCTTACAACATAATTGTTCCTTCTTCGCAACCTCTGAAGGATATTATGAGAAACCGAGAAGCTACTGGAAGGATTGGAAAATGGGCTGCAGAGCTCAATGAATTTTGTATTGATTATGTTCATAGATCCTCGATTCAGTCCCAGGCGTTAGCAGACTTCATTGCTGACTGGACGCTAGGGGCTCAGGAGGAAGAAACAAATAAAGATGCCAAAGCATGGACAGTGTTTTGCGATGGGTCTTGGGGAACCTTCGGAGCAGGAGCGGCTGCTGTGTTGGTTTCACCTTCCAAAGTTAAAACTTGTTATGTGGCAAGACTTGATTTTAGTTGCACAAATAATATCGCTGAATATGAAGCTCTGCTCTTGGGTCTTCGGAAATTAAAGGCAATGGGAATCAGAAGGGCCATTCTTAAAACTGATTCTCAAGTTATTTCTGGTCATGTTGACAAGAGCTATAAAGCAAGAGACCCGAAGCTTCAAAAGTATCTAGATACAGTCCGAAGGATTGAGGCTTCCTTCGAAGGTTTCTCTGTCAAAAATATTCCTCGTGGAGAAAATGAATATGCTGATCTATTGGCCAAGTCAGCAGCCCAGGGGCTGCCTATACCTTCGGAAGTATTTTTCGAAACAATAAAAGCACCTTCGGTCGAGCTTCTTGAAAGAGCAATCCTTAATATATCCCCTGTTTATAGCGAGGATTGGAGAACTGAGATCGTCTCTTTCCTTCAGGGTAATTTTCTTTCAGACGACGAAGCTTATAACAGGATAATAGAAGCAAGAGCTCGACCATATGTCATAATAGAAGGGGAGTTATACAAGCATGGGGTCTGTTCCCCATTGCTCAAGTGTTTATCCAGATCCGAAGGTATAGAATTAATGAAGGAAATACATGCAGGCCTGTGTGGATCTCACATTGGATCTAGGCCCCAGCTCGGGAAAGTTTTTCGCCAAGGATTTTATTGGCCAAAGGCAGCTTCAGATGCAGCGGATATAGTCCAATAGTGTGAAGGTTGTCAGAAATGTGCAAGAGATCAAAAACAACCTTCGTCTTTAACTCAATTAATACAACCCACTTAGCCGTTGCAAAGGTGGGTCCTTGATTTGCTAGGCCCATTACCACCAGCACAGGGGAACTTAAGATATGTGGTAGTGGTAGTGGAGTATTTTTCCAAATGGATTGAGGCAAAGCCCTTAGCCACAATAACTTCATTTACTATTCAAAAGTTTTTCTGGCAGAACATTGTTTGTCGCTTCGGAGTACCGAAGGCCATTACTGTGGACAATGGGACACAGTTTGATTCTGAAGCCTTCAGAGAATTTTGTGATCAAATTGGCACGAAGATCAATTTTGCATCAGTTCGACACCAAGAGTCAAATGGACTTGTCGAAAGAGCTAATGGGATCATAATGACAGGAATAATGAAGTCAATCTTCAATCAGCCCAGGGGAAAATGGCCTGACGAGCTAATCAAAGTGGTATGGAGCCATAATACAACCATGTCAAGGTCAACAGGTTTTACGCCCTTTAAATTATTGTTCAGTGACGAAGCAATAACCCCAGAAGAGGCCAAAGCAGGATCAATAAGGATAGTAGCTTCGGCAGAAGACAAAGACGAAGCTGATTGCTCTGTAGAAAAAGATGCTATTGAAGGGATCAGACTTCAAGCTGTGGAAAACATCAATAAATATCAAGCTGAAACAATAAAATGGCGTGACAGAAAAGTCAAGCTGAAGAACATTGAACCAGGACACTTGGTACTTCGAAGAGTAGCCAACCCTGAGACAGCAGGCAAATTACAGCTGAAGTGGGAAGGCCCCTTTTTGGTAGTATCTTCGTCAAGACCCGGTTCCTACAGATTGAAGGATATGGACGGCAACGACATTCCTAGATCATGGAATGCGGATGAGCTTCGACGATATTATGTTTAGCTTGATGTAATTTTTTATATTCTTTTTCGTGGCACCCTTTTCCTTTCCAAAGGGGGAGAAAGGTTTTTAATGGGGCCACAACATGTAATTTTCCTTATTTCAATTTTATGAGAGTGATATCCCCCAAAAAATGTAAATATAAATGTAAAAGGAAAAAAGAAAAGGAAACAGGGAGAAGCTCAAAAGTCGTTCCTAAGGGAATGCAGGGCTTACAGCGAAAAATAAGCGCTGATTCCGCTGAAAGTAAAAGGCGAAGAAGCTCCTAAGGGAGGCTTACAGCGAAAAATAAGCGCTGATTCCGCTGAAAGTAAAAGGCGAAGAAGCTCCTAAGGGAGGCTTACAGCGAAAAATAAGCGCTGATTCCGCTGAAAGTAAAAGGCGAAGAAGCTCCTAAGGGAGGCTTACAGCGAAAAGTCAACGCTGAAGGACTATGATTATGTATTTTGATATTCATTTGCACAATGCATCTCATCATATCATTTGCATTCATAAACATGCATTAAGACATATATAGAATCATCATTATACCGCACAAAAACACAGATGCTTCGGCAATGAGGAAAAACTCGAAGGAAAATTTTTATGCTTCCTTGTGTACGAAAAGAAGGGAAGGTGTTTTTCGCCTTCGGCTCAAAAGAGAAGTTTCGTCCACAGCAAAGCAGATTGTACGCAGATAGCAGAAACAAAATATATTACAAGGTATGTACAAATTTACATAAGTTGTTCCATAACTATATTACAAAAGTTTCTCCAGAATTTTTGCAGGAAAGTATATTGTAAACAACTATCAAGCTTCAGGCTAGGCTTCGTCAAACTTCAACTTCGTCATTCTCCAGCTTCGTCATCCTGCGTATATCAAACAGCAGAATAAGAAAGGTGCAAATTTCAAGGAGAAGGTAAAAGTAACAAATATAAGTTTCTTACCGGCTTAAGATGACTTCGAGCTTCGTCACCCGCCATTTTTCGCCCACCACCTACCCAGATCTGGGTCATGAACCTATTTCCAATGCTTCGGGCTAGGCTTGGGATATCTATCAGATCTGATGCTGACAAGCTGAAGTTTGGTATGTTCACAATATTTCCATGCGTGCAGCCAGCCTTCAGAAAAGCGGTGGCTGTGCCCCGAGAAGCTACCAGGGCGCAGAAGTCGGCATGCCCACCAATAACTTCGTCAAGGGCATCAACCTCGCCTTCAATATATTCTAACGTGCTGGGCAGATTATCAGCTGAAGGTGTAAATTTTGCAGAGCTGGCTCCGACAGAATGAAACACATCCTTCAGCCGTTGCACGCATCGGCTGCCGAAGCTTAGGCATTTCTCTTGAAGTTCTTTAAAGGATTTCTGCAAATTTGAATTTTTATCCACCTCAGTTTTCAGGCTTGCTTCGAGATATTTCTTTTCTTGCTCAAATTTTTCTGACTGTTGGAGCAATTCATTCTTTAAGCTGTTATTCTCAGTTTGGACTTCAGCCAAAGAACCCTCCATAGTCTGAATAACAAAATCTTTCTTTTCTAATGCACCTTCATGCTCTTTGACCATCATTTCAAGATCTTGGATGGTGAAATCCTTCTTTTTCAAATCAGCTTCGTAATTTTCAACTTTTTCAGCCAAATTTTGGATGACAGCTTTGTTCTTCTCTTCTTTGAGATCTTGTTGCATTTTTAGAACCTTACTTAACAGTATGCTCTGTCGAAACGATCTTCGTTAGAAAACGATCTAAAAGATAATAATAATAATAAAATAACAAAAATATTTGTTACCTTGAAGTTAGCATAAAGCAAACTTCCGGCGATATGGTGCCGTTGGTAATGGCAGAGGTCCGCTTCCAGCTTCGGCAAGCCAATGTTTTTGCAGAGAGTTCTAACAATTTTAGCTTCGCTGCGGTTTCGAAGGCACCTCAGTTTTCCTTCGTTAACCCCACCAAACAGTGTAGCCCCTGGCTTATATCCGCAGGCTATGGCACATCTTTTAAGCTCTGTTTTTTCAGCGTCTGTCAGCTCTTGCCCAAGTAAATCTTGAAATTCAAAATCTTCCCCCACCAAAATGTCTTCAGCTTGTTTTTTCCCCTTTTCAGTGCCTATGCTCACCGCGGCCACATCAGATTCTTCCTCAGTCATTTTTAAGAGTATGTTATCAATAACTTCAAGTGTCTCGTCTAGGTTCAGATCTTCTGTGGCCCCAGTTTCAACCCCGGCAGCTTCGGCTGCGCCAGTTTCAGCTTCGAAGGTTTCCGCTCTGGTGGTTTCGGCTGCGGCGCCTTTAGCTTCGGCAGTTTCGGCAGTCTGGTCAATAGCAATTCTTGATGCCGGTGTCGGTAACGGTGTCCCATGAATTACATCTGCTATTTGAATAATCCTTCGTTTTTTCGGCAGTGCAGGACCTTCTTCTGCCGAAGCTGCTTTGTCCTTCTGAAAAAACTTCGTCAGTTCCAACGCCAGCGGACTTAGCTTGACAGGCAAGGGTTCAGTCATTACCTTCATAATCTCTTCTACTTCAACAGTAGAAGGCGTTGCAGGAGTATCTTCTTCTTGAACCAACGTTCTTGGTTCTGGAGATGCAGTTTTCCTCTTTCCTGCAGTGGCCACCTTCGGCTCAGGATTCAACTCTTCAGGGCTAAGTTTTTCAGAATCTCCCCTTTTCTTTTTGGTTACCTTGGCGACCTCTTCGTCAGCAGCGCTGGAAATTCTTTTTCGCTTTGGGCCTCCAGCATCTCCGCCCAGGCGATCATAATCAGCATATTCAAAACCTATGGCATCAAGCACCCTGTTCAGCCTTCGCTTCGGTCGAATGCCGAAGGCTGCTGTCATCAGCTGGTCCTCTTTTTTGGAGTAATTTCCAAGGATTTCATTACTCATTACTTCAATTGTATTGAGCCATTCTTGACAGGGTGCTTTAAAATATTTCTTAAACTTATAATAATAGGGTAGTCGGACAAGCTCCCCTTCTTTCTTTTCTCCTTTAAGCTTCGGCATAGTCCACTCCTTCATAGTCGGAAATACTCTGAAGGCCAGAAATTCCTGCACTAAATCTCTAGTGCCAACGTGTTCTGCAATAATTTTGAATTCAGCCAGTGCGGCCCAAGTTGGACCTTCAGTTGTCATTCTGCAACGGGGTCTTGTTTCTCCGAAGATCAGTTCAAGAGGGCTCTGTACTAGCTTCTCTCTGTCTTCGTTAACTTTGACATAAAACCATTCTGACTTCCAGCCTGCCGACCATTTGCTTCGGTAGCTAATCACAGGAAATTTTGTGGTCTTCCGATAGGCAAAATTGTAACAACCAAAATTTTCGTGCAACCCATCCTTTCTGGCCTTAGTCTGGTAATGCAGCTCATGTACTCGATAGAAGCTGTCGGCAAGCGGCTCCACCGCCTGGCTTCGGAGAGCCCAGATATAAATGCTAAGCCTGACAATGGCGTTAGGAGTCAGTTGGTGAAAATAGATCCCAAACTTTTGTAGCACATCAGAAATCATTCTATTCAAAGGAAATCTCAACCCAGCCTTTAAAAAACTCTTGAAAATAACTATTTCATCCTTTTCTGGCTTTGGGGTAGTCTCCTCTCCCCCGAAGCGAAGTAGCTTCTTCTCATTTTCTCTGAAATAGCCCGACTTCACCATTTTGGAGAAATCAGCCTTGGAGATAGTCGACTTCCCGAAGTCCAAATGGCTAGGCTTGCTCGGTACTGCGATATGGTAATCATCGTCAGAATCAGCTTCCTCAATATCTCCTCGTTCTGCTTCGGCAGCAGCTTGTTCTGTTTCGGCAGCAGCCTGTTCTGTTTCGGCAGTAGGGATTCTTTTCGAAGTCACCAATCCGGATCGCTGCATTGCTTCAGAGATAGGAACAGTCTCTGCACCTTCGACTTCGTCTCCCTCACGCTCAACTCTAGCAGTAGAGCGCAATCTGGCCATTCAATTTTGAATTTCTTGAAAGATTTCTCGGGAACTAAATAACCTCTTATCCCGAAGCTTTTCTTTTGACGAAGTAGACACCAAATTGGAGCTTCGTCTGAATCCGAGAGTCGAGCTTCGGCTATGGTTAAAATTTTTGGCAGCAAAACAGTGCAATAGCAATGAATGCTGTGGTAACTTCACACCTACCTGACTGTTTATATAGTGCTGCAGGTAAGAAGGTGAATCGTCAGGATTTTTACACCAGGCAAACAGTTGCTCGCACCCGCTGCGCGGTGGGCCGCAAAGACCAAAATAGTGAACCTGCATGGTGGGACCGCTACGCGCTCGGAAACTGTATCGTTTCTCGACAACGAGCTCCGGGAAGGTGTTTTTCGGACCTTCGGCTTCCTGAAGCCTAGGAGACTTTTTTCACGGATCAAGCTCGTTACGAAAAACGATCTAGCACCGTGAAGGGGCTACTGTTGGGACCATGCTTCGTCGCCGAAGGTCCTGCAGGAAGAAACAGTTTCGGTTGAAGCTGTCTGTACGCAATGCCGAAGGGTGCCGTTCATGAAGCTTCGGAATTACAAACCGACTTAAAGATAGAATGACCTTTTAGTCCATAAGAGTTTGAGTCGATGTTCTAAACTTTTATGAGGGGTATGATTGTAATTGTTCACAGGCTGTGTCCTGTGCCTATAAATAGTGAACAGTATTCCTTTACTGTTCACGGATTCCGGTAATTGCAATCGCATCACCCAGAAATTATCATTTGTCAAGGCAGAGGTATAAATGTATTTAAATATTATGTTTAAACATTTAAGATTTATATAGCATAATAAATGATGTCATTTATTTCCAATTTAACTATCTTTAATGCTTTATGTCCTGCGTTATTCCGCATTACCTTCGAGAATTAAATTACGAAGGTGATACTTTCGTAATTTTGTTATTATAACCTTCGTCCGAAGTTCATCGAATCCTTGGGGAAATAATGCTTCAGCGGACGAAGGACATCGATATTTAACATTTTATGTTGCCTTGTTCTTAATTCATATTATTTGAGAGCAAGTCCCCAATAGAAACAAGTCGTAACTTTTTCGAAGTAATAAAAAGTCGTTCCTAAGGGAGCGCAGTGTAAGTTTTCTGCTCGAAAGTCGTTCCAAAGGGAATGCAGAGCTTACAGCGAAAAATAAACGCTGATTCCGCTGAAAGTAAAAGGCGAAGAAGCTCCTAAGGGAGGCTTACAGCGAAAAATAAACTCTGATTCCACTGAAAGTAAAAGGCAAAGGGGCTCCTAAGGGAGGCTTACAGCGAAAAGTCAGCGCTGAGATAAAAAGACTGTGTGCTCTGTTGCAGGGATATTTGTATTTTCAGCATAAATGTCATTTTGCATAACATAACATCATTACATCATTTTGCATAACATAAGCATCATCCATCATTTTGCATGAAGAACAGGAAGGGGACACAGCATTGATCTTCGAAGAATGTTTTGAAAAAGAAAATCGTGCTAAGGCACAAGATAAATTGAGAAGAAGTGTAGCTTCATTTGAGAGGCAACATAAGGCTTTTTTATGGATTCAAAGAATATTTTTACGAAGTTTGAAGATTCTTCATCAGAGAAGTATGGCAATTCTTGTGATACATAAAAAGATTTTCTTTACGAAGCATGAAAAGAAGGGAAGGTGTTTTTTCGCCGAAGGCTCAAAAAGCGGTAGTATGAAAAAATTTCATGCATCGTAAAGAATTGAACCATAAATAGATTATATATTACATTCAAAGTTACAAAGTTGTACACATGTCATGTTCCAAGTATTTTTACAAAAGCATTTAATCCTCCCTAAGAACTACTTCTGCAGCTTCGTTTAGTAGCTGATTGACAACTTCGTCCATGATGGCTTCGGCCATTTGCCTAATTTCGTCGTCCCCCTTCGGGGGAGGGTCCGCAGATGCCTCAGCGGGTTCTGAGGGAGGAGAGGACACGGCTATATTACTATTACAAACTACGAATAAAGTTCAAAATCAAAAATTACAACAAAATAAAAATCACTAATTAATACCTATTTGCCCTTCGGGCCCTGTACTTTTCTCAGCAGTTTTCGCTACCTCCCTAGCATCATGGATACCTTTTTCGCTTCTCTGAATGATCTCTTGAGCCATTTCTCGGCCGCCATTGTCCCAAATGTCAGTGAAGAATTTTCCACCGACTTGGCTTGCTTCGGCTGAAGGGTCTTTGATATCTTCAGAGGTTAGGGCAGTTCCAAACTATGCTAAAGATTTCACATGTTCGCATCCTTTCTTTTCCAAAATAGTGACAATTCCTCTGGCGCCTGAAAAAGCACAAATGTCCCCGCGACTATTCAAGATTTCCTCGAAGGCCTCAGCTTCGCGACTGATCCATTCAATCGGGCCTTCTAGATTCCCTCTTGTAAAATTTTCTTCGCTAGAAAATGTGCCGACGCTGGCGAAGCTAGATTTTATCTTTTTAACACACTCTATGGATTTATCATAACACCTTTTCTTCGAAGTACGAAGCTCTTCGACATTTACTTCCA
Organism: Zea mays; assembly: GCF_902167145.1. Taxonomy (NCBI): domain Eukaryota; kingdom Viridiplantae; phylum Streptophyta; class Magnoliopsida; order Poales; family Poaceae; genus Zea; species Zea mays. Next base: position 155,893,418 of record NC_050098.1, read on the forward strand.
AATGATTTGCCCATTGATCACTTAATTCTCGCTTTGTTTCTTCAAGAATGCGTTCTTTAGCTCGGGCTAGTTGTTTCCGAAGATCTTCGATTTCACGCTTCTGAGCTTCGGCTTGAATTTTAGAGTTAGCTTCGTCTTCCTTCATTTTTTCCACCAACGTAAGCAGAATTTTGTCCTTCTCCAAGGCTTCGTTTCTTAGCCTGATAACCTATGTTCGAAGATTGTTAAGAGCAATGGTGCAGCTCTCATCTTCGGCATTCTTCTGTGCCCTTAAGGCATTGCTGAGTATTAAGCCCTATTCAAAAGAATGAATGAGTTAACATAAGAACAAAAGACTAATTCAAAATTCATAAACTTCAAAATTCACAATTTTTTGTACCTTTAGACTATTGTATGCCAGGCTATCCGCAAGATCGTCCTTCGTCATGGCGCAAAGGCCAGCTTCGAGTTTCGGGAACCCCATGCTTCTAGCCATCTCCCGGTACACGGATAATTCTTTATTGTCTGGGAGACAGTATAGAAAATCATCTTCATTTGTCCCATTAAACACTACAACCCCCCTCGGATACTTCAGTTCTCGGGCATAGTGATTGGCTTCAAAGATCTCTTCTTCAGATAGTTTCTTCCCCGAAGCATGTCGCACAATATAATCACGTATTTTGGAAGATGCTTCGGGGGTGGCAGTGTCGATCTCCTCAATCAAAATCGGCTCTGTTGTTTTTGTTTTTTCAGCTTCTAAACTTGCCTCTGACATTTTTGTCTCTTCGGCTTCCAAAGGTTGCATCTTGGTGGGCTCTGAAGGCCCAGCTTCAGTTTTAGATTGTTGCTTTGAAGTTTCAGCAACAAAGGCTTCAGTAGGCACTTCAGAAGTTTCAACAGTTTTCTTTGGAGTTATGCTCGAAGATTTAATTGTCTCCAAAACATCCAGCACATTAACCATCCTTTTTCTTTTCGGGGTCGCTCCTGGCCCCTTTTGGCTTTTAGCTGCCTCAACTTTTGATGAAGGACTTAAAATGTCCAATGTTTTTCCTTCTTCAGTTCTCGGTTCTTCTGTTTTCTCTATTGTTGGTGCTTCGGCCATTTCTTCGGATTTCGGCACTAGAGTTGGTTCTCTGGCTTCGGTGGCCGAAGAAGCCTCACCAATAAACTCAGGCACTATGGCCGGCTCAATACAGTGTGGAGGGTGTGTGAGCATTTTTACCTTCTTCCTCTTCGGCGCTGGCTCCCTAGGAGCAGCCGAAGCAATTTCCTTTGCAGGAGAAGTATTTTTCCTTTTTTGGCCTCGCATTGGATAATAGTAGTCGGGGTAGATAAACCCAATTGCATCAAATACTCGGTTCAGTCTTTTCTTCTTTCGGCCTCCGAAAGCCGCTGATAATGCAGTATTTTCGGCCTTTGAGTATGCCCCAAGCAATTCATCAATTACATTCTCAATGATTTTTAGCCAATCAGCATCTGGTTCAACGAACTTATCTCCATACTTGAATGTATATTTCAACCTGATTAGCCCACCCTCGTCAGTTTCTTTAACGGTCTCCTTCGGCATTTCCCAGTTATCTGCAAGTGGCCACACTCTGAAGGCAATGTGCTCTTGTAGTAAATCCCTGGTCCCAATAAAAGAGCAGACTACGCCGAAGGCTCTCTGACATTCTTCAGCTGCTTCGTCCATTTCTACCTTCGGTTTCCGGAGTCCGAAGCGCTGCCAGATAGGGTGCATGATGATATCTTTAATATCTTCTCGAACCTTCAAATCGCTCTTTACATAGAACCATTCCTTCATCCATTCCCCGGGCCATCTCTTCCGAAAAGTTGGCACGGGACAGCTTGACCCAGAGCGGGCGCCGAAGCTATAGCAGCCAAAATTATTATGATATTGCTCCTTACCCCAGGGCTTCGTCTCATACACTAACTCGTGTATATTGCAAAAGCTTTTTGCACTTGGCTCCAGGCCCTGGCTCTTCACGGCCCAGACGAAGACTCCCAGCCTTATCACTGCTTCAGGAGTAAGTTGATGAAGGTAAACTTGATATATTTTCAGAACTTCTACCACAAATCTGCTTAGAGGGAATCGTAGCCCAGCTTTTAAAAAGCTTCGGAAGATCACGACTTCATTATCTTTGGGAGTCGGTGTAGTTTTCTCTCCATCATCTGCCCTCACGATGGATTTATCTCGGAAATATCTCCCCCTCATATTTTCAAGGTGACTCTGCTTTATAGTTTATTTTCCGAAATTTGAATGACTGGGCCGCCACGGGCGATCTTTGGAATCCTCCCCACCACTATCCACATCATAACTATCACTGTCGCCAGTATCTTTAGATAGACCCTCCAAAGTCTCCTTGACAATTTTCTCTGTATTGGTCTTCGACATTGATTCAAGAAAACCCAAGTGCATTTCCTCAGAAAGGCTTAGCTTCGAAGCACCAACAACTTTCTTATCCTCAGACATCTTCGCAAATGCTGACAAACTACACTCGAAACTGAAGCTTAAAACCTAAAAAACCAAGCAAGTGTTGTTGCGCACAGGCTAAAAGTTGGGTGAGCAAGAGTAGTTGGCAAGAGAGTGTGCCAAATAAACTCGTGGGGAGCTCTTATTTATACACCCGGTACATTGAAAACTGGGGGGTCCCGCTTGTCAAAGACTGTTGCTATTCTAGCAACGGGAAGGTGTTTTTTCGGACCTTCGGCTTAAAGCCTTCGTCCATGTCGCAATATGAATTTATCATTCCAGTAAATTAATATTGCGAGGGGCTACTGTTGGGGGCCTTCAGCTTTCGAAGGTCCTCAAAAACATGATTTGACAATGTTTTCCAAGTGAAATATGTGAACAGGTGTCTTCGGAATCAGGTTACGGATATACAAGGGTATGGTCATGACGAAGGTTAACTGGGGCGGAAAGCAATCACAACGAAGAATAAGACGATCACGAAGCTACGTGCAGAAGAGCTTCGGCATGACGGCAGGAAAGAGGAACCGACTTAAAGATGAAAAGTCAAATTAAACCTCGAAGGATTGTTATAAAGTTATTGTCAAATGTAAAGGGAATTAATGTAATTTTACACGGGCTGCGTCCCGTGCCTATAAATAGGTCCGTACTGTTCACGCTGATTGGATATACACTTTTTCACATCACGTATGTGCATTTACTCTACATCAATCTGAAGGTACATTTGTAATTCTATTCTATGAATTTAATAATAGGAATACATTATTAATAATATTGGTATTATTACTCGTGTATTATATATGTGGTTGCCCAGTTTTATCATTTATCAACCTTACGAAGGTCTTCTCTTTTGCAACCTTCGTCCGAGACTCAATATATCCGAGGGGATATATTGTTTTTAAGGACGAAGGAGTTTGACATTTAACACTTTTATGTTGTCTTGTTCTTAATTCATAGCACTTAAGAACAAACCCCCAACAGCGCCCACTACTGATCAGGGGTTCGTAGGCTGGCCCCCGAAGGGTTCGACAGCCGCCTCAGAGCACGCAGAGCGAGGGATGACTCTGGGTACGTTCGATACACAACCAAGGCTCGGGCTATGCTCCCGACGTACCCTAGGACATTTCTGAGACCAGCGGGAACGATTTTGTAACGGAATCCCACCAGAGGGAGGTATCGAACCCTCGGACCCAGTCAAAAGGGGACCGAGTCCGGCGAATCACCCGCAGGTACTTTTGGAGCGCGCCTCCGGGCCACTAGCCGACCCCTAACGAATGGGGCACGGGCGTCCACTCAGATTACCCGTTAGCAACTCACTGGAGACACCATGTTCGGCGCCCTCCGAGGGCAACATGGCGCTTTCCCCCTCCTCCTTGCGGAAAGGCGACGCAGCGGCGTACGAAAAAAGCCGAGTATGTCCTTGACCGTCCTCTCGCTATGCGCGGGGGCTCGGGGGCTGCTCTCGCAAACCTGGCTCCGGCCAAACCGTTGACAGCGTCAACATACCAGCCCGAGAACTTGGGACCTAACTAAGCACCCGGGCAACGACCAGTTCGCATGAGGGAACAACCAAACCGGCCGAGCCATCACGAAAGGCACTAAGACCTCAAAGGAGTCAAAACACTCCTCCGAGGCCTCGGGGGCTACACCCGGCGGGTGCGCTCGCGCGCACCCACCAGAACGAAATGCAACCGACAAAGGCCGGTCCCCTTGCAAAAAAGTGCGACAAAAGCCTCCAAGCGAGTGCCAACACTCCCTTTGAGGCTCGGGGGCTACTGTCGAGGACCATAATTAGGGGTACCCCCAAGACTCCTAATCTCAGCTGGGAAACCCCATCAGCACAAAGCTGCGAAGGCCTGATGGGCGCGATTCAGGCCAAGGCTCCGCTCAAGGGACACGATCCCGCCTCGCCCGAGCCCGACCTCGGGCAAAGACAGCCAACCTCGGAAGATTCATGCCTCGCCCGAGGATCCCCTCAAGCAACGGACGCACCAACGACTCGCCCGAGGCACAGCTCGGGTAGGCTTCGCGGAGAAGCAACCATGGCCAAATTGCCACACCAACCGATCATATCGCAGGAGCATTTAATGCAAGGATCGCCTGACATCTTATCCTGACGCGCGCTCTTCAGTTGACAGGGCCGAAGTGACCGCAGTCACTTCGCCGCTCCACTGACCGATCTAACAGGAATACAGCGCCGCCTGCCCTGCTCCGACTGCCGTGCCACTCGCCAGAGTGAGGTCGACAGCGGCTAAGTCCAGCCTCGGGCGACATAGGAAGCTCCGCCTCGCCCGACCCCAGGGTTCGGCCCCCGTCTCGGCCTTGGAAGATGGACTTCGCCTCGCCCGATCCTAGGGCTCGGACTCAGCCTCGGCTCCGGAAGACGACGAACTCCGCCTCGCCCGACCCCAGGGCTCGGACTCAGCCTCGGCTCCAGAAGACGACGAACTCCGCCTCGCCCGACCCCAGGGCTTGGACTCAGCCTCGGCTCCGGAAGACGACGAACTCCGCCTCGCCCGACCCCAGGGCTCGAGCTCAACCTCGACCTCAGAGGAATCGCCACCTCGCCCAAACTTGGGCCTGGACCGGCCACGTCGCCAGGGGGCCATCATTACCCTGCCCCTAGCCAGCTCAGGCTACGGGGAACAAGACCGGCGTCCCATCTGGCTCGCCCCAGTAAACAAGTAATGATGACACCCCCACTACAGGAAACACCTAAATTTTCGTGGGCCAAAAGCCCACGAAAATAAGCTTAAACTAACGAAAATAGACTATTTTCGTCGGCAGCCGCCGAAAATAAGTTCGACGAAAATAATCAACTATTTCCGTCGGTACCGACAAAAATGACCTATTTTCGTCGGCTTTCCCAAAGCCGACGAAAATAGTTGGTCGGTTGACTATTTACGTCGACCTCGGTGGCCGACGAAAATAGCTGGGCATTATTTTCGTCGGCCCCGTGGTGGCCGACGAAAATATCTGGGCAGTATTTTCATCGGCCTGATTGGAGGCCGACGAAAATTTATGATACCCCCCACAAAACAGATTTTTCTGCACCTTTTAATTGACAGCAAAATACACAATTCACAATACCACATATACAGATTCACAAGCAAAATACACAATTCACAAAACACATTTACATATACATATCACAAAACACATTGACATATACATATCACAAAACACATGCACATATACATAAATAGTCCATAGTCCATAGTCCATAAGTCCATAGTCCATACATAGTTTCAATACCATAAGTCCATAGTTTCAAACAAACTCACTACTCACTAATTAATCACTCCTGTGGGCTGTGGGAGTTTTGGCCACTCCCTCCTCCACCACCAGGAAGGTGGCCACTCCCTCCAGAACCATGGACGAGGAAGTCGTGGACGTTGACAGCACCCTCCTGAGCATATGACGCTGAACCCTGCAATTCATCAATCATTCAAATAAGGATGTGTTTTGCTATCCCTATACCTATACTAGCTATGTTTGGTCACTATTTGCATAAAACTAAACATGGAACGTCACCTGTGATCCATGGTGATAAGGAGGTTGTGCATGCATCCATGGGTACTGCTGTGCTGGCCACCCCTGAGGTGGTGGCACCCACCCCGTCGGTGGCGGTGCCATCCACGCTTGAAATGGCTGCGATCCTTGGGGTGGTGGAGGCATCCAAGTGCCTGGAGGTGCCTGCGTCCACCCAACACTGGTCCACTGTGGCTGCGACGCTGGAGCTTGTCCTGGCCACTGTCCCCATCCTTGTGCCTGCGAGCCATTTTTGATAATAAAAAAAGAGTTGCTATGGAATTTAAGTGTTCAGATAGTGTTACCTGGGGAGGGCAAAAAGCGGGCAAGTTCATATCAGGGCTGAGTCGAGTAGTCATTTCCTGCAAATGGATGAAACATTAGAATCGCAACACTATACTTTGAATTCAATGACACATGATGAGATAGACGAATTACCAGAAAATAAGAATTCATATACTGCGTCAGCTGTCCGACCTGCTCCTGCGCTGCTCGAGCTTGCTCCTATGCTGCTCGAGCCTGCTCCTATGCTGCCTGAGTCTCCTCCTCCAGCTGAGCCTCTCGAGCAGACTTGGAGGAGCGAGAACTCCCTGCCGAAGACGATGCCTTCCCTTGACCTATGGTCCTGTTGTACTCCACAACGCTGGTGCCAAAGGCAAACCTGCATGATACACATAGTTGAGCCATTAAGTGGACACATTCTTGTTAATGAAATTGTCGAATCAAAGACAACCACCTCACCTGCCATGCTTTCTACCCCCACCACTGTGGTACAACACCGAGACATTCTTGTTAATGATACTCCTAGGGTCGTTTGCAAATTCGGGATCAAACTCGTCAAATGCCTTCCACGCATCACCGTCCGACGGATGGACCATTATGTCTGGATCAGTGACGAGACGTACACCATTCTTTCGCCATGTCATATGCAGAGCTATTTCCTTGTTGAGGAACAACCTTGAAAGCCGAGGAATGATGGGCAACCGACGAAGTTGCTTAGCTGCGACCTTCGTAACTACCAATTCACCCTCATCATTTGTCACCTCGACATATCTAGAAGCTTCGCAATGCTTACAACGGTCCAGCTTGTCATCCTCCTCAAAGAATAGCATGCAACTGTTGGGACACACGTCGATCTTCTCATATGTCATCCCAAGACCAGCCAACATCTTCTTTGCGAAGTACATATTCTTTGGCAACTTATGATTCTCCTGGAGAACCTCGCCCATCAGTTGGATGATGTCGTTGTAAGCACTGTTTGAAATGTTGTGCTTTGACTTTATTGCCATTAGTCTTGTGAGAGTCCCAAGAACTGACATCTGAGTGTGCTCGTGCAGTCTCTCTTCTCCCGCGGCGAGTAGCCGGAAGAATTCCTGAGCATCGCGTGGAAGCTGCCCCGGCTCCTCAGCGTTCATTTCAACATCCCTACCAAGATCATGCAACATGTCGTCCATCCTATCATGATCGTCATCAAGTTCCACCTCCGCGTCAACGTGTCTAATAGACTCTCCATGCTGGTACCATACAAGGTAGTTCGGCATAAACCCACTTTTGCAAAGGTGTTTCTCCATTTCTTCTATCTTCTGAGGCCACTTGTTCTCGCAGCGATTGCAAGGACAATTCACTAGACGACTTGTTCTATCTTTGAAAGTGTGCTCAAGAAAAGCCTTTGTTACACCCATCCATTCATTCGAATGTGCCCCATCCTTTCTCCACCCGTCATACATCACCCTCCGATCACCGTCCATTTCAAAGGCTAAACAAAAGACAAAGAACATCAACGATCGTCCATGGCTTAGGTGAACTCCCTATTAGGTAAAGGCCCTAAACCCACCTAAGAGTGTAGGTCGATGCTTGTGATTTGTGACGTGTACCCTACGATTGCCACGAAATTTCGGCAGCATAACCCCGCTGCTCTCCAAGCACACGCCTAAACATGGTGTGTTGGAGAACAACTGGGTTATACAACCGAAATTCCGCGTCAATCGTAAGGCACATGTCACAAATCACAAGCATCGGCTTACACTCTCAGGCTGTCCAAAATACGTGGACAATTCCAGAACGGCGAACCTCACAAGCCAATGTGACGTTCGCCGTTCCCGAACGGGTGACGCATACGGTTCGCTACGGTTAACGATCACCGTCCATAATAAATAACTTAAACAAAAGACAAATAACATTCATGGCCGCCACGGCACGCCGCACGCGCACGGCACGCCACGGCACGCGCACGGCACGCGGCACGCGCATGGCACGCCGCACGCGCACGGCCGCCACGGCACGCGCAGGGCACGCCACGGCCGCCACGGCCGCGCGCACGGCATGCCACGGCCGCCATGAGCATCAAATATGTCGGGAAAGAAGGGAGACGGGGAGGCTCACCGCGGGGAACGACGACGACGTGGACGGACGGCGGGCACGGCGTGGACGAACGGCGTGGACGGCGGGCACGGCATGGACGAGTCTGCTCCTATGAAGGGCGTGGACGAACGGCGTGGACGAACGACGAGCCGCGCGCGGCGGCGCGGAGCGGCGAGGGCGCGCTTGCGTGTCACGTGCGGTCAGGCGCGTGCCCCGGGGCGGCGCGTGGAGAGCGGGCGGGCGCGAGTGGCGGTGCGGCGAGGGAGGGCGAGCGGGCGGGCGGGCGCGGACGCCGACGCGGCGATGGTGGACGGCGGCGCAACTATGATGGGCGGGCGGGAGGGCGGGCGTGCGGGCGGGCGCGTGAGGCGGCGCGGCGCGTGGAGAGCGGGCAGCGTTGCGGCGAGGGAGGGCGGGCGGGCGGGCGCCGACGGCGGCGCGGCGATGGAGGGCGGGCGGGCGGCGGCGCAAAGACGAGCGAGAGATTGACGAGCGAGAGAGAGAAGGTGCGCTGAGGCCGAGGCGGACGATTAACGGGCCTCTATTTTCGTCGGCCTCACTGAGGCCGACGAAAATAGTGGTCAGTTAATGCCTTATTTTCGTCGGCCGGGAGAAGGCCGACGAAAATAAATGACTTATGTTCGTCGGCCTGGCTATGACCAACGAAAATACACCTTATTTTCGTCGGCCTCGGGGCCCACGAAAATATTGATCCTATTTTCGTGGGCAGGCCGACGAAAATACGTACTGGCCCACGAAAATAGGCCAAATTTTCGTCGGTCCCGAGGGCCGACGGAAATAACTATGTATTTTCGTGGGCCGACCGACGAAAATAGCCAGGCCCACGAAAATTTATGCGTTTCCTGTAGTGCCCGCACGCTCTATGACGACGGCAGCTCCCAGCCCCTTACGTCAGCAAGGAGACGTCAACAAGGATCCGACAGCCCCGACAGCTGTACTTTCGCAGGGCTCCAGCTCTCCTTCGATGGCCACGACATCACGTGAACAGGGCAGCAACACCTCTCCGACAGCCACGACGGCATGTACATAGGGCACTAGCTCCTCTCTGCTAGACACGTTAGCACATTGCTACACCCCCATTGTACACCTGGGCCCTCTCCTTACGCCTATAAAAGGAAAGTCCAAGGCTCTCGTACGAGAAGGTTGGCCGCGCGGGAGAACGTGCCGACGCATAAGGCCCTCGCTCTCTCTCTCTCTCTCCCATGCGAACGCTTGTAACCCCCTACTGCAAGCGCATTCATCCGCCCTGGGCGCAGGACAACACGAAGGCCACGGTTTCCCCTTACTGTTCTCCCCCCTTTGTGTCCCGTCTTGCGCCGACCCATCTGGGCTGGGACACGCAACGACAATTTACTCGTCGGTCCAGGGACCCCCCGGGGTCGATACGCCGACAACAGCCTTGATGACAGACACCATAGTGGTCGAGGGAGAAGGAGAGCGGAGGGGTTGGAGGCGATGCCTAGTTGGTCGGGCATCGGCGTGTTGGTTACGTTACGTTTGATAAGGCTACTAGCAGTACCGACAAACGTTGTTCTAGATTCATTGTAACCTTGGGTATGAGATGATCCAACTTATGTAAAGTTTTCTAACAAGTTTGTTCTTTTGAGAAAACACCAACTAAACCTCAAATAAAGTTTGAGTTTTCTAATATGACTATGAATTTTAAACTCGTTTGAGAACAAATTTTTTGGACACCTTAGAAACACCTTTCAAAGATGTGTGCAAAATTTCGGCTCAATCGGAGTCTGTTTGGATTGATTTTGTATTCTAGAAGACTAGAACTTTGATTCGAGATGCTAAAAGCAACATGAGTAAGGGGCACATTGTCGGGTCGTTCTAGACTTTTCAATGTCCATTCTGCGACTCGCTTGTTTTGTTTGACTACTGTATGTCACATGAACTTTTCATATCTCTTGGGTGTTATTTGGATTTTAGGGGTTTGGGGTGTGACATTGAGAAACAAGACGATTGTCCGAGCGCAAAATTTTATTGGCTCTCACTCACTCATATCTAGTGCTTGTTTGGGAGGGCTCTTGAGCCGCTCTGGCACCAGCTCCTTACCAGAGCCCTCCCAAACGGCGTCTGGAAAATGGCTCCGTCCAAGGAGTGCGAGCCGGTTTTCACCTCAGGAGCCAGATCCTAGAATTCTAGCTCTCGTAGTGCTCCACGCCTTCACTCCCACGTGCGTTCTTTGACCAGCGCGTCTCCGGATCAGCGTTGCCGCCAATCACTGGCCACGAGCATCCCGAGTCCCCGAGCAACGAGCATGCCTCCTCTGATCTCAAACCCAAGGCTTTCAACAGGCGTGTTTTGCATCAGAATATTGTTTACATTAACTTTTCAACATGTAATATTTTTTAACATAACTTTTTTCTCTCCATACACTAAATCAATAAATACAAGCGAAGCTGTTTTGCTAAACAATTTTTACAAAAGGCACTAGCTCCTGCAGAGGAGCTACTTCTTGAAAGGAGTCGGAGCTAAAGTCGTTTGCAGAGGAGCTAGAGCCCTACCAAACGGGCTCCTAGTCGCCTTATTTGATCATTAATGTTTGAAACAGAGGAAATATTATTTATATTGATCAAATTTAAAATTATTTTATTATTTTGAGGGACTAAACTAATCATCTGTTCCTTTCACACAGGATGTGATGTCAAATTACTGAAGGATCAATCAAGCTGGGGGTTGGCAAATTATTTTATTCTTTGGAGTAGAACAAATCCAACGGTTGTGCGCACTAAACAGTAGACAATTACAACATGAACGATACTATAGCACACACTAGTAGTTGTGTTTTTTCATTATTATTATTATTATTATTATTATTATTATTATTATTATTATTATTATTATTATTATTATTATTATTATTATTTTAACTTCAAGCAGTACAACAGAAACTATGTTATATGGACGAAGAAACCAATGACAATAAAACTCGGATATGTATATTAGTATAATGCTCGTACGTTTCGACGACATATAAATTATTATCTTCTAATAAAATGTTAGTGCACAACGTGTCTAGAGCATACATGAAGAAAAATGCAAAGGAAAAATTCGCATGAAGATCGACGAGCGTGACGTGGTCGTCGTAGAGGAGGAGAACGATCTCGGGCTTGTGGGAGGTTCTCCAGATCCCCCGCATCTTGCGCTCCTCGACCGATGCATCCTCCTAGCATGGCATGGTCGGCAGCCTTGACGACAGACACTGTAGTGGTCGGGGAAGGAGGAGAGCAGATGGGTTGGAGGCGATGCCTAGCGTTGGTTGCGTTTGATAAGGCTACTAGCAGTACCAACATCGTTATCTAGAGGGGAATGTGTAACGCAACGGTGGAGTAAAGATAGAGAAATAAATATAAAGTCTTTTTATTAATAAAAACTTGTGTTTTATAGTAGAAGAGACATCCTAAAAGATCGATAAAGCTGAATGTTGGTGTGCTCATGGCGCTCCGCATGCAATTTCGTTCTCCCTTGATCAACGATCAATCACATGGCATAGTCGAAATTGGCGAAATGGCGCTGCAGCTCGGGCTCCAGATACTTGGCCACGTCGTCTCGGCACAACGGGCACGTCGACTTGTGGCTGAACCACTCGGAGATGCAACGACGGTGGAAGGCGTGCGCGCAGGCCGGTAGCTCCACGGCCTCGCTCTCCCGCAGCGCGACCAAGCAGACGCTGCACTCAGCCTCGACGTCACCTCCCACCGCACCGGACTCCTTGCACGTCATCATGAGCATCTGGACGGCGTCGTAGCACATGTGCAGCTCCACTGCCTGCCAGACCGAGACGACGGCGTAGCGGGCCCGCAGAACTGGGTCCACGAGCCAGGACACATTTTGCTGGGACAGGAGGGACTCCCACTCGAGGTCCGTGAGGCCCAGGTGCTGCAGCGGCTGGGTCGACCTCAGCAAGCCGTGGAGCACGTCGCGGACGCCGTCCTCGTCGTCCGGGAGCGCAAGGCAGCTCGTGTCGGCGTCCTGGCGGCGGTACATGAGCACCAGGTTGGGCCGCCCGTTGCCGGTGCTGATGTGCACAGACACGTAGCACCTAAGGTGCAACGTGAACCGGCGATCGCCGCTCGTCATCGACTGCCGCGATAAGAACTCTATGCTTGTCCTGTATGCCTCGATGCGGCGTTCTGCTGTCAGGGACGAGCTGATCCCGATCGTTCCTTGAGGCGAAGCCAGAAAATGGATCCACCGGGGTCGGCTCCATGAATTATTAGGGTCAAATACATTGCTGAACAGTGTTAAACAGTATTTTACACTGGATTTAACAAATTCCATCGGGTCCGGTGACCCCTGTGCCTTAAGGCAGCTTCGCCCCTGATTCGTCTACCACCAGGCAGCAGCAAGCTACTTGCAACAAGGAAGTTCCGAGTTGATCATACGTTGAAGGAGAGTTGCGGTAGCTTCCGTCGATAGCTTCCGTCGATAGCCTCCCAAACGGCGTATGGAAAACAGCTCCGTCCAAGGAGCGCGAGCCGGTTTTCACGTCAGGAGCCAGATCCTAGAATTCTAGCTCCTGCAGTGCTCCACGCCTTCACTCCCACGTGCGTTCTTTGACCAGCGCGTCTCTGGATCAGCGTTGCCGCCAATCACTGGCCACGAGCACCCCGAGTCCCCGAGCAACGAGCATGCCTCCTCTGATCCCAAACCCAAGGCTTTCAACCGGTGTGTTTTGCATCAGAATATTTTGTACATTAACTTTTCAACATGTAATATTTTTTACCATAACTTTTTCTCTCCATACATTAAATCAATAAATACAAGCGGAGCTGTTTTGCCAAACAATTTTTACAAAAGGCACTAGCTCCTGCAGAGGAGCTACTTCTTGTAAGGAGTCAGAGCTAAAGTTGTTTGCAGAGGAGCCAGAGCCCTACCAAACGGGCTCCTAGTCACCTTATTTGATCATTAATGTTTGAAACAGAGGAAGTATTATTTATATTGATCAAATTTAAAATGATTTTATTATTTTTAGGGCCTAAACTAATCATCTGTTCCTTTCACACACAGGATGTGATGTCAAATTATCGAAGGATCAATCAAACTAGGGGTTGGCAAATTATTTTATTCTTTGGAGTAGAACAAATCCAACAGTGGTGCGTACTAAACAGTAGACAATTACAACATGAACAATAATATAGCACACACTAGTAGACAATTACAACAGAAACTCTGTTATATGGACGAAGAAACCAACGACAATAAAACTTGGATATATATATTAGTATAATGCTCGTACGTTTCGACGACATATAAATTATTATCTTCTAATAAAATGTTAGTGCACAATGTGTCCAGAGCATACATGAAGAAAAATATAAATATACATCCTAAAAGATCGATAAAGATGGAAATGTGTAACGCAACGGTGGAGTAAAGATAGAGAAAGAGAAATAAATATAAATATAAAGTCTTTATTTTCATTATTACTTGTGTTTTATAGTAGAAGAGACATCCTAAAAGATCGATAAAGATAAATGTTGGTGTGCTCATGGCGCTCCACATGCAATTTCATTCTCCCTTGATCAACGATCAATCACATGGCTAGGGATGGTAATCCCTACACATGGCTAGGAATGGTTATTTAACCATACGTGTACCCATTGCCATCCATACCATCGGCATAGTCAAAATTGGCGAAATGGCGCTGCAGCTCGGGCTCCAGATACTTGGCCACGTCGTCTCGGCACAGCGGGCACGTCGACTTGTGGCCGAACCACTCGGAGATGCAGCGGCGATGGAAGGCGTGCGCGCAGGCCGGCAACTCCACGGCCTCGCTCTCGCGCAGCGCGACCAAGCAGACGCTGCACTCAGCCTCGGTGTCACCTCCCACGGCACCGCTGTCCTTGCACGTCATCATGAGCATCTGGACGGCGTCGTAGCACACGTGTAGCTCCACCGCCTGCCAAACCGATACGACGGCGTAGCGGGCCCGCAGAACCGGGTCCACGAGCCAAGACACATTTTGCTGGGACAGGAGGGACTCCCACTCGAGGTCCGTGAGGCCCAGGTGCTGCAGCGGCCGGGTCGACCTCAGCAAGCCGTGGAGCACGTCGCGGACGCCGTTCTCGTCGTCCGGGAGCGCAAGGCAGCTCGTGTCGGCGTCCTGGCGGCGGTACATGAGCACCAGGTTGGGTCGCCCGTTGCCGGTGCTGACGTGCACAGACACGTAGCACCTGAGGTGCAACGTGAACCGGCGATCACCGCTCGTTGTCGACTGTCGCGATAAGAACTCTATGCTTGTCCTGTATGCCTCGACACGGCGTTCTGCTGTCAGGGACGAGCTGATCCCGATCGTTCCTTGAGGCGAAGCCAGAAAATGGATCCACCGGGGTCGGCTCCATGAATTATTAGGGTCAAATACATTGCTGAACAGTGTTAAACAGTATTTTACACTGGATTTAACAAATTCCATCGGGTCCGGTGACCCCTGTGCCTTAAGGCAGCTTCGCCCCTGATTCGTCTACCACCAGGCAGCAGCGAGCTACTTGCAACAAGGAAGTTCCGAGTTGATCGTACGTTGAAGGAGAGTTGCGGTAGCTTCCGTCGATAGCCTCCCATTTATATAGGGTCCTCGTGGCTAGCAAAACCATGCATGTCCGATTCAGTTAGGAATCTGAGATTATCTACTAGTTTGTTAAGATTTTGCATGTCCGAGTCCGATCGAGAATTAATAGTCCGATCCTGCCAGGCATATGAACGTTCAGAGCAAAACAAACCTCCCATATTTCTTTCTTTTCTCTACAAAAAAAAAATCACTCACAAGCACACAGCAGGTCACAATCACAACACCAGGGGCGCAGCACAGGGGAGAAAGGAAAGAAAAAAAAAAAGAACACTAGCAAGCAAGCAGAACGTAGCGCAGCAGGCAGGCAATCGATCTCAAAGCCGGCTCGTCAGTTCTTGACGAACTGGAGGCCGTTGGCCTGAGAGTACCGCTCCATGAAGCGCATGAAGCGGTCCCAGTCCCGGGGCGTGCGCATGACGTACTTGGCCTCGATCCGCGCCGGCTTGCCGTTGACGAACTTGGCGCTCACGTCCACGGACTGCAGCACGCCCTCGTCGTCGATCATGTAGAAGCCCGTGATGTCCCCGAGCTCCGCCGACGAGTCGAACACCGACGGCTGCTCGAACGTGAAGATGGCCACGCCGTTCGTGCCGTCCCGGGACTTGGTCAGCCGCACGTCCGGGATCGTCTGCTCGTCCGTGCCCTGGATGAACTGGATCGCCGGCCGGACCGCCGCCGCCACCACCGCCACCTGCCGCCCCCGCCGGGGCGTCGCCCGCCGCGGTCGCCCAGGGCACTGCACCGACACGCCGTGGAACGGCGACTGCAGCCGCCGGCTAGCGCCACCTGGATGAACCAGCGAACACGTGCAGTGCAGCTATAGTCCGAGAAGCGTACCGCGGACCGGAGGACATAGATATGCAGAGAGTGTGTGTGTGTACCTGCGACGTACCGACGGGGCTGCCGTGCCGACACCGGCGAGGCGGCGACCGCGAGAGCCTTCATCGCTGCGACTGCGGCCATCCTCCAGCTTTGCCCTGCTGGTGGAGTGGTGGTTGTGGCTCTCGAGCGATCGAGGCAGCTGGGGCTTGGGCGCGGCGGCCGGGGAAGCTGCAGCCTGCGGGGACTGCTGGTGTGGTTTCCGGAAAGGAAGAAGAGGTTTGAGTGGTGCAGAGCGAGACGGGAGTGATTGGGTGGTGGTGGTGTGTTCAAAAGACAGCCATCCTTTATCGATCATCCTTTCTTCTGAAGCTGACAACTAACTGCTTCGGAGAATACATACCCCTCCAAGGTTTCGGGTATTTGCACGTATGCCCCTTGTTTCTTGCATTGGTGGGCACCGTATGCCCGTGAGGCAGTGACGCCCAAATAAACCCCACCTTCCCTGATATATGCCTTCCCCCCATGGTTTATGGTCCACCGCTTAACCAAAACCAACAATGCTATCACCAACCACCAAATCATGTGTGGATAAAGCCGATAAAGGCCTCGCAAAGCACCCCTAACTTGGACTTCACCACTCACTCCACATGTCTATCTATGCAGCAAGGTTTGATATAGCTACCTAAGGCTGTTCACAACAGACCGCAACATCTCACCCTGCAAAACATTGTTTTACATCTTTATCCATGGAAATAGTCTAATGACCGCCATTTTCTAGGCTCCAAATGGAGGATCATTCATCTTTCAGAAAAATTCAGCATGGCGCCTGACTTGAGGGATGGCGTGCTGGGAGTCACGCGATGTAGTCCGTGTCACCGGAGGAGGAGGAGACAGTGAGCGCACGTATAATGGCGGTCGCCCTCCCGTGCGGCATTCCGTCGAGCAGGTGGTGGGCGTTGTCCGACGAACGGTGGAACGACGCGCGTGTGGCTAGGACGGACGGGGTTCGAGAAACGCGAAGGAGCTCGGCCAGCGGTTGCGGCCCTGCTCCACCGCGTGCTTGGGGTGGCACCAAACGATGTACTTTGAAATTTTCTATTGCAATGGTAGACAAGCTAATATGATGACGACGCTATAAGTTCCAACATCTTATAGATTGTTTGGGAGCAAGGAGATTGAGGAGGATAAAATCCTTTGCTGTTCAACTTTACCTAACAAGGGATTATATGTCTCTCAATCTCCATACAACCAAATAAGCTCTTACAATCTATTATGTATATTGTAGCTCGATCCAATCATTTATAAGTGATATATCAATTCGTGCTTCAAAATTGTTTTCACGTTAAGGAGATAGATTCATCAATACACATCAATAAGGTAAGGTACTGTTTGACTCTGGAGCAGAAAAAGAATAGCCCCCTAACATACTAAATCTTACCATTTTAAAAAAACTACCAAACCTCGCTCATGAAACAGAATATAACCATTGTACCTCCCAAACTCGGAACATAATCATTCCATTATCATAAGCTAAGATGGAGCCATTCCATTCAACCACTAACCTAAAAGACAACAGGCCCCTGATTAGCAAAGGCACGTGAGTGGCTAGCTACTTAATCCGTTGGCGTCTTCCTTCTGTGACATCTTATCCAAGAGGGGCAGAAGTGTCAATCTTCACCAGAAAAATGCAATGTTCATATGACATTTGTGAAATCTGTCATTCCCAACCGAAGACATCCTCCCACATTATCTTCCACTACAACTTTGAGAGAAACTTTTGAGCACTTGTTGGCGTCCCAGCCACTGACGATGCCAACTACAACAACCTACATCAGCTTCAGCGCCCTGGCACCCTATGTGATAAAGGCTTCAACTCCTTCATTCTCCTTGTTGATGGCACTTGTGGAAGCAAAGGAATGCCATAGTCTTCCAAAGTGAGCTATCGTCGATTCACTCTGTGCATCATGATAGCCGCACTGATGCTAGGCTCTAGACCTTTCGTCACAACGGGCGACGCATCGCAGATAACTGGTGTCCTACTCTCTCTCCTCTAGTCCTTAACCATCTTCATATTGTTGTTGACCCCCTCTCCTAACTCTGACGATTCCCCATCATGTCTTATTTTTTGCAAAATGTTGTAAACCTTTGTAACCTATCATGGGCCATTTTAGACCATTAAGGTATCTTTTGGAATGCGGGAAATTTTTGGGTTCCCTGTGTTTTTCCTATGAAAATGATCTGATTATGTGAAATTCCTATATGGATCCTCTAAAATTCATGTGTTCCAAAGGGGGCCTAAGCAATGAAAATTTTAGGTGCGGGTCCTCTTTTCCCATTGACACTAAAAAAGAGGGGCAGAAGTATGAGTATGAGCAAGAAAATATTCTTATTCTTATTGATCGTAGCTGAACTGACAGACAACTATCGTGCGTACGAGACAGGCAGGAACACTTACTGTTGGCACCGATTTGGAGCCAAACACTAGAAACCATCAGACGGTGCTCTCTGTGGGAGCACGGACGGTCCACGACATGGGGCCGAACGGTCTACACCTTGCCGCAGGAGCAGGTCTCCTCTGCTTGTGTGCCGGATAGTCCACATACGCGCATAAGGTCTTCTTCTTTACGACGAACCCTAGAACTCGCCTCGAGAGGGTCCCCATCGAGAAGGAGAGTTCTAGGGGGTGCTCCAGGATCGGCAGGCCACCCAGGGCGTCCCTAGGCGGCGTAGAGTCGCTTAGAGATGAAGTAATAGGTCGAGGAAGAATGATACTAGCACTAAACTAAGGCTATATTACTCCTACGCTTAATGAATGGAAAGAACAGTGCAAATAAGGTAAATTTGATGCATAGATTTGATTGGATCAATTGTAGGGTTTCAATCGACCATACCCCTTCGTTTATATAAGGGTTTAGGGTTTGGATCCGTTACAAGTCGGTTCCCAAACAAATCCAACGGAGTTTACTAACAAATCTCGCAAGAAATCAAGAACTCCAACTGATTCTGTCCACGCGCGGACCATCCACGCCGCCACGACGGACTCTCCGGTGGCATAAACGGTGTTCAACATATGTCCCCTGTCTTTTGGTGGAGCTTGTCGAACCAAAAACATTTGTACTATTAGCGTCCTTCAAGAAACAATAGATATTACAAATCATTTTGTTATCAAAGTAACAAGTAAGCATGATGCAAGTAACTGGATTTTCAATCTAATAGAGTAACCATTTAATAGAGTTCTAATGCATAAATGTCATTTAGGATTGCATCTTTCTCGGCCATGACTGCTTTATCAATGGGTCAATAGGCACAAAATTATGGCCCCCAGGCCGAATAAGAAAAGGGATTATATATGTAATATGGGTTCATCGTTGCACTACTCCATGTTCGAATAGGACAATATATCAGCGATGAATAGGCTGGTGAAAAGTACCATGGCATCATCGAATGGACAAACAACACTTGTTGTGTCGCCCTTTGGACCGTTTAATTCGGTTGTGTTGCCTTCGTGGGTGACCGGGGTTGTTTTGTTGGCCGATTGTGTGGGACAACTTTCTTATTAACATATTTGGAGAGGAGTTAATAAAAACATGGACGACTTTAACCAGTCGACCAAATATTTTAAATGAATTTTGCTTCGATATACCTATTTCTAATTATCAATGCTTGAAGGCGCGTGGACGTTGCGGTTGCGGCCTCTGTTTGCTGCCGACTCGTCCGTGTGGGTTCAATGTACCCCGATGCGAAAGCCACATACCTCAAGCTCCAATGGTTAATCGAGCACACAACCACCCAACACTCCCAAGACACCTTCAGGCAGGTCGTCTCCTTCATCTATTGTAAGTTGATCCCTCTGTTATTGGTATTGCCCTCCTTTTTGAAATGAATAGATAATTTATCAATATTTTGTTATCAGTTAAGAAACTTAACAGTGTCAACTCAACTCACAAAAAGATATTCATACCTTTGGAACATTGTCCCTTCTTTTATCAACCGTTTGCAAATCTGTCCCCACTCTCAGAATATAATTGTGACATAAATTCAACTACAAATATTAAGAATCTTATTTCAACTTTGAGTTTTAAAACTAAAAATGACAAAAATAAATTGAACTTGACATTAGATTTGATAAAATTGATAATGTTTAATTTTTAAAATATGTTTAAATTTAAATATTTTTAAAATCATAACTAAAATATATAAAATTATAATTTTAAAAAGAATACTAAAAATTGAGGATCGAGACTACAATAAATAATACTAGTAAAATGCTTGCGCCTTGTGATGGCACGTAATTTGATAAAATATTATCGCACAACGATTATATGAAAAGTAATATATATTATCAGCGGTTCCATGCGCTTGCCGAGTGGGGGAGGCATTGACGAAAAAACAGATAGAAACTTTGGGGGTGCGGAAGATATAAAGCTAGGGTTTAATATATGACGGAAAGAACGAGTGGGAGGAACCGCAACAGCGAGAAAGAGAAAGCGTTCGTATGCGCATGCAAGGAGGCGAAGCGCATGAAGTAATTTTTATCGGCAGCTGTCTAAATTCTAATAATCTCTCATTGAAAGCACGACGTCATCCATGGATAGATCGACCTCGAGTGCCAAAACAACAGCGGAGAAAAAAGAATCAGAACTTGAAATGCTTCCATAATCTACCCTTGGCCCTCTGATTTGACTACACCTCCAGAGGCATGATCCGATGATTATTTACTCAATTAAGGTATGTATAAAGGTTAGATATTCTACTCATAAGTCTAAGTCTTTATGGACAAAAATATTCATTCAATGGGTAAACGGATATTAAAACGTTCCACCCTCACCCACATCGTTAACCCATAGGTATAAATACGTAGTATAAAAGCGTGAATTTGGGCTTCGATCATCCATCTATTTTAACTATTTAACATACTTTTTACTTTTAGTGATAATATCATATAAGGCTTAACAACTATTTGATGACCATATAATGGTTTCTACTTTATTAAAATTATCCATGGTATTATTGAATAGATGATTGAATGATGCTCGAAATTTTGTAATAATATTTAGATTGATGTACTTGATGTTTATATAATGTATTATTTTAATAGATGTTTAATCTTTATGGATACTGTTGATCTGATTAGTGACCCTTATCCACATGGTTTTAGGTATAGTATGAGTATGGTGGTAAATCCATACCTACTAGCGGATATTAGTGATACGAAGAGGTTATTTTTTTTATCAAGTATGTGTATGGCATATGTATAGTAATACCTGGTTGCCATCTCTACTCAAGACGAGGCAGAGATCCGATATGTACGCTGCTCGAATCCCGGCGTCGTCATCGTGGTCCTCGTGTAGCTCCGCTAGTGCTAGCTCAGAGTTGTGCGTGGCGTGGAGGCCACGTTCGAGAAGAGAGATCTCCATCTCCTCATGCATGCATATGCAGCTGTTGAGTCGTTGGCCATGCAAGCTGAGCTGAGATCTGGGAGGGAACTGGATGTAATGCAAACACCGACACCGGTCGGCTAATAATCCTGGCACTAACAACAATGAATGGCACATGAGATGAGATTGGGAGTATAAGCTAGCAACTAGCATGATCGAGCTGACGCTTTCAATCCTGTTCTTCAAACAAACTCTGCGCGTGTTGACCAAGTGCAGAATCGAGGCCTCCATCAAGTCCCCAGACGGGAATCGCGGCACTCCCCAGACTCTACATCGTCGTCTCCAGCTAGCAGTAGCAGATGCCATGGTTGACGGAAACTGGCGATAACCTAGAAAAAACTAGGCCGTCAAGCATTCCAATGCCCTTCCAGTCAGATACTCAGATCTGAAGCATCAACCAGCTAGCTAGCTAGCGGCGCACTGCAATATTTTAAGCACCCGATCGCACAGTCACAGCAGCAGCCAGCAGACACCAAACCATCCCGCCCAGCTCTACCCAAGATGGCGCAGCTGCTGCTGCTCGCCGTCGTCTCGGCGCTCAGCCTCCTCTCGCCGCGCACGGCGGCGGCAGCGACATCGACAACGTCCGGCGGCAAACCCCTGGTGACGGCCATCACCAGGGACGCGGCCACCAAGCTGTACACGGCGCCGCTCAAGGACGAGCTGCCGCTGGTCCTGGACCTCTCCGGCCCGCTCCTCTGGGCCACGTGCGCCGCGCCGCACCCGAGCTACGAGTGCCACCATGCTGCGTGCGCGCACGCGCACGCGCACCACCCGCCGGGCTGCCCGCGCACGGGCCACGGCGTGGCCGACGAGTTCGACCCGTTCCGCTGCAGGTGCAGGGCGCACCCCTACAACCCGTTCGCGCGCCGGGCCGGGTCCGGGGACCTCACGCGGGCGCGCGTCACGGCCAACACCACCGACGGCGCCAACCCGCTCGCCGCCGCCTCCTTCACCGCCGTCGCGGCCTGCGCGCCGCCGACACTGCTCGCCGGCCTCCCCGCGGGCGCCGTCGGCGTCGCGGGCCTCGCGCGATCCAGGCTCGCCCTGCCGGCACAGGTCGCACGCAAGCAGAAGGTCGCCAGGAGGTTCGCGCTCTGCCTCCCCGGCGAAGGCGGTGGCATGGGAGTGGCCATCTTCGGCGGGGGGCCTCTGTTCCTGCTCCCGCCGGGCCGGCCCGACGTCACGGCGTCGCTGGCGGGCACCACGCCGCTCCGCCGGAACCCCGGGGTCCCCGGGTACTTCGTCTCGGCCACGGGCATCGCCGTGAACCACGTGCAGGTGCAGGTGCAGCAGCAGGGCCCGCTTACTGTCGCGCTATGCTCGCGTGTCCCCTACACGGTGCTCCGGCCGGACGTGTACGCGCCGTTCGTGAGGGCGTTCGAGGCCATGGCCATGGCCGGGAGGAAGCGGATGACGCCGCCGACGCCGCCGTTCGAGCTGTGCTACGACTCGCGGGAGCTCGGGTCGACGCGGCTCGGTTACGCCGTGCCGCAGGTGGACCTCATGCTCGAGAGCGGCACCAACTGGACGGTGTTCGGCGGCAACTCCATGGTGCAGGTCAGCGACGACACGGCGTGCTTCGCGTTCCTCGAGATGAAGGAAGAGAAGCAGCAGGGAGGGCACGGCTACGGCGGCGGTGCGCCGGCGCCGACGGTTGTCATAGGAGGGTTCCAGATGGAGAACAACCTGCTGGTGTTCGATGAGGAGAATGGGCAGCTCGGCTTCAGTGGCCTGCTCTTCGGAAGGCAGACGACGTGCAGTAACTTCAATTTCACTCTCGCTGGCTAGGTATGGTACACCGAGCACCTTCGACTCGATCATGATGTATGTGCCGGTTTTGTATTTCTCCTACGGGTTTTGTATTTGTCATGAACTTGTTTCTTTTGTGTGTTTGTGTTATAAAGCATTTGTTTAGAAACTAGAGACACTTCAGCGTTTAGCGTTCTGATGAAAACTGCAAACGCGCTGCTTGGCGAGGTGCTGCCGCCGCGCATGCAAAACGAATTGCTCTCCGCATGAATCGCCAACGGGTACAGCTCCTTATTAGAGCATCTCCAAGAGAGGCTCTAAACATGGTCCTATTTTGAATATAGGGCTCAAAACAATAAAACATCCTTCCAACAGCGGCCCTATTTTATAAAATTTCATCAAATGGTTATAGGGCTCGGTCTCTCAGGTCCTAAATATAGTACCCATATACTGGAGTCCTATCCTCATTTTCACTTAATCTCTAACCATTTATTTCCTAATATCATGATTTATTTCCTAAATAGCATTATTTAAGGTCTGACTATTGGAGTAAACATTTCTTTTGAGACCCTAAACATTCTAAATATGGTCCTATTTCAAATTTTAGGACTCTATTTTAGGGTTTGTTGTTGGAGATGCTCTTATGGGTATGGATAGGGCCCAAGATCCGTGAGTAAACTAATTCAGAACAATTTTATTAATTGTTAGGTTCCTTCAAGATTCATGAAAACTTTTTTTGGAAGGGCAGTCAGAGCAACATTCAACAATTAAAAGGTGTTTGGCATCTCCACTCTAGAGCACCTCTACTTTAAAGATGACAAAGGTTCGGATTAGGACGTTGGGTCGAGTGGAGAGAAAAATGCACGCTATCGCACCCGCGGGTTTTTACACAATGTACAATTTTAAATAATAATTTAGCTATAATAAATTAATCTACATATGTTAAATCTTCTTATGTTTAGCAGCAACAAAACATTTCATAAAATCATTAGTTAGGTTACTTATTCAAAACAATCATTATTATATCTTAATCATCTTTGCACAAACTAAAAAAAATCAAATTTCGATCGAGCACAGGTCGCCCGTGGGTTGAAATAGAAACATACGCCCCCACCCGTGAGCCTTCGGGTCAAGTGCGGGTGCATCCTCGGGTCAAAGTCTTCACCTACAACGCACTTATTGGGTTGGGTACCCAACGTGTTTTAGGTTTGTGGGTTAAATTATCATCACTACTCTACTCTAAAACTCTGGGTGGAGTAGCTCTGCTTCAAGGTCTAGGTTGTTTCATTACAATCAGTGACATAACTGGTAAATGCCTTTAAACTCCATGTCTAGGTTGGTTTTTAATAATTTTAGAACAGCAAAAGAGGTGCTCCAAAAATTTATATTGCAACTCTTAAAACTTCATAAAGTTTGCAACTCTAGAGTTAAAGTACTTGACTAACTCTAGCTAACTCTCCCTTAAAGTTTTGCTCTAGAGTTATGCCAAACACCTCCTAAAGCCAATGTGAATCATATAGAAAGATAGAGGGAACACAAGAGAGGTTGCTAGTATATATAAGCGGATGAATTCATTAGCTGTGATATAAAAAAGGAACCATCAACACATGTAAACAAACAGTATATCATACGTGAAAGCATTTAAACTCATAGTTTGGTTTTAGTGATTAATGACAATATAAAATTATTACGACTAACATGTATTTTGTAGAAACATGATAAGTTAGATCATGATGGAGAATGATTAGACTTATGTGGTATTCATGCTCTTATTGATGAAAAATAGTTGTTGGTTCTAAAAGATGATCAAAAGGTTAAGTGTAAGTTAATCTAAATGTCAATAAAGTTGTTGGACAATTATAGTAGTGATAGAACTTTATTTTTTTAGTCGTACTAAAGTGGGTCATAAAATTAATAGCTTGGCCTAGATAAGTCTATTTAGGTATGGTGATGTGCATATGTGAAAAACTGAGTGCTAGACAAACCCATGGGGAGTTTGAAACAAAACTCAACTTGAAGGAGACAATCAAAACAAAAGAGTTGGCAGTGCTACAGTAGCACTAGACATGTTCGTTAGACACCGGATATGAGCCACCACACATGAGTGTCCCCCTTTTGCAAATGAGTGTAACACTTTCCAGAGGCAGATGCAAGACCGGGGTTAGTGGGGCTGTAGCCCCGATCTAGCAGTCCATGTAGTATATAGATGTCGGCGTTTCGAACCCGGGGGGTCCCCGGACCGACGAGTAAATTATCGCCGCGTGCCCCAGCCCAGATGGGTCGGCGCGAGACGGAGCGCGAAGGGGGGAGGCAGCCGGAGGGAGACGGGCGTGAGAGGTGGAATCCCGCGGCCTTCGTGTTTGTCCCGCGCCCAGGTCGGGTGCGCTTGCAGTAGGGGGTTACAAGTGTCCACGCGGGAGGGAGCGAGCGGCCTCACGCGAGCGCCGTCCCGTCCTTCCCCGCGCGGCCAACCCTCTGTAAGAGGGCCCTAGTCCTTCCTTTTATAGGCGCAAGGAGAGGATCCAGGTGTACAATGGGGGGTGTAGCAGTGTGCTAACGTGTCTAACGGAGGAGAGCTAGCGCCCTAAGTACATGCCATCGTGGCAGCCGGAGAGGTTTTGGCACCCGGTTCGTGTGGTGTTGTGGCCGTCGGAGGAGTGCTGGAGTCTGGCGGAAGGACAGCTGTCGGGGATGTCGAGTCCTTGCTGACGTCCTCTTGCTTCCGTAAGGGGGCTGAGAGCCGCCGTCGTCATAGAGCGTGTGGGGCGCCATCATTACTTGTCTGGCGGAGCGAGCCAGATAGGACGCCGGTCTTGTTCCCCGTAGCCTGAGTCAGCTTGGGGCAGAGTAATGATGGCGCCTCCTGTTGACGTGGTCGGTCCGCGCCCTAGTTTGGGCGAGGTGGAGGCTCCTCCGAGGTCGAGGTCGAGTCTGTCTTCCAAGGTCGAGGTCGAGTCCGAGCCCCCGAGTCGGACGAGGCGTAGACCGTCGGCTGATGCCGGGGCTAAGTCCGAGCCCTAGGGTCGGGCGAAGCGGAGTTCGTCGTCCTTCGGGGCTGAGCCCGAGTCCGAGACCTGGGGTCGGGCGAAGCGGAGTTCGTCGTCTTCCGGGGCTGAGCCCGAGTCCGAGCCCTGGGGTCGGGCGAAGCGGAGTTCGTCGTCTTCCGGGGCTGAGCCCGAGTCCGAGCCCTGGGGTCGGGCGGAGTGGAGTTCGTCGTCTTCCGGGGCTGAGCCCGAGTCCGAGCCCTGGGGTCGGGCGGAGCGGAGTTCGTTGTCTTTCGGGGCTGAGCCCGAGTCTGAGCCCTGGGGTCGGGCGAAGCGGAGTTCGTCGTCTTCCGGGGCCGAGCCCGAGTCCGAGCACTGGGGTCGGGCGGAGCGGAGTTTCCTATGGCGCCTGAGGCTGGACTTGGCTGCTGTCAGCCTCACTCTGTCGAGTGGCACAGCAGTCGGAGCGGCGCAGGCGGCGCTGTCCCCCTGTCAGACCGGTCAGTGGAGCGGCGAAGTGACTACGGTCACTTCGGCTCTGTCGACTGGAGAGCGGGCGTCAGGATAAAGGTGTCAGGCCACCTTTGCATTAAATGCCCCTGCGATTTGGTCGGTTGGCGTGGCGATTTGGTCAAGGTTGCTTCTTGGCGAAGACTGGGCCTCGGGCGAGCCGAAGGCGTGTCCGTTGATGGAGGCGGGCCTCGGGCGAGACGTAGATCCTCCGGGGTCGGCTGCCCTTGCCCGAGGCTGGGCTCGAGTGAGGCGTGATCGCGTCCCTCGAATGGACTGATCCTTGACTTAATCGCACCCATCAGGCCTTTGCAGCTTTGTGCTGATGGGGGTTACCAGCTGAGATTAAGGAGCCTTGAGGGTACCCCTAATTATGGTCCCCGACAATAGAATATCTCCAATAAAGTGCCTTAAAATTAAAATAGTGTTGTAGCAATTAAAATACTACTACATTATTTAAAGTGTTTAGAACACTAAAAATAATGTGAGATCTAACGGCTATGCCTTAAATCATATATTTTAGAAAATAATTTACATTATTAGAAAATAAACATTATGATGATGTATCAAATAAGGATATGACACTAATCTGGGTTATAGTATATTTACGTCACTTCATGGTCTGACTTATATTTTTATAAAAAAATATAAAATATGACAGTGTTGGAACTGCTTTTGTGAGTTCAGCCCTATTTTTGGAAATAGGGTGTGGATTTAAAGTAGTGTTCGAGATGCTCTTGATACCCCTAGAACTTTTAGTATAGTGAAGGTCCACTGTTACAAGATGCATGAACATAATAGCCCACCCCTCAGGCACACGACACACAACAACCAACACACGTTTGTAATTCGTGCATCCTCTCTGTGTTGTCTCCATCATCCATTTGTATTGCAGCCATCTCCAGTCTCTCCAATCCACAATTCAGCCCCTCCTTTGATCTATTTCTTGATCCGCCACTGGCACTGGCATAGTAAGAGGCACTTGATTCGTCAAACTCAACATTAAGGGGGTCTTTGGGAGTGGAGTATTTTTTTTTCCTGTTTTAGAGAATACTGTGATATTTTTTTACATTATGGTGTTTGTTAACATCTTCAAAAACTCTGTATGTAAAATTGTGGTTTTGGCTATACTACAATTTTCTCATGGTATTGGAAACTTATGTCAGGAGCAAAGTTTCTGCTCACGCGCGCATCTGTTTTTCAATACCGTGATAAAAAAATAATGTGGATATATCTTGACATTTCAAAATGGTGGTATTCTGAAACTGTGGTTTTGAATGATGATAAAAAAGGTTTAGTATAAGTTAATCTAATGTTAATGAAGTTGTTGGACAATTATAATAGTGTTAGAACTTTATTTTTCCTTTAGTCATACTAGTGGGTCATAAAACTAATAGCTTGATCTAGGCAAGTCTATTTAGGTGTGGTGATGTGCATATGTGAAAAACGAGTGCCAGATAAACTCATGAGGAGTTTGAATCAAGACCCAACTTGAAAGAGATGATCAAAACAAAAGAGTTGGCAGTGCTACATTAACACTAGACATGTTCGTTAGATACCGTATATAAGCCACCAGACATGAGTGCCCTTTTGCAAATGAGTGTAACACTGGCCAGAGGCATATGCATGACTAGGGTTGGTGGGGTTGTAGGCCCTGTCTAGCAGTCCATGTAGTATATAAAGTATCTCTAATAAAGTGCTTTAAAATTAAAGTAGTGTCATAGCAACTAAAATACTACTACATTATTTAAAGTGTTTAGAGCAATAAAAATAATTTGAGATCTAACGGTTATGCCATAAATCGTATATTTTAGAAAATAATTTACATTATTAGAAAATAAACATTGAGTATGATGTATCAAAGAAAGATATGACACTAATTTGGGGTGAATTATATTTACGTCACTATGGGTTGCCTTATATTTTTTGATAAAAATTATAAAAGGGACATTGTTAGAACTTCCTTTATGAGTTCAACCCCTTTTTTTAGAAATAGGGCACCGATTTAAGGTAGCGTTCGAGATGCTCTTGACACCCTGTAGTAATTTTAGCATAGTGAAGGTCCACGGTTACAAAATGCATGCACATAATAGCCCATCACTCATATGTACGACACACAACAACGCACACACGTTTGTAATTCACACATCCTCTCTGTGTCGGCTCCATCCATTTGTATTGCAGCCATCTCCGGTCTCTCCAATCCACAATTCAGCCCCTCCTTTGATTTTATTCTGGATCCGCCACTGGCACTGACATATTAAGAGGCGCTTGATTTGTTAAACTCAATATTAAGGGGGTGTTTGGGAGTGGAGTATTTTTCTCTGCTTTTAGAGAATATTGTGGTATATGTGATATTTTTTATAATATGGTGTCGTTTGGTAACATCTTCAAAAACTATGTTTGCAAAACTGTGGTTTTGGCTATGCTACAGTTTTCTCACGGTATTGGAAACTTAGGTCACTGTGGTAAAAAATAATGTGGATATATGTTGACATTTCAAAATGGTAGTATTGGTTTTAAAATAATTTGTTTATAAACATGGGCTAAGTATTTCTTTAACTATGCGTATACTCTAGATAAGCTTTGTTTGACATGGAGTCACGGAGCATCCAAGAAAAAAAAACCACGTCACATCGAGAATCCCCAACCCGTTGGCATCAGGGCTCGACCGTTGTGTAGCGGGCAGGTTCATTTGTTCTTTTTTCTTTGTAATGGCAGGAGATTGCTTTGCTCACAAATAATACATGACGTTGATTCTGTTCATATTTTTAATCGTATACATGCCATCAGCTATACTCTATTTGTAGAAAGTATATGTATCAATCGAGTGTTTTAACACTTGGTTGTTCTCTCTTCTTCTCTAAACATGTAGCCTTTGGAGAAAAAAAACTCGATGGCCATGACGACAGCCAGGGAGGAAGAAAGAGATGACGCCAGACACGGTAAGGAGCTCCACGAATACCCTTATTTGAGGCGAGGCCCGTTACTGGCGTTTTTTTCCGTGAGGTGCAGGCCTGCCTGCTGAATCTCGCCGTCAGATATCTAAGGGCCCAGGAGAGACCGATAGGCCCAACTGCCTAACGTGCACAGCGGGCCCAGCCAGAGATCGCAAGGGTCCTGATGCCGTCGTGCCGCTGCCGCCCCCCACAGCCTGAGCCCGTCATATCACGGCCAGAAAAAGCCTCCCACTACACTACCCATCCGATCTGATGATAAAAAGAGAGAGAAAGTAAAAAAAAAAAGAGGCGGAGCAACAAAACGGACACCCTTTTTTTGCCCTCCTAGACCAAACAATGTAAGTACGTACACTGGACAGGATTGGAAGTTGGAACAAGGAACAGCAGTGATTAGACTTGAGCGAAGCAAACAAAGGTACTCCACTCTCGGCGTCGGTTGGTTTATATTGGACGATGACGGTGAAAGCTCAACTACAACCACCGCCACCGCACAAGAAACATGAGCCGTCTTAACAGCAGCAGTAGTACTATATATATATATATATATATATATATATATATATATATATATATATATATATATATATATATATATATATATATATATATATATATATATATATATATATATATATATATATATATATATATATTATTTAGAGCCCTAGGCTCTATTTAACTACAGGAAGCCCTGATCAGGTGCGCAGACCGCACCAGACCCTTTTTGGTTTATTGTACCTAACTGTGCTTACGCTAAATTATAATACGAGTTATGCTGATGTGTGTATCAGTTTATGCAAATATAGTCTGCGCATATTACGTGCATCAGGCCCACGATCCGGCCCACGCGTTCACAATTATTCAGTCCCACGCCGACACTATAAAAACACCCCCACGCCGCCAGGGATTAGGTTTTAGCGGCGGCGGCGGTTCCCTCGGGCGTGCGAGCGGCGGTAATCCTGGGGGCCAGCAGCGGTGTCGCCTCGAGGCAGGCGACCGACGGTGGCGCTCCACCAGGAACGAGCGATGGTGGCGCTCCACAGGGAGCTCGCCCGCCTCGCCGCCAGGTCCGTCGCGCGCCTGCCTGCTGGGGCTGGGCTCGGCGGGAGCGGAACCGCCGAGGAGGCCGAGATGGCCGCCGCGCTCATGGACGTCGCGGCCGCCAGCGTCGCCGCCTCCGCCGCCGTGTTCTCGACCGTCACGTCCGTGTCTGCCGCCGCGTCGTCGTGCTCGAACAAGAAGGCCCCGACGGCCTTCATGGCTGCTGCCTTCGCCAAGAAGCCGGAGACGCCGACGACGGCCGATGTCGCGCAGGAGAAGCACGAGGAGCTTGAGCGATGCATCGACGAGTGCGAGAGCGGCAGCAAGGTGGTGTTCAGGAGCATTGTTCGGAATAGGGTTTCGTTGCTCAACATCCATAGTCCGGCGATCTAGAGAATCGATCTCTCATATCAGTCGCCATCACAATTTAGTTAACGACTGTTGTATACTATGCTACATACGTATATATACAGTGTAAATACACGTTGAAACAATAGAGAATAAAGATATATATGTGCAGTTGGAAATAACACAGAAATTCAGTCAGCATGTATAGCCCCAGGGTAAATTATTAAAACTGTACTACTGTAATCATCAGGAGGGCATTATTTTAAATGTTGTATGATTTACGCTAAAATTCACACTCATTTACGCTGTTTTAGCTCACGTTTTACGCTGGAATCCGCCCGAGCAGAACCCGCGAACTGCGGCTATAAATTAAAATTTATTTCCTTCTACTAATGCTCCTCAAACCGTAACTGTCCCTTTATTTACGCGATTATGCAGCACGTCTTTCCTTATATCAAACCGGTCAAGATTTATATAATGCATGGTTTATGCTATCATGTTACACATCGTTATGCAGTCGTAAACGGTTTATTTACGCATCGTTATGCAGTTGTTAACCACCGCCAATATCACAGATACGAACGTGGACGAGCGGCTGTAAATGAGAATTTGTTTCCTCCCGTAACTGTGCCTTTATTTACGCGAACGTGGGGCACGTCTTTCCTTATCTCAAACCGGTGGATATTTAAATGTTGCATGGTTTACGCTATCATGTTACACAGCGTTATGCAGTCGTAAGCGGTGTACACATGGTAATATTTGTTCCCGTGATTCGTGGCCCAAAAGATTCTTTCTATGCATGATTTATGCACATTTCTACATATATTTATGCATGCGTATATTGTCTGTCATATGCATGGCTGACGCATGCTGGCGTACAGTGGGCCGACCGCGACCTGGTTGGCGTCCTGGCTGGGGCTTCCCCCACTAACGGAAGCCCAGGGCTTCCATTACTTCTTCCCTATATATATATATATATATTATTTTTCTGTCTGACTCATATAAATAATTGAATAAATTCTAAATATCAGTATTAAATAAGATATGTATTATGATTATGGTTTGATAGTATTTGGATTGTCGACGGGATATTGACATAGCTTAGGTCTTATTCGATTATTCCTATCATATATGGATTAGATGAGATTAAAAAATATAAAAGATTTTGACTTATTTGAGATTTAAGCCTACTTAAGGTCTTGTTCGGTCTGAGGTGGATTGATAGGGATTGGAAGGATTTTTTTTATAGGAGGGGGTTTTAATCCCCTCTAATCCCGCTCAATCCAACCTTAACCAAACAAGGCCTAAATCTCACCCAACATACATGGATTGAGAGCAAAAGGAACAAACCCTTATATTGTTATTCATTGTCTCTACATGAAATTGTCAAAAAAAATGACGAATGATTGTGTCTATCTACACCCCCTTAAGCAATGGTAGAGTAAGGCAATTAAGATAGTGTGTCATGTTCTGAATAAAGTGTCCACAAAAACAAAAAATCATTTAAGAAATAAAATATCCACTTATAGTTAACAATTATAAGGGGGTAGTTTATTTAAAATATTAGGTGAGGTGAGTGGTTGCACATTTGGTTTTCCTTTTAATCTCTTTATTAAAAAGGCCCGGGGCTGCAATCTTTTATATATATACTTATATACATACCCTAAAGTCTGAAAGCGTTTGTTGGACCACTTTTTCTTTTAAAAAAAAATACGATACATAGCATGAGCACAAAAGCCAAATAAGTATATACATACAGAGAGAGAAAGGACGTACTAACCCTCCTTATATTGCCAAACAGCTGTTTACGTGCAAAGGCGATCGACTCAACAATAATATCTAGCACTGGCTTTTGGCAAAAGAAGTGCTTTACTACAATTTAAACAACTCTTAATCATGAACCCGTGCCATTACATCATTGGATTAATTAAACTAAATAAAGAGAGTGCACGAGGACAAATGTAGGTTTCTTCCGCTCTTCCCTATACTACGGCTTGCTCCACACCAAGATGGTGGCTGTCAATCATCAAAGTTGCTAAACCAAATCACATCATCTTACTTCTAATAAAGAATTACTAATTGTCTGCTGTAAATTAATATATATAAGATGAACCGACTTGAACCAGAGAAAACTGGTGTACTAACCTACTTTTAGATCAGAATCACAATGCCAAACTGTTTTATTACCGACCCAGTTCTGAATCAAAACTGCTTGATGCACTCTTCAAGCAAGAACCAGAGATTGTTGAACAAAACTTTTTAAGAACCAGCGCGCGGGGTGGTGAGAGATTGATGTTAGATGCATCGTTATTTTTTTTTCTTTTCTTCCTAATGATAAAAAGGACACGAACCAGTGGCACATATCTCGTTTTTTGCCAATGGAATTGGCGGGTGGATGATTTTCGAGACTATTCCTCCCCTGTTGCTACATTTATGGAGAAAATAGATTCAGATAAGAACTTTGTAAAGTTTAGAAACTTGATTTAAGGAGTTTTTTTGTTAATGTTTCTCTAAACCAAAATATAGGACATGTTTTTCTGGGACTAGTGGAGATGCCTTAGGGCATGTACAGTGGAGAGACACCAAAACGGTTCTCCAAGCAGAGGAGACAACTAAGAGACTCTATTGTACAATGGAGTGTCTATAAACGTAGTCTATTAATAAATACAGAATTAAATGTATTTGTATAGCATCAGATCGATAGAACAGACGACAAATTCGTACAGTAGGAAGTGAGGCGTCTGTTGTTACTTGGTTTACGAGCCAGAGGCGTCTCTTCACGGAGAGACGGCTCTAAGATTTTTTTGCAAATAACCCTCTAAAACACCTTAAGAGCCCCCACATTAAACACCACTGTACATGCCCTTAGATGCTCGCCCTTGCACGTTGACACGTCGCTACCCCATTTACCTGTGCCAAGTGCCAACTGCCAACACAGATAACTTGACACAGTAATAAAACAACAAGAAACGAAGATCACCACCACCGGAGCAAGCACGCGGCCAAATCAAATCAAAGCAAAGCCGCAGCTTCCGCAAATCCGAACCGGCCAGCTCTCCTTTGCAGACGTGCAGCATCCGGGCTGACGGTGACCAGCCAACCCGGTGCGCGCGTCCAGCCTCCACTCTCCAGGTGGCGCCGCCCTACTGGACCCACCGTACCGTTTGCGTTTGACGAGCACGAATCCCCCGTCCCCGCACTGGTATGCTTTGCTCCTCCAGCCGACACGGCGGTGAAGGCGGCGTGGTCCACCTGGCAGCCTTCGCTTCAGAAACCCACCCCCAATCTATCGCGGATTTACGAACGAGGGCTACTTCCGTCGTGAGCAAGTGAAGGGTGTGTCACTGCGGTGGACGTGGACTGGTGGGAGTAGTGCGTACTGCGTAGGGACCAATCTGCAAAAGGTTCTGTCAGCTGGACCCCACACCGCGAAAAAGGAGGCCCCACACAGCCAGGCCCAGACCTGGGATACGCTCCGCGTCCCCTAGGTACTCCCAACTCCCTCCCAAACCCCGTCCAGCCCAGCCGTCCCACCACTTCGTCAAAATCGGCGCGGTGCGACGAGAGCGACCGCCTTCCGCCCTTTCCTTCTTCCCTCCCGTCGTCTTCACTCCGACGCCTCCCCTGCCGCTACCGCTATTGCCTATTGGGAGGGCGGTCCCTGTCGCGCGCGACGCCGAGGCTTCGTGACGGGGACACGCTGCTAATTTGTAGCGCACCACACGCCGGCTCGGCCTCGGTTGCGCCTCGCCTCGCATCGCATCGCCTCGCCACGCCACGCCAGGGGATTACTGGCGGGCAGCGCTCGTGCTTGTTGTGCAGCCGGTGCGTCTGCTCGTGGCCTGCGGCGATGGGGCAGGACCTCGTCGAGATCCACCCGCGCGAGCTCCAGTTCACATGTAAGTCCCCGCGCCCGCTCGCCTGGCCTCATCTGCCCACGCCGACGAACCGCACATGACGCTGCCGCCGGCGCCGTGCTTGGCTTGCGGGGCGTGCCTGTCTGCTTCGCTTCCGTCTTCCGTTGGCTTTGCTCACGTTTTCTCCCCCTGTCGCGGATCGTCCGTGTGTGTGTGTGTGTGGCGCCAAGGTTTATGCATGACGCTGTCTGATGATTCGAGTTTTTTTTTTTTGCGGATTTGATGGTTTCCTGCGCGTGCGTTGAATTGATGATCATAGGCGCGGAGTGAACTAGTACTGTTGCGTTTGCTTTGGGGGATCGGTTTCCGAACCTGCGATGTACTCGATGGAGTAGGAGCCAAGCTAAAACCCCATCGTGAATCCGGGACGCAAACGGTTTCGTCCACCTTGCTTTCTCAGACTCGGTTGTAACGGTTCCATGAACTTTAGAGGATCACCTCGCAGAATCTCTCTCTCGGCAGATTTTCGAGGATCCAGACCCAAATCGAGGCAACAAGCCTAGCCTTTACTTTGTCAGTAATGTGTGGCAGTGCCGACTGTAGAGCCTGTATCTTTTCTTCCACCCCACTACTTTAGTTGGTTGCTTCCATTCTGTTCGTTTGGTCACATACAGGTAGGCTTTGTGGTGCGAGTGGTTGTAAAAGTCCGGTGGCTGCTGCTGCTGGTGGGGCGTGTGTCAGCGTGTTAGGGAAGCATGGAAGGACCTGCTTGGATGTTGGCTCTTGTTAACATGAATGAAAGCGCACTAACGGCTCACACTACGCCTGATATTAATTTGTGTTGAGAGAAGGGCCTTGATGACAGGAAAAGTGTGGTAAGCTTTATTATGAACATGATACATTATTTGGTATCCCTAAACTACAAATGTGTTGCGTTGCGCTTGGGCCGGACCTGGATCAGAGTACAATCATAGCTGTAACTGATTCTGTCTCAAAAAGGTTGGGTTGCACTATTATGTGAAAAATAGAAAAAGACACAATGAGTATGCTAAAAGTAATAGTTGAGGAACCTGTAGTGAAATGGTATGTTACTGATCGATCTATAAGAAAGTGCACTTGAGTTTTTTTATTTTTCCCATCACTATTTTTGCTCTGGCCTTTGTGAATACAGGTAACACATTAGTCAAACATCTGCGTTATCAAATGGACTTTGTGACTCTCACAGGAAAAATCTAACTGTCTCTCGCAGATACCTAACCTATCGTGTTGAAACATTAAGGGCTATTTTGTGAGTCCAAAAACCGGAGTGGATTGGAGGGGCTAAAATTCTTAGCCCCTCCAATCCACTCCGGTTTTTGGACTCACAAAATAGACCTAAAATTGTTCGGCTGGTCAGCTTGGTTATTGTACTGAACTCAGCATTCTTTTTTTGAAACATTTCTGCATTTCTACATCTTTGTTCTGGACTTCTAATCGTGCTTTAAAATGCATTAGTTTGTTTTCACTAGTTTTGCCATTTCATTTCAAACCGTGGCCTCTGTATTTGTTTTTTTATTTTTAAATGTAAATCTGACCCAGTTTTCCCAACTCTGTGTTGTTTTCAGTTGAGGTGAAGAAACAAAGTTCATGTGTTGTCTGCCTAACCAACAAGTCCAACGAATATGTTGCTTTTAAGGTTTGTCAACAACCTTGACTTACCATCTTAAACGTCTTGTTTTCTACTCTAGTCTTTCTCCAATCATGCTAATGTTTTGATATAATTATATCCATTACTTGATATAACTCAGAAGTTATTTTCTACACATAGTTAACATATTAAACAATTATCCATTACTTGATATAATGTTGAGTACATAAGTACAAACTATTATCCAATTAAGTAATTAGTTTCTGATGATATTATAGCTAGAATTAGATGTTTTGTTGCTTGTGCCTTGTTCTGTTCTGTTATTGTTTTGAGCAAATTCTGATCTTGTTTTCCTTTACCTCAAATTGACTAGGTTAAAACGACATCCCCTAAAAGATACTGTGTTCGACCAAATACCGGGGTTATCCTTCCGAGGAAAACATGTGAATTCACAGGTGTGCATCTGCGCTCACTGTTATTGATAATGGTTGTGTTTATTGAAGTAGGACCATGTTGACAGTACTCTGCTATCATATGAGCATACTTCTAAGAATTGTGCTTACATTGGGTTTAAAAGTCAAAAGAGATATATGTCATAGCCATCTTGTCCGATGTCATTTTGGCGAGTCTGTTTGGGTTTTCAAGGCAAACATTTCCCACCAAATTTCACTATGTGGTTACTAGTATTGGCATTTGAGAGGTGGAAGCACAATAATAATTGACAAGTAAAGGAAAAAAAGGCAATTCAGTAGTTGTTAACATCCTCTTGGAGCCCTGGTGTACATGAAGCTAAAGTGATAAGTTTCATACTGGTGGTAGTAATTCTGACTCATATTTGATGTGCATTATAAGTGGATTTCTTCTTTACTTTCACTGGCCATTAAATAAACAGCCGTGCTTGCTATTGGTACAAGGGCAATAGTTATTAAACTTTTCTGCCTTTTGTATACATTGTCAGTTTTCTTTCTTGCATTGGCTACATTATTGTTTCATCTTATTCTATCTGTGCTTGCTTTTTTTACTTATATGTGTAGTTACCATGCAAGCGCTCCGGACTGCTCCACCAGACATGCAATTAAAGGACAAGTTTTTAGTACAGACCACAGTTGTTCCTTATGGCACATCTGATGAAGAACTCGTTCCTGCCGTTGTGAGCACCTAGCTATAACCTTTAGTTACAATGTTGCATAGTTCATGACATCTGTTTAAACTGTAAATCTCACTGATTTTTCTTATCAGTTCTCCAAAGAAACTGGCAGATACATCGAGGAAAGCAAATTGAGAGTTGTTCTTGTTAGTTCATACCAATCCCTCGAAGAGCAACCCACTAATGGAATTCATGACACTGAGCCAGCTGTTGAAGTTCCTTTACTGAAAGAGATGCCAAATTTAGGGAGCGAAGTACCAGATGTTGCAAAAGAAATTCCTGCCCCTCTGGTACAAGGTCCAGCAATTGTGACCGGAATACCTTCACCTGTCAAAGAGGTTCCAGGCCTGAGAGAAATTCCTGTGCCACTGAACGAAGCACCAACTTTATTGGCAGAATTTCCTTCCCCTCAAAAAGATCCCTCTGCTATTACAGTTGAACATGCCTCTAATGTTACAATTGAGCATGCCCCTGCTATTTCCATTGAATCCCCACCTTTGAAACAAAGTGTTCCAGTTTTTAAGGAATCTCCTCTGAAACAAAGCGTTGCAGTTTTTAAGGAATCTCCTCCTTTGAAACAAAGCATTTCAGTTTTTAAGGAATCTCCTCCACTGGAGGAAACTACTCCTAAAGAAGCTGTTATGCTAAGTGACCGAGGGCTTTTCAATGTGCAGAATCATCAATTATCCCATGTAAGTTTCCATTATCTAGTGTACACCATATGCCGATTTCCCTAAGTTTAGCTTAATACAAGCGAATGTTCAGTAGAGCTGTTAAACATGTTTTTGATACACTAGTCACAACTCAGCTTCTAGCCCAACAGAGTCACATACACCCAAGCAGAACCAAGCCTTAATACCGGTAAGATTTTGGCAAAAAAACCCACCTGTTTTCTACTGAACCTTTATTAAAAAAACAGTTATGAAATACAATGGTGAAGAGCTACTTAGAAAACTGGATTGAACTTCAAAATGTGGCCCTCATCTTAGGTCTACAGTTCTGATTTTTTTCTTCCTCAGAACCACTGCCTTGAAGTCAACATGTAACATAAAACTCTTGTGGTTGTAGCTCTTGTTGGGTTTCGTGTCTAGCCTACCCAACTTGCATGGGAATGTTTTGTTGTTTTTCTTTTTGTACAGCAATGTGTTGACTTTCTCCTTATACATATGTACCAGGTAACAGAAGATGTTCAGAATATGAAATCAAAGCTCAACAATCTTGAATCAAAATTGGAAGAGGTAAGCTGAACACCATGGGGTCTTTTCCATTACTTGAACAAGTATCAGGATTAGATTTTCACTAAATGATGAAGATACTTCAATATGTTTCTATTTTGTAGGCTGAAAAGATGATAATAAGGCTAAGAGAAGAGAGCAGAAATACCACCCAGGAGCGGGATGAGCTACAGCAAGAAATGGTATGTGTAGAACTTCATCAATATTTAGATCGCCATCTGGAAAATGCAGAATAACTATATATAGTTTTGCTTAAAAGAAAGAACATTCAAGCATAGGCTTTTTAACTTGACTGATAAATAAGAAGCATGAAAGATCTAAATGCCTTTCAGTCACAACCCCCTTTTCCCATCCTGTTACTTTTTGGCCTGAAATTTGTAGGTGTGAACTAACACATAGTCACAATGAATGAAAGGGGCTGCACATGAATGCATCATGCCGTTAATTGGTTCTGGTAGATTCTTGGTGCCATGTATGAAATGCTGTTAACTTGCATTTGTACCAGATGCTGGAGGAGACATCCATCCAGAATTTCATTTACTAAATGGTCCCCATATGTACCCAAATTAAAAAGGTCCCCTGATAGAATTTGAGGACCAAAATTTATTGATGCATTCATTTTCCAATTTGTGCGTTTAGATCTGGAGGGTCGACTGATAGTCAGCTGATATCTTATCCATGTTTGAAACTGAGGACTGAAGATACTCTCTGAACTCTCATGTTAACCGAATCGGTGTTGCAAACTTCTCACTGTCGAAACTGCTGTTTTACAATCATTGGATTTGCTTTGGTTTATGCTTCAGTTATTACATATTGGTCATATTTTGCTTATACTATTTCTAATATGATGCATGGTCTGTCCAGGTATTCCTAAGAAAGAAGGGAACCGCAAGGAGTCAAATGGGTTTCCCCCTGCTCTTTGTGGTGTACGTGGCGCTTCTTGGTACCTGTATCGGTTACCTGCTCCGCATATGAGTTCCAAACTTCAAAAAAGTTCAGCAGATGGGATATGCTTCGTATGTGGGCAAGACAATTGAACGGCAGTTGCACTCCAAAATGTTGAGGGGTGAATTTATTAGCATTATTAGTTCGGAACTTCATATGGTTTTGCACATAACAGCAGTGCCAAACTACCATCTGCCTGTATGTATAGAACAGTTACTTTTTTTCGCGTTTTATAGAACCCACCCAAAAGATGTCTGCTGCCTCGTAGACTAACCTGGGATTCTTCTTCCATCTACCTAAGATTTTTTTTTACACTTTACTGGATTCGCTTGCCCTGAATCGGTATTGGTCTTTTGTGTAACTATTTTTACACCTGGTTTCGTTCCAGTCTAATATCCTGGCCTATAAAGGCACAAAACAGTGTACCAAAAATCCAAGAAAGTCAGGAATTCATGGTTGCGTAGTTCGTGTCAAGATACCAAGATGTAGTAAGAGCCAGTCTAATTGGAATCCCATCGGTGTTCATGCAACGAAAAGCAGGGAGCATACAAAGGGAGATGGGCACGCACAGCGACCTGCAAACAGGAGCCCTTTGAACATGATGGGCTCTGCAGGGGACCAACAGGGTACACCTGTTAGTATCTATATTGTCTAGGATCGATTCCTAAGTCTCTAGAATATCAATCCGTAACTGAAAGCAACCTCGATGACGAGTAGATCTGATCTACTGATAGGAATTGGGAAACACATCTTATTGTTGTTGTTGCTATCTTCATACCGTTGTTCTGCAGAGAAGCAGCTGTTATCGGGATCCGAGCCGCTGTAGGTTGTCGCGTTTTCAGACACTCTGACGACTAGGCGATGGGGACCTCTGGGGACTAGGGTTTTGGGGCGAGGTACTAGCGCTAGTCTTTCCTGCGACCCCTTAGTCCTATATATATATATATATATATATATATATATATATATATATATATATATATATATATATATATATATATATATATATATATATATATATATATATATATATATATATATATATATAGTGTCGTGTGTCTGGGGCTCCAACCGAGGTTTGCGTGGGCCCTCCCGATCAAGGGCCCGATTAAAAGGAACGATAGTTGGGTTAAGCCCAATCCGGTCTCTTTGACCGGTTGTAGAGGACACACCCAACAATCTCCCCTTTGTTCTCTACATTCCTTATACTCAACTTTTCTAGATTCCATCCCTCGACAAGTTTACACATAGAGACCAATGCGTGACAATGACCGATTAAGTATCATCGCACTCATTGACTACAACATGCTTGCCTGCTTCAGAACGAAAAAA
The DNA here is from genome assembly GCF_902167145.1 of Zea mays. Taxonomy (NCBI): domain Eukaryota; kingdom Viridiplantae; phylum Streptophyta; class Magnoliopsida; order Poales; family Poaceae; genus Zea; species Zea mays. The sequence goes on from NC_050098.1 coordinate 155,934,352, forward strand.
ATACTTTATTTGGTTGCAATCTATAGCTCCTTTGATTCAAGATCATAGGTACTCCCTTAAACCCATGCCGGCTGCGTGCTTACTAAACACGCTGGGTGGAAGACCTTTTGTGAGCGGATCCGCTAGCATCTGCTATCTTCTGTTATGCTCATCTTTTATGATTTGATCCTGAATCTACTCCTTAACAACATAACACTAAAAGTCAATAAACTTGGCAGCGCCACATGACTTGCTGTTATAGGAGTACGGTACCGCTGGCTCATTGTTGCAGTAAATTCTCAGTGGTCACTCTATGCTATCAACCACTCTTAATCCGGGTACGAATTTCTTTATCTTTATTGCCTGCCCATTTGCCTCATGCATGCTACAAACTCAGCGTGCATTGTCGACGATGCTATCGCTGTCTGTTTGCAACTTTTATAAGAAATAACTCCCCAGAGATTCCTCGAAGTAGGGAACTAGATCTTCTGTTTGTTAGCATGAGACCATTTTTAGTACCTTGGAGGTACATTAGAGCCTTCTTAACTGCTTAACAATGTTCTATACCTAGGTTGATCTGATATCTCCCAAGCATCCCGGTAGTAAATTCTAAGTCAGGGTGAATATATATTTGAGCATACATAATGCTTCTAATAGTAGAAGCATATGGTACTGATTTCATCTGATATTTCTGACACTGAATCTGGGGACACTGATGATTCCCAAACTTATCACCCTTGACTATTGGCGCAGACATGGTCTTACACTGATGCATACTGTACTTCTTTAATACTTTTCTATGTATGACTTCTATGAGAGTTCTAATACTCCATTATGTCTATTTCTGTGAAATTCTATTCTAGAACATAAGAGGCTTCTCCTATGTCTTTTTATATCGAAGTTCGAGGAACAAAAACTTTCTGTTTCCGCCAGTAGATCTTTATCACTACTAGCAAAAGAAAATATGTCATCGACATACAGAACAAGGAAGATATACTTTCTTTTTCCTTAGACTTCGCATAAATGCAATTGTCTTCCTCGTTATCCTCGAAACCAAACTTTCTGATAGTCTGATCAGACTCGATGTACCACTGTCTGGAGGCATGTTTTAATCCATAAATGGACCTCCTTAAGTGATATCCCTTGTTTTCTTTTACTGCTCACGACAAAACCTTTTGGTTGTGCCATGAACACATTTTTCTGTTAACTCTCCATTTAGTGATGTTGTCATTACATCCATCTGATGGAGCTCTAGATCAAATGAGCCACAAATGCCACAATGATCCGAAATGAATCTTTTGTTAGGACGGGTGAGAAGGTTTCATGGCAGTCAATGCCTTCTCACTGTGTGAATGTCTTGGCCATAGGTCCTTGTATCTTTCTATATTCCCTTTGGAGTCACGCTTGGTCTTCTAGACCCACTAATTTGCGCTTCTCATAACTGTTTCATATGTAGTGGGATCACCTTCTGCATGGATGTCCTCACACATATAAATCTCATCACTTTCTATGTCTACACTTGTGTAAACTCCTTAATCATCAGGAATCGCAGATTGTTTAGACCTTTGAGACTTTCTTAAAACTTAATTCTAGTTCTGGTTCGTTCGGGGGCTCCTGCATTGGTGTGTCACTTGGCGCAACAATACCACTCTCATGTGAACTCTCCTGTGCAACCGACTCAGAAGAGCCAGACTGTGCAGAAGGTGAATTGACTTACTCTGTGGTAGTTGCACTTGGTGATGCGATATTTGCAGCAGGGGTTTCACCTCGAGTCGTTACAACTGTTGGTGGAACCACAGCGGGTATCGAGAAGTATGGTTCTTCAACCATCGGAATCGGGACATACGTCCTCTTTTCCTGAAGGTCAACCTCTCTGAGTACCTTACTCCCCTTAATCATGTCATCTTCTAGGAAAATGGCATGTCTGGTTTCTATAAACTTGGTTTGTCTGCCTGGACAGTAGAATCTGTAACCATTCGATCTCTCAGGGTAGCCAATAAAATGGCAGCTAGTGGTTCTCTCATCTAGCTTTTCCTGTCCAGGATTAAATATTCTAGCTTCTGCTAGACAACCCCATATGTTGAAGTAGTTGAGCATGGGCTTTCTGCCAGTCAACAACTCATATGGAGTTTTAGCCACTGATTTACTAGGAACTCTATTTAGTATATGCATGGTGGTTTTTAAAGCCTCCATCCATAGACCGAATGGTAAGTTAGAGTAACTAAGCATCCTTATTACCATGTCCATCAGTGTTCTATTACACCTTTAAGCAACCACATTCTGTTGCGGTTCACCAGGTGTTGAATACAGAGCTACAATACTATTTTCACTTAGGAACCTCGCAAAAAGATCCTGGGACATGTCCATACTCAGTATGGTGCCCACAATACTCCCCAACATGATTTGATATGACAATCTTTGTGTTCAAATCGTGTTGTTTTTCTACCTCAGCCTTGAACTTTTTAAACTTGTTCTATCCCTTAAAAATAGGGTAAATATAATCGTAGCAAGAGTAGTCATCTGTGAAGGTTATGAACAAGTCAAACCCATCTACTGTCCTAACTGGAAAAGGACCACATACATCTATATGAATAATTTCTAACACTCTCGTACTGTGCATGCAATCTCTACATCGCTCTAAGTCTGTGAAGTCTAGGTGATGGAGAATCCGTCCCTTAACGAGACTTCTTTTCTCCCCCTCGAAATATGGCCCAAACGATAGTGCCATATGTCGGGGACCATAATTAGGGGTACCCTCAAGGCCCCTAAATCTCAGCTGGTAACCCCCATCAGCACAAAGCTGTAAAGGCCTGATGGGTGCGATTGAATCAAGGATCGGTCCATTCAAGGGACACGATCGTGCCTCGCCCGAGCCTAGCCTCGGGCAAGGGAAGCCGACCCCGGAGAACCTACGTCTCGCCCGAGGGCCCCCCTCCAACAACGGGCACAATATCGGCTCGCCCGAGGCCCAGTCTTCACCAAGAAGCAACCTTGGCCACATCGCCACGCCGACCGACCAGATCGCAGGGGCATTTAAAGCAAAGGTGGCCTGACACCTTTATCCTGACGCACGCCCACCAGTCGACAGAGCCGAAGTGACCGCGGTCACTTCGCCGCTCTACTGACCGGTCTGACAAGAGGACAGCGCCGCCTGCGCCGCTCCGACTGCTGAGCCACCCGGCAGAGTGAGGCTGACAGCAGCCAAGGCCGGCCTCGGGCGTCATAGGAAACTCCGCTCCGCCCGACCCAGGGCTCGGACTCGGGCTCAGCCCCGGAAGACGGCGAACTCCGCTCGCCCGACCCAGGGCTCGGACTCGGGCTCAGCCCCGGAAGACGGCGAACTCCGCTCCGCCCGACCCAGGGCTCGGACTCGGGCTCAGCCCCGGAAGACGGCGAACTCCGCTCCGCCCGACCCAGGGCTCGGACATGGGCACAACCCCGGAAAACGACGAACTCCGCCTCGCCCGACCCTAGGGCTCGGACATGGGCTCAGCCCCGGAAGACGACGAACTCCGCCTCGCCCGACCCCAGGGCTCGGACTCGAGCTCGGCCCCAGGAGGCGACAAACTCCGCTTCGCCCGACCCCAGGGGCTCGGACTCAACCACAGCCACGGAAGACAGACTCGACCTCGACCTCGGAGGAGCCTCCACATCGCCCAACCTAGGGCGCGGACCGACCACGTCGACAGGAGGCGCCATCATTACCCTACCCCGAGCTGACTCAGGCTACGGGGAACAAGACCGGCGTCCCATCTGGCTCGCTCCGCCAGATAGGCAATGATGGCGCCCCGCACACTGTGTGACGACGGCGGCTCTCGGCCCCCTTACGGAAGCAAGAGGACGTCAGCAAGGACTCGACAGCACCGACAGTTGTCCTCTCGCCGGGCTCCAGCACTCCTCCGATGGCCACGACACCACGCGAACTGGGCGCCAAGACCTCTCCGGCTGCCACGAGGGCATGTACTTAGGGCACTAGCTCTCCTCCGCTAGATGCGTAGCACTCTGCTACACCCCCATTGTACACCTGGATCCTCTCCTTACGCCTATAAAAGGAAGGACCAGGGCCCTCTTACAGAGGGTTGGCCCGCGCGGAGAAGAACGGGATGGCGCTCGCGCAAGGCCGCTCGCTCCCACTCCCGCGTGGACGCTTGTATCCCCCTACTGCAAGCGCACCCGACTCAGGCGCGGGGCTAACACGAAGGCCGCGGGATTCGCTCTCTCTCACGCCTGCCTCCCTCTGGCTGCTTCCTTTCCCCCCTTCGCGTTCCGCCTAGCGTCGACCCATCTGGGCTGGGGCACGCGGTGACAATTCACTCGTCGGTCCAGGGACCCCCCGGGTTTCGAAACACCGACAGTTGGCGCGCCAGGTAGGGGCCTGCTGCATGTTGATGATCAGCTTCCCGTCAAGCTCCAGATGGGCAGTCTCCAGCAACCTTTCCAGCCCGGGACAGTGCTCTGTTTCGGGAATCTTGAGTTCATGTCCCTCGACGGCAGCTACGACATGATACTCCTTCCCCCGCCGTGCGATAGCGGCAATGGCGGTCGACAACCCGCTCGTCGACGGGGAAATCGATGACGCCTTCCCCACGTGGTGGAAGGACGACATTCGAGCTTGTCCCGTCCCCTCCCCCGCCGACGGAGGAGGAGGCGGGGCAACCAAGGCCAAGCGGGAAGCGGCACCTCGTTGGCTGTCGAGCGAGTCGACGGTGCCGGCGCCCCAACGGAGGGCGCGTCGGGCGTCGATCTCGCGTCTGAGACAAAGACGAGCGCCGCCTCCCCGCAACGCGCCGATCTCAAGCAAACGCACGACGCCAGCACGCTCGCGAAGGACTTGCTGGGCGTCACCCTCGTACCTGAGACGACGGTGCAGTCAGTCCCAGACGCGACCTCGTCACCAACCGTCGACCGAAAGGTACCGACCGATTCCCATCTCGTGTCTTTTGGATTCGGCCTCGACCCACCAAGCGACTCCGCTTCGGTGAGCACTTTCATAGAGGCGAGTCCAAACCTTCTGGGGTATCGTGTGCGATCACCCTGGGACCGACTGACGGCCGACTCGACCTACGAGCCCTCGGGGTCCGAGGAAGATGGCTAGCCCGACCTCTGTTGGGATTTCTCCGGACTTGGTAACCCCGGTGCCATGCGGGACTTCATGACCGCATGCGACTACTGCCTTTCCGACTGTTCTAACGGTGGCCACGGCCTCGGCGACGAGGACTACGGCCCAAGTCGTGAATGTTTCCACGTCGATCTAGGGGGTCCTGGTGAAGGCAACCATCTTGGTATGCCGGAAAACAGTGATCCCCCTAGGCCCGCGCCTCGCGTTGACATCCTTCGGGAGCTAGCTGTGGTCCTCGTCCCGGCGGGGGGTGCTGACCCACAGCTCGAGCAAATCTGCGAGAGGCAGGCCAGGCTCGACGAGGGAGCAGGAACGCTTGTGCCGATCCGCCGGGACATCGGGCAGGAATGGGCGGTCCAACCCCCGGTCGGAGAAGCGTGTCATCTCCCCTAGGACATCCAGCACCGCATCGCCGACAACGTCAGGGTGAGGCCACCGCAGGATTCCAGCGGAGTCGGCCAGAACCTGGCTGCAGCAGCAATGCTCCTCCGCGCGATGCCGGAGCCATCAACCACCGAGGGGCGACGTATCCAGGGAGAGCTCAAGAATCTCTTGGAGGACGCCGCGGTCCGACGGGCCGAAAGCTCTACCTCCCAAAGGCAGGGGTTCCCCTCGGAACATCGCGCCGCGACTTCCCGACTCATGCGGGAAGCCTCGGTCCACTCCGGGCGCACGCGCAACACAGTGCTTGCGGCCCCGGGTCGCCTCGGCAACGAGCGCCATCACCACGGCCGTCGGGCCCACCTCGACGACAGGGCACGCCAGGGCTACCACCCCAGGCGTGGGGGACGCTACGACAGCGGGGAGGATCGGAGTCCTTCGCCCGAACCACCCGGTCCGCAGGCTTTCAGCCGCGCCATACGACGGGCACCGTTCCCGACCCGGTTCCGAACCCCGACTACTATCACAAAGTACTCGGGGGAGACGAGACCGGAACTGTGGCTCGCGGACTATCGGCTGGCCTGCCAACTGGGTGGAACGGACGATGACAACCTCATTGAAAGTCGCCTAGAGGGGGGGTGAATAGGGCGAAACTGAAATTCTCAAAAATAATCACAACTACAAGCCGGGTTAGCGTTAGAAATGTAAACGAGTCCGCGAGAGAGGGCGCAAAACAAATCGCAAGCAAATGAAGAGTGTGACACGCGGATTTGTTTTACCGAGGTTCGGTTCTCTCAAACCTACTCCCCGTTGAGGAGGCCACAAAGGCCGGGTCTCTTTCAACCCTTCCCTCTCTCAAACGGTCCCTCGGACCGAGTGAGATTCTCTTCTCAAATCAAAGCCGGGAATAAAACTTCCCCGCAAGGGCCACCACACAATTGGTGCCTCTTGCCTTGATTACAATTGAGTGTTGATCACAAGAGCAAGTGAGAAAGAAAAGAAGCAATCCAAGCGCAAGAGCTCAAAAGAACACGGCAAATCTCTCTCGCTAATCACTAAAGCCTTTTGTGGAATTGGAGAGGATTTGATCTCTTCGGTGTGTCTAGAATTGAATGCCTAGCTCTTGTAAGTGGTTGAGAAGTGGAAAACTTGGATGCAATGAATGTGGGGGTGGTTGGGGTATTTATAGCCCCAACCACCAAACTTGACCGTTGGTGGAGGCTGTCTGTTCGATGGCGCACCGGACAGTCCGGTGCCCCTGCCACGTCATCACTGCCGTTGGATTCTGATCGTTGGAGCTTCTGACTTGTGGGCCCTCCTGGATGTCCGGTGCACACCGGACATGCACTGTTCCTTGTCCGGTGCGCCAATATGGGCGCGCCTGTCTTCTGCGCGCGCAGAGCGCGCAATAAATGCGTCGCAGGTAGCCGTTGGCGCCGAAATAGCCGTTGCTCCGCTGGTACACCGGACAGTCCGGTGCACACCGGACATGTCCGGTGAATTATAGCGGAGCGGCTGCTGCCCGTTCCCGAGGCTGGCGAGTTCCGGAGGCCGCGCTTCCTTGGAGCACCGGACACTGTCCGGTGTACACCGGACAGTCCGGTGAATTATAGCGCGCCGGCCTGAGAAATTCCCGAAGGTAGCGAGTTCGAGTTGGAGTCCTCTGGTGCACCGGACACTGTCCGGTGTACACCGGACAGTCCGGTGCCTCCAGACCAGAGGTGCCTTCGGTTGACTCTTTGCTCCTTTGTTGAATCCAAAACTTGATCTTTTTATTGGCTGAGTGTGAACCTTTTATACCTGTATAATCTATACACTTGAGCAAACTAGTTAGTCCAATTATTTGTGTTGGGCAATTCAACCACCAAAATTAATTAGGGACTAGGTGTGAGCCTAATTCCCTTTCAATCTCCCCCTTTTTGGTGATTGATGCCAACACAAACCAAAGCAAATATAGAAGTGCATAACTGAACTAGTTTGCATAATGTAAGTGTAAAGGTTGCTTGGAATTGAGCCAATCTAAATACTTACAAGATGTGCATGGATCGTTTCTTTCTTATTTAACATTTTGGACCACGCTTGCACCACATGTTTTGTTTTTGCAAACTCTTTTGTAAATCCTTTTCAAAGTTCTTTTGCAAATAGTCAAAGGCAAATGAATAAGATTTTGAGAAGCATTTTCAAGATTTGAAATTTTCTCCCCCTGTTTCAAATGCTTTTCCTTTGACTAAACAAAACTCCCCCTAAATGAGATCCTCCTCTTAGTGTTCAAGAGGGTTTTGATATATCCTTTTAAAATACTACTTTCTCCCCCTTTTGAACACAATAGGATACTAATTGACACGAAGTTTTTGAAATTGGTGGTGGTGCGGTCCTTTTGCTTTGGGCTCATGCTTTCTCCCCCTTTGGCATGAATCGCCAAAAACGGAATCATTAGAGCCCTTCAAGTGCTATCTTCCCCTTTGGTCATAAATAAATGAGTTAAGATTATACCAAAGACGAAGTCCTTTTGCTTTCTCCCCCAAAGATGGAGAGTCTCTTGGAGCGACGGCGAAGGATGAGTTACGGAGTGGAAGCCTTCGTCTTCGCCGAAGACTCCAATTCCCTTTCAATACACCTATGACTTGGTTTGAAATAGACTTGAAAAACACATTAGTCATAGCATATGAAAGAGACATGATCAAAGGTATATAGAAGAGCAATGTGTGCAATTTAACAAAAGAAGTTCCTAGAATCAAGAATATTGAGCTCATGCCTATGTTTGTTAAAAGATTGTTCATCAAGAGGCTTGGTAAAGATATCGGCTAATTGATCTTTAGTATTAATGTATGAAATCTCGATATCTCCCTTTTGTTGGTGATCCCTAAGAAAATGATACCGAATGGCTATGTGTTTAGTGCGACTATGCTCGACGGGATTATCCGCCATCTTGATTGCACTCTCATTATCACATAGCAAAGGGACTTTGGTTAATTTGTAACCGTAGTCCCACAGGGTTTGCCTCATCCAAAGCAATTGCGCGCAACAATGTCCTGCGGCAATGTACTCGGCTTCGGCGGTGGAAAGAGCGACCGAATTTTGCTTCTTTGAAGCCCAAGACACCAAGGATCTTCCCAAGAACTGGCAAGTTCCCGATGTGCTCTTCCTATTGATTTTGCACCCTGCCCAATCGGCATCCGAATAACCAATCAAATCAAATGTGGATCCCCTAGGATACCAAAGCCCAAACTTAGGAGTATAAGCCAAATATCTCAAGATTCGTTTTACGGCCGTAAGGTGAGCTTCCTTAGGGTCGGCTTGGAATCTTGCACACATGCATACGGAAAGCATAATGTCCGGTCAAGATGCACATAAATATAGCAAAGAACCTATCATCGACCGGTATACCTTTTGATCCACGGACTTACCTCCCGTGTCGAGGTCGAGATGCCATTGGTTCCCATGGGTGTCTTGATGGGCTTGGCATCCTTCATCCCAAACTTGTTTAGAATGTCTTGAGTGTACTTCGTTTGGCTAATGAAGGTGCCCTCTTGGAGTTGCTTCACTTGGAATCCTAAGAAATACTTCAACTCCCCCATCATAGACATCTCGAATTTTTGTGTCATAATCCTACTAAACTCTTCACATGTAGACTCGTTAGTAGACCCAAATATAATATCATCAACATAAATTTGGCATACAAACAAGTCATTTTCAAGAGTTTTAGTAAAGAGTGTAGGATCGGCCTTTCCGACTTTGAAGCCATTAGCAATAAGAAAATCTCTAAGGCATTCATACCATGCTCTTGGGGCTTGCTTGAGCCCATAAAGCGCCTTAGAGAGCTTATAGACATGGTTAGGATACTCACTGTCTTCAAAGCCGGGATGTTGCTCAACATAGACTTCTTCCTTGATTGGTCCATTGAGGAAGGCACTTTTCACGTCCATTTGATAAAGCTTAAAGCCATGGTAAGTAGCATAGGCTAATAATATGCGAATTGACTCAAGCCTAGCTACGGGTGCATAGGTTTCACCGAAATCCAAACCTTCGACTTGGGAGTATCCCTTGGCCACAAGTCGAGCTTTGTTCCTTGTCACCACACCATGCTCATCTTGCTTGTTGCGGAAGACCCATTTGGTTCCTACAACATTTTGATTAGGACGTGGAACCAAATGCCATACCTCATTCCTAGTGAAGTTGTTGAGCTCCTCTTGCATTGCCACCACCCAATCCGAATCTTGTAGTGCTTCCTCTACCTTGTGTGGCTCAATAGAGGAAACAAAAGAGTAATGTTCACAAAAATGTGCAATACGAGATCTAGTAGTTACCCCCTTATGAATGTCGCCGAGGATGGTGTCGATGGGGTGATCTCGTTGGATTGCTTGGTGGACTCTTGGGTGTGGCGGCCTTTGCTCTTCATCCTCCTTGTCTTGATCATTTGCATCTCCCCCTTGATCATTGCCGTAATCTTGAGGTGGCTCATTTGCTTGATCTTCTACTTCATCAACTTGAGCCTCATCCTCATTTTGAGTTGGTGGAGATGCTTGCGTGGAGGAGGATGGTTGATCTTGTGTATGTGGAGGCTCTTTGGATTCCTTAGGACACACATCCCCAATGGACATGTTCCTTAGCGCTATGCATGGAGCCTGTTCTTCACCTATCTCATCAAGATCAACTTGCTCTACTTGAGAGCCGTTAGTCTCATCAAACACAACGTCACAAGAAACTTCAACAAGTCCCGAGGACTTGTTAAAGACTCTATATGCCCTTGTGTTTGAGTCATATCCTAGTAAAAAGCCTTCTACAGTTTTAGGAGCAAATTTAGATTTTCTACCTCTTTTAACAAGAATAAAGCATTTGCTACCAAAAACTCTAAAATATGAAATATTGGGCTTTTTACCGGTTAGGAGTTCATAGGATGTCTTCTTGAGGATTCGGTGTAGATATAATCGGTTGATGGCGTAGCAGGCGGTGTTGACCGCCTCGGCCCAAAACCGATCCGAAGTCTTGTACTCATCAAGCATGGTTCTTGCCATGTCCAATAGAGTTCGATTCTTCCTCTCCACTACACCATTTTGTTGTGGGGTGTAGGGAGAAGAGAACTCATGCTTGATGCCCTCCTCCTCAAGGAAGCCTTCAATTTGAGAGTTCTTGAACTCCGTCCCATTGTCGCTTCTAATTTTCTTGATCCTTAAGCCGAACTCATTTTGAGCCCGTCTCAAGAATCCTTTTAAGGTCTCTTGGGTTTGAGATTTTTCCTGCAAAAAGAATACCCAAGTGAAACGAGAATAATCATCCACTATTACAAGACAATACTTACTCCTGCCGATGCTTATGTAAGCAATCGGGCCGAATAGATCCATGTGGAGTAGCTCAAGCGGCCTGTCGGTCGTCATGATGTTCTTGTGTGGATGTTGGGTTCCAACTTGCTTCCCGGCTTGGCATGCGCTACAAATCCTGTCTTTCTCAAAATGAACATTTGTTAATCCTAAAATGTGTTCTCCCTTTAGAAGCTTATGAAGATTCTTCATCCCAACATGGGCTAGTCGGCGGTGCCAGAGCCAACCCATGTTAGTCTTAGCAATTAAGCAAGTGTCGAGTTCAGCTCTATCAAAATCTACCAAGTATAGCTGACCCTCTAACACTCCCTTAAATGCTATTGAATCATCACTTCTTCTAAAGACAGTGACACCTACATCAGTGAATAGACAGTTGTAGCCCATTTGACATAATTGAGAAACGGAAAGCAAATTGTAATCTAATGAATCAACAAGAAAAACATTGGAAATGGAATGGTCAGGTGAAATAGCAATTTTACCCAAACCTTTGACCAAACCTTGATTTCCATCCCCGAATGTGATCGCTCTTTGGGGATCTTGGTTTTTCTCATATGAGGAGAACATCTTCTTCTCCCCTGTCATGTGGTTTGTGCACCCGCTGTCGAGTATCCAACTTGAGCCCCCGGATGCATAAACCTACAAAACAATTTTAGTTCTTGACTTTAGGTACCCAAACGGTTTTGGGTCCTTTGGCATTAGAAACAAGAACTTTGGGTACCCAAACACAAGTCTTAGAGCCCTTGTGTTTGCCCCCAACAAACTTGGCAACTACCTTGCCGGATTTGTTAGTAAGCACATATGAAGCATCAAAAGTTTTAAATGAAATAGCATTATCATTTGATGCATTAGGAGTTTTCTTTCTAGGCAACTTGGCACGGGTTGGTTGCCTAGAGCTAGATGTCTGACCCTTATACATAAAAGCATGGTTAGGGCCAGAGTGAAACTTCCTAGAATGAGTTCTCCTAATTTTGCTCTCGGGATAACCGGCAGGGTACAAAATGTAACCCTCGTTATCCTGAGGCATGGGAGCCTTGCCCTTAACAAAGTTAGACAAATTCTTAGGAGGGGCATTAAGTTTGACATTGTCTCCCCTTTGGAAGCCAATGCCGTCCTTGATGTCAGGGCGTCTCCCATTATAGAGCATACTACGAGCAAATTTAAATTTTTCATTCTCTAAGTTATGCTTGGTAATTTTAGCATCTAATTTTGCTATATGATCATTTTGTTGTTTAATTAAAGCCATGTGATCATGAATAGCATCAATGTTAACATCTCTACATCTAGTACAAATAGAAACATGCTCAACATTAGATGTAGAGGATTTGCATGAATTAAGTTCAACGATCTTAGCACGCAATATATCATTATTATCTCTAAGATCGGAAATTGTAACATTGCAAACATTTAGTTCTTTAGCCTTAGCAATTAAATTTTCATTTTCTATTCTAAGGCTAGCGAGAGAAATGTTTAATTCTTCAATCCTAGCAAGCAAATCATCATTATTATCTCTAGGATTGGCAATCGAAACATTACAAACATGTGAATCAACATTAGCATTTAAACTAGCATTTTCATGTCTAAGGTTGTCAATCATCTCATGGCAAGTGCTTAGCTCACTAGATAGTTTTTGACATTTTTCTACTTCTAGAGCGTAAGCATTTTTAACCTTAACATGTTTCTTATTTTCCTTGATTAGGAAGTCCTCTTGGGAGTCCAAGAGATCATCCTTTTCATGGATGTCACTAATTAGTTCATTTAATTTTTCCTTTTGTTCCATGTTAAGGTTGGCAAAAAGGATACGCAAATTATCTTCATCATCACTAGCATTGTCATCACTAGAGGATTCATATCTAGTGGAGGATTTAGATTTAACCTTCTTTTTGCCGTCCTTTGCCATGAGGCATTTGTGGCCGACGTTGGGGAAGAGGAGTCCCTTGGTGACGGCGATGTTGGCGGCGTCCTCGTCGTCGGAGGAGTCGCTTGAGCTTTCGTCGGAGTCCCACTCCCGACAAACATGGGCATCGCCGCCTTTCTTCTTGTAGTACCTCTTCTTCTCCTTTCTTCTTCCCTTCTTGTCGTCGCCCCTGTCACTATCACTTGATAATGGACATTTAGCTATAAAGTGACCGGGCTTACCACACTTGTAGCAAACCTTCTTGGAGCGGGACTTGTAGTCTTTTCCTCTCCTTTGCTTGAGGATTTGGCGGAAGCTCTTGATGACGAGCGCCATTTCCTCATTGTCGAGCTTGGAGGCGTCTATTGGTTGTCGACTTGGTGTAGATTCCTCCTTCTTTTCCTCCGTCGCCTTGAATGCGACGGGTTGAGCTTCGGATGTGGATGTATCATCAAGCTCGTTGATCTTCCTCGAGCCTTCGATCATGCACTCAAAACTTACAAAATTCCCGATAACTTCCTCGGGGGTCATTTTAGTATATCTAGGATTACCACGAATTAATTGAACTTGAGTGGGGTTAAAGAAAATGAGAGATCTTAGAATAACCTTAACCATTTCGTGGTCGTCCCACTTCTTGCTCCCGAGGTTGCGCACTTGGTTCACCAAGGTCTTGAGCCGGTTGTACATGTGTTGTGGCTCTTCCCCTTTGCGAAGCCGGAACCGACCGAGCTCCCCCTCGATCGTTTCCCGCTTGGTGATCTTTGTGAGCTCATCTCCCTCGTACGCGGTTTTGAGCACATCCCAAACTTCTTTGGCGCTCTTCAACCCTTGAACTTTGTTATACTCCTCTCTACTTAAAGAGGCGAGGAGTATTGTTGTTGCTTGAGAGTTGAAGTGCTCAATTTGGGCCACCTCATCCTCATCATAATCCTTATCCCCTACGGATGGTACCTGTGCTCCAAACTCAACAACATTCCATATACTTTTGTGGAGTGAGGTTAGATGAAATTTCATTAAATCACTCCACCTAGCATAATCTTCACCGTCAAAAGTTGGCGGTTTGCCTAATGGAACGGAAAGTAATGGAGTATGTCTAGATGTACGAGGGTAGTGTAAGGGGATCTTACTAAACTTCTTACGCTCTTGGCGTTTAGAAGTTACGGAGGGCGCATCGGAGTCGGAGGTCGATGTTGATGAAGTGTCGGTCTCGTAGTAGACCACTTTCCTCATCCTCTTGTGCTTGTCCCCACTCCGATGTGGCTTGTGAGAGGAAGATCTCTCCTTCTTCTCTTTGTGGTGAGAAGAAGATTTCTTCTCCTTCCCTTTGTTGGAGGAGCTCTTCTTCTTCTCCTTCCTCTTGGTGCGGGACTCTTCCGATGAAGTGCTCCCGTGGCTTGTAGTGGGCTTTTCGCCGGTCTCCATCTCCTTCTTGGCGTGATCTCCCGACATCACTTCGAGCGGTTAGGCTCTAATGAAGCACCGGGCTTTGATACCAATTGAAAGTCGCCTAGAGGGGGGTGAATAGGGCGAAACTGAAATTCTCAAAAATAATCACAACTACAAGCCGGGTTAGCGTTAGAAATGTAAACGAGTCCGCGAGAGAGGGCGCAAAACAAATCGCAAGCAAATGAAGAGTGTGACACGCGGATTTGTTTTACCGAGGTTCGGTTCTCTCAAACCTACTCCCCGTTGAGGAGGCCACAAAGGCCGGGTCTCTTTCAACCCTTCCCTCTCTCAAACGGTCCCTCGGACCGAGTGAGCTTCTCTTCTCAAATCAAAGCCGGGAATAAAACTTCCCCGCAAGGGCCACCACACAATTGGTGTCTCTTGCCTTGATTACAATTGAGTGTTGATCACAAGAGCAAGTGAGAAAGAAAAGAAGCAATCCAAGCGAAGAGCTCAAAAGAACACGGCAAATCTCTCTCGCTAATCACTAAAGCCTTTTGTGGAATTGGAGAGGATTTGATCTCTTCGGTGTGTCTAGAATTGAATGCCTAGCTCTTGTAAGTGGTTGAGAAGTGGAAAACTTGGATGCAATGAATGTGGGGGTGGTTGGGGTATTTATAGCCCCAACCACCAAACTTGACCATTGGTGGAGGCTGTCTGTTCGATGGCGCACCGGACAGTCCGGTGCACACCGGACATGTCCGGTGCCCCCGCCACGTCATCACTGTCGTTGGATTCTGATCGTTGGAGCTTCTGACTTATGGGCCCTCCTGGATGTCCGGTGCACACCGGACATGCACTGTTCCTTGTCCGGTGCGCCAGTATGGGCGCGCCTGTCTTCTGCGCGCGCAGAGTGCGCAATAAATGCGTCGCAGGTAGCCGTTGGCGCCGAAATAGCCGTTGCTCCGCTGGTACACCGGACAGTCCGGTGCACACCGGACATGTCCGGTGAATTATAGCGGAGCGGCTGCTGCCCGTTCCCGAGACTGGCGAGTTCCGGAGGCCGCGCTTCCTTGGAGCACCGGACACTGTCCGGTGTACACCGGACAGTCCGGTGAATTATAGCGCGCCGGCCTGAGAAATTCCCGAAGGTAGCGAGTTCGAGTTGGAGTCCTCTGGTGCACCGGACACTGTCCGGTGTACACCGGACAGTCCGGTGCCTCCAGACCAGAGGTGCCTTCGGTTGACTCTTTGCTCCTTTGTTGAATCCAAAACTTGATCTTTTTATTGGCTGAGTGTGAACCTTTTATACCTGTATAATCTATACACTTGAGCAAACTAGTTAGTCCAATTATTTGTGTTGGGCAATTCAACCACCAAAATTAATTAGGGACTAGGTGTGAGCCTAATTCCCTTTCACTCATCATCCGCAACCTCCCCCTGTTTCTCTCCGACACCGCTCGAGCCTGGCTGGAGCACCTGCCCCCAGGGCAGATCTCCAACTGGGACGACCTAGTCCAAGCCTTCGCCGGCAATTTCCAGGGCACATACGTGCGCCCTGGAAACTCCTAGGATCTCCGAAGCTGCCGCCAACAGCCGGGAGAGTCTCTCCGGGACTACATCCGGCGATTCTCGAAGCAGCGCACAGAGCTGCCCAACGTCACCGATTCAGATGTCATCGGCGCGTTCCTCGCCGGCACCACCTGTCGCGACCTGGTGAGCAAGCTGGGTCGCAAGACCCCCACCAGGGCGAGCGAGCTGATGGACATCGCCACCAAGTTTGCCTCTGGCCAGGAGGCGGTTGAGGCCATTTTCCGGAAGGACAAGCAGCCCTAGGGCCGCCCACCGGAAGATGCTCCCGAGGCATCAACTCAGCGCGGCGCCAAGAAGAAGGGCAAGAAGAAGTCGCAAGCGAAACGCGACGCCGCCGACGCGGACCTTGTCGCCTCCGCCGAGTACAAGAACCCTCGGAAACCTCCCGGAGGTGCCAACCTCTTCGACAAGATGCTCAAGGAGCCGTGCCCCTATCATTAGGGGCCCGTCAAGCACACCCTCGAGGAGTGTGCCTTGCTTCGACGACACTTCCACAAGGCCGGGCCACCCGCGGAGGGTGGCAAGGCCCTCGACGACGCAAAGGAGGAAGATCACAAGGCAGGAGGGTTCCCCGAGGTCCGCGACTGCTTCATGATCTACGGCGGGCAAGTGGTGAACGCCTCGGCTCAGCACCGCAAGCAAGAGCGTCGGGAAGTCTGCTCAGTAAAGGTGGCGGCGCCAGTCTACCTAGACTGGTCCGACAAGCCCATCACCTTCAACCAGGACGACCATCCAGACTACGTGCCGAGCCCGAGGAGATACCCACTCGTTGTTGACCCCATCATCGGCAACGTCAGGCTCACCAAGGTCCTCATAGACGGAGGCAGCAGCCTCAACATCATCTACGCCGAGACCCTCGGGCTTCTGCGGATCGATCTGTCCTCGGTCCGGACGAGCGCTGCGCCTTTCCACGGGATCGTCCCCGGGAAGCGCGTTCATCCCCTCGGACAACTCGACCTACCCGTCTGCTTCGGGACGCCCTCCAACTTTCGAAACGAGACCCTCACGTTCGAAGTGGTCGGGTTTCGAGGAACCTACCACACAGTGCTGGGGAGGCCGTGCTACGCCAAGTTCATGGCCGTCCCCAACTACACCTACCTCAAGCTCAAGATGTCAGGCCCCAACGGGGTCATCACCGTCGGGCCCACGTACCGACATGCATACGAATGCGATGTGGAGTGCGTGGAGTACGCCGAGGCCCTCGCCGAATCCGAGGCCCTCATCGCTGACCTGCAGAGCCTCTCTAGGGAGGCGCCCGACGTGAAGCGCCACGCCGGCAACTTTGGACCGACGGAGACGGTCAAGTCCGTCCCTCTCGACCTCTACAACGACGCCTCCAAGCAGATCCGGATCGGCTCCGAGCTCGACCCCAAATAGGAAGCAGTGCTCGTCGACTTTCTCTGCGCAAACACCGACGTTTTCGCGTGGAGTCCCTCGGACATGCCCGGCATACCGAGGGAAGTCGCTGAGCACTCTCTGGATATTCGAGCTGGGGCCCGACCCGTGAAGCAACCTCTGCGCCGATTCGACGAAGAGAAGCGCAGAGCCATAGGCGAGGAGATCCACAAGCTACTGGCGGCAGGGTTCATCAAAGAGGTATTCCATCCCGAATGGCTTGCCAACCCTGTGCTTGTGAGAAAGAAAGGGGGAAATGGCGGATGTGTGTAGACTACACTGGTCTAAACAAAGCATGTCCGAAGGTTCCCTACCCTCTGCCTCGCATCGATCAGATCGTGGATTCCACTGCCGGGTGCGAAACCCTGTCTTTCCTTGATGCCTACTCAGGGTATCACCAGATCAGGATGAAAGAGTCCGACCAGCTCGCGACTTCATTCATCACACCCTTCGGCATGTACTGCTATGTTACAATGCTGTTTGGTTTGAGGAATGCGGGGGCGACGTACCAGCGATGCATGAACCATGTGTTTGGCGAACACATCGGCCGAACGGTCGAGACCTACGTCGATGACATCGTAGTCAAGACGAGGAAGGCCTCTGACCTCCTTTCCGACCTTGAAGCGACATTCCGATGTCTCAAGGCAAAAGACGTGAAGCTTAATCCCGAAAAGTGTGTCTTCGGGGTCCTCTGAGGCATGCTCTTGGGGTTCATCGTCTCCGAGCGGGGCATCGAAGCCAACCCGGAGAAGATCGCAGCCATCACCAGCATGGGGCCAATCAAGGACTTGAAAGGCGTACAGAGGGTCATGGGATGTCTCGCGGCTCTGAGCCGCTTCATCTCCCGCCTCGACGAAAGGGGTCTGCCTCTGTACCGCCTCTTAAGGAAAGCTGAGTGCTTCGCTTGGACCCCCGAGGCCGAGGAAGCCCTCGGGAACCTGAAGGCGCTCCTCACGAACGTGCCCATCTTGGTGCCCCCCACTGCCGGAGAAGCCCTCTTGATCTACGTCGCCGCAACCACCCAGGTGGTTAGCGCCGCGATCGTGGTTGAGAGATGAGAAGAAGGGCATGCATTGCCCGTCCAGAGGCCAGTCTACTTCATCAGTGAGGTCCTGTCCGAAACCAAGATCCGCTACCCACAAATCCAGAAGCTGCTGTACGCGGTGATCCTGACACGGCGGAAGTTGCGACACTACTTCGAGTCTCATCCGGTGACTGTGGTGTCATCCTTCCCCCTGGGAGAGATCATCCAGTCCCGAGAGGCCTCGGGTAGGATTGCGAAGTGGGCGGTGGAGATAATGGGCGAGACAATCTCGTTCGCCCCTCGGAAGGCCATCAAGTCCCAGGTCTTGGCGGACTTCGTGGCTGAATGGGCCGACACCCAGCTCCCGACGGCTCCGATCCAACCGGAGCTCTGGACCATGTTTTTCGACGGGTCGCTGATGAAGACGGGGGCCGGCGCAGGCCTCCTCTTCGTCTCGCCCCTCGGAAAGCACCTGTGCTACATGCTACGCCTCCACTTCCCGGCGTCCAACAACGTGGCTGAGTACGAGGCTCTGGTAAACGGGTTGCGAATCGCCATCGAGCTAAGGGTCCGACGCCTCGACGCTCGCGGTGACTCGCAGCTCGTCATCGACCAAGTCATGAAGAACTCCCACTGCCGCGACCTGAAGATGGAAGCCTACTGCAATGAGGTTCGGCGCCTGGAAGACAAGTTCTACGAGCTCGAGCTCGACCACATCGCCCGACGCTACAACGAGACTGCGGACGAGCTGGCTAAAATAGCCTCGGGACGAACAACAGTTCCCCCGGACGTATTCTCCCGAGACCTGCATCAACCCTCCGTCAAGACCGAGGACACGCCCGAGCCCGAGGCACCTTCGGCTCCACCCGAGGCACCCTCGGCTCAGTCCGAGGTACCCTCGGCACGGTCCGAGGTACCCTCAGCTCAGCCCGAGGTACCCTCGGCCCTCGAGGGTGAGGCACTGCGCGTCGAGGGGGGACTGAGCGAGGTCACGCCTAATCAAAGTTGGCAGACCCCGTACCTGCAATATCTCCTCCGAGGGGAGCTACCCCTCGACCAAGCCGAAGCTCGGCGGTTGGCGCGGCGTGCCAAGTCTTTCGTCTTGCTGGGAGATGGGAAGGAGCTCTACCACCACAGCCCCTCAGGCATCCTCCAGCGATGCATTTCCATTGCCGAAGGCCAGGAGCTCTTGCAAGAGATACACTCGGGGGCTTGCGACCATCACGCAGCACCTCGAACCCTCGTTGGAAACGCCTTCCGACAAGGATTCTACTGGCCGACGGTGGTGGCCGACGCTACTAGAGTTGTCCGCACCTGCGAAGGGTGTCAGTTCTACGCGAGGCAGACCCACCTGCCCGCTCAGGCTCTGCAGACCATACCCATCACCTGGCCGTTTGCTGTGCGGGGTCTGGACCTCGTTGGCCCCTTGCAGAAGGCACCCGGGGGCTACACGCACCTGTTGGTCGCCATCGACAAATTCTCCAAGTGGATCGAGGTCCGACCCCTAAACAGCATCAGGTCCGAACAGGCGGTGACGTTCTTCACCAACATCATCCATCGCTTTGGGGTCCCGAACTCCATCATCACCGACAACGGCACCCAGTTCACCGGCAGAAGGTTCCTGGACTTCTGCGAGGATCACCACATCTGGGTGGACTGGGCTGCCGTGGCTCACCCCATGACGAATGGGCAAGTGGAGCGGGCCAATGGCGTGATCCTGCAAGGACTCAAGCCTCGGATCTACAACGACCTCAACAAGTTTGGCAAGCGGTGGATGAAGGAACTCCCCTCAGTGGTCTGGAGTCTGAGGACGACGCCAAGCCGAGCCACGGGCTTCACGCCGTTCTTTCTAGTCTATGGGACCGAGGCCATCTTGCTCACAGACTTAGAATACGGTTCCCCGAGGGCGAGGGCCTACACCGACCAAAGCAACCAAGCCAACCGAGAAGACTCACTGGACCAGCTAGAGAAGGCTCGGGACATGGCCTTACTACACTCGGCGCGGTACCAGCAGTCCCTGCGACGCTACCACGCCCGAGGGGTTAGGTCCCGAGACCTCCAGGTGGGCGACCTGGTGCTTCGGCTGCGACAAGACACCCGAGGGCGGCACAAACTCACGCCTCCCTGGGAAGGGTCGTTTGTCATCGCCAAAGTTCTGAAGCCCGGAACATACAAGCTGGCCAACAGTCAAGGCGAGGTCTACGACAACGTTTGGAACATCCAACAGCTACGTCGCTTCTACCCTTAAGATGCTTTCAAGTTGCTCGTATACTTCGTTCACACACCAAGTCTGGTCGTCAAGGAAGGGTCAGCCTTGCCTCGGCAAAGCCCGACCCTCCCTCGGGGGCTAGAAGGGGGCAACCGCCTCTGCGTCAAAATTTTCCTCGAAAAAAGAAAAAAAAATCTTTTCTGCCAGAATGACTTTCGTGCTCTTCGACTACTTCAAAAGTGGATCCTGAAAACGACGGAGTACACGTAAGCAGCCAAGGCTTACCGAGCCGAGGGACTCCTATGCCTCCGGGATACGGATACCTCACTCATCGCCTTCCGTGAAAAGCAACTCTCGCCCGCATAAACAATTCTGTTACCGACAAATGAGTCCAGATACTCGAAACAAGAGGAGAAGAAACGTAGCTTTACAACACGACGACGGTGTGTTTAGGCCTCGGCGGCCGCAGAAAACATACACACACTACAAGACAACCTGATCCTGCAGGCTCGGACGTCGACAGCCGAAGGGGGCTACGGCACCCTCGGCATCAACTACACCTTCGGTGGGGTCTGACCCAGCCTCGAACGGCGACGCGGTCGGAGGACCCCCACTCTGAAGGACAACATCAGCACCACACCCGGGCCATCGCCGCCAGGGTCTTCTTTGAGAATCCGGCCCGAGCAGGCGGCTCGGCCGGCCACCCCGAGGCCTCGGCCAGCTGACCCCCAAAGACATCAGCTCGGCTTGTGGCCTCGGCAGCTCAACTCCGGCGTCGGCTCCGCCAGTGGACGACCCGGCCAGGCTCTGGCCAACCGTACCTCCTTTTTGAAGCCAACTCTACCTCCGTCCGTGCTGACACCGCTACCTCCATCTTCGGCTCATCGAAGGGCGGCCGAGGGGTTCCTTTAACTAAGCAAGAGGGGCCTCGGACAGCAAGGCCGACCGAGCCGAGGGACTCGTATGCCTCCGGGATACGGATACCTCACTCGTCACCTTTGCACGAGGCAACTCACGCTCGGTGAAGCGATCCAGATAATCGACAAGGCGAGTCTTAGTGCTCGAAATGAAGAAAAAACATGGCTCCGTGCCGAGAATACATACATGTTCAGGCCTCGACAGCCACAATGAACAAAAACACCGGCACTCAAGGTGCCATTACAAACGGAACTCCGGTTCCGACCCCACAGCAGCAGCCATGATCCTAGTACGGGCGCGGCCACCGGAAGGCTTTCGTTCGCGTCCCTACTCAAGGGACGCGAAACAGACATCAAAGCCAAAGAGCCGGGGGCCGGCCCGTAGGCGGCACCAATGGCCTCAATGGGGGGGGAAGCTTCCTCCGGCTGCCACCACATCAGCACGGACGGCGGCGTCCGCCTCTCCACCAACGCCGACGGTCTGCAAGGCGCACCGGCAGGTCCTCACTCCCGTCCTCGCCGCGAAAGCGAGGAGAAGGACGTAATGTTGCGTCCTAGCTGGACAGCAACAGTTCGCCTTCCCCGACATGGCTGGGGGACGCCTCCTCCGCAAGGCTGGAGGATGGTTTCCACCACCAGAAGCTGGAAGAGGAGGTGACCAGCCGGCCCGCGCGGGAGGTGGAGCTCCGGCTCAGCCCGGCCTCCGCCCCAGCAAGGATGACAAACATCCTTGGGGCTGAGGGTGGGACCAAGATCGCAGCCCGGCTTGCTCCTCCCCACCGAGAGGCTGGTGGTCACCGTCTTGGGTGACCGCCGGTGAGGGGATGCAGCCGGGCTGCATGATGAAAATCCTTGAAGCCGAACGATGGCTGAAAGGTACCAACTTCCGCGAAGTTGTGTTCCCCCGACGACAAGACGGAAGGATTCCAGGCATCCCCCGCCCGGGGGCTCGGAAGGTGGGAAGACACGATGCATGAGGGAAGCGCGAAGACATGGTTGCCCTCCAAGGGGGTCGCCCCCCTTTTTAAAGGCGACTCTCCCCACTTGCGCCCTCCAATGTGGCGGGCTGAGTCTTCTCCAACACGCTCCAAGATTCTCCCCACCACGGCGCAGGGGCTGGGTCCCACACGTCATGCAAGCCGGCCCAGAGCAGAATAAGCCAAACCGCTGCGCGCGGTGCATGCAACCGCCGAGCGGTTACAAGCAGTTCTCCACTTTTTCCCAGACCAGCGGGCGAAAGGGCGGGCAGCCATGCAGGCGGCATGCAACCACGCCAAGTGGGCGCACCCCTTCGACTCCAACAAGCCCAGCATGGAGGTCCAGGCCCACGCGTCATGCAACCAGCACGCCGGTTGCTACGTGTGAGCGACCGCACCGCCACTCACGCCACTACCGCGCCTCCTCGACTGCGGAGTCAATACCGTGACTCGAGGCAACCCTGCAGTGCCAGCCAAGCGTGACGGTCAAATGCGGTCAAAATTGGGCCGGCAGTAATGGCGGTGGCAGGCGGGCAGAAGCAGCGGTCACGTCGTCAGCCAAGCTCACGTCCCATCCAGGGGCAGCGGGGGAGCCCTCTCTCACGGCGTGAAGACGGCGCACCCGTGATCCGTTCCTCGAACGGCTCGCGCACGTGCAACGGCCGCCCCGCGAACCGCTCGCCCCGTCGCATTAACTCCACGGCAGGGCAGGCGGCGCCTCAGGCGGGAGAAGCAAGCAACGCTTCGCCTTCGCCATAATGACTGCGTCAAAAAAAGGTACGCCGCGTCATTCGATTTCGTGTCCTTTTCCTTTTCCTCTTTCTCTCTCTTACAACAGGGATCGGGAAAGGGGGATACCCCGAAAAGGACCCTTCTCCGTGAAGGAAACAGGCTCCGAGCCCCTCGGAGGGGTTCAACGGCCACCTCAGATCGATTGGGTTCTGCGCCCACTACTGGTCAGAGGTTCGATGGCCAGCCCCTCGAAGGGTTCAACGGCCGCCTCAGGCCACTCGGGCTCCGCGCCCACTACTGATCAGGGGTTCGTACGCTGGCCCTCGAAGGGTTCACAGTCGCCTCAGACACTGAGCGAGGGATGACCATGGGTACGTTCGATACATAACCAAGGCTCGGGCTACTCTCCCGAGGTACCCTAGGACATTTCCGAGACCAGCGGGAACGATCTTGTAACGGAATCCCATCAGAGGGAGGCATCGAGCCCTCGGACCCCGTCGACAGGGGACCGGGTCCGGCAGATCACCCGCAGGTACTTTTGGACGCGCCTCTGGGCCTCTAGCCGACCCCTAACAAATGGGGCACGGACGTCCGCTCGGATACCCGCCAGCAGCTCACCGGAGACACCATGTTCGACGTCCACCAAGGGCAACATGGCGCTTTCCCCCCTCCTCCTTGCGGAAAGGCGACACAGGGGCGTATGTAAAAAAGTCGAGTTTGTTCCTGATCGTCCTCTTGCCCTGTGCAGAGGCTCGAGGGCTGCTCTCGCAAACCCGGCTCCGGCCAAACCGTTGACAGCGTCAACATACCAGCCCGAGAACTTGGGACCCGACCGTGCACTCGGGCTACGGCCAGCTCGCATGAGGGAACAACTAGACCAGCCGAAGTGTTGCGAAGCGCACTAAGACCTCGAAGGAGTAAAACTACTCCTCCGAGGCCTCGGGGGCTACACCCGGCTGGTGCGCTCGCGCGCACCCACCGGAACAGAATGCAACCGAAAAAGGCTGGTCCCCTTGCAAAAAAGTGCGGCAAAAGCCTCCAAGCGAGTATTAGTACTCCCTTGGAGGCTCGGGGGCTACTGTCGGGGACCATAATTAGGGGTACCCTCAAGGCCCCTAAATCTCAGCTGGTAACCCCATCAGCACAAAGCTACAAAGGCCTGATGGGTGCGATTGAATCAAGGATCGGTCCATTCAAGGGACACGATCTTGCCTCGCCCGAGCCTAGCCTCGGGCAAGGGAAACCGACCCCGGAGAACCTACGTCTCGCCCGAGGGCCCCCCTCCAACAACGGGCACAATATCGGCTCGCCCGAGGCCCAGTCTTCACCAAGAAGCAACCTTGGCCACATCGCCACGCCGACCGACCAGATCGCAGGGGCATTTAAAGCAAAGGTGGCCTGACACCTTTATCCTGACGTACACCCACCAGTCGACAGAGCCGAAGTGACCGCGGTCACTTCGCCGCTCTACTGACCGGTCTGACAAGAGGACAGCGCCGCCTGCGCCGCTCCGACTGCTGAGCCACCTGGCAGAGTGAGGCTGACAGCAGCCAAGGCCGGCCTCGGGCGTCATAGGAAACTCCGCTCCACCCGACCCAGGGCTCGGACTCGGGCTCAACCCCAGAAGACGGCGAACTCTGCTCCGCCCGACCCAGGGCTCGGACTCGGGCTCAGCCCCGGAAGACGGCGAACTCCGCTCCGCCCGACCCAGGGCTCGGACTCGGGCTCAGCCCCGGAAGACGGTGAACTCCGCTCCGCCCGACCCAGGGCTCGGACATGGGCACAACCCTGGAAAACGACGAACTCCGCCTCGCCCGACCCCAAGGCTCGGACATGGGCTCAGCCCCGGAAGACGACGAACTCCGCCTCGCCCGACCCCAGGGCTCGGACTCGAGCTCGGCCCCAGGAGGCGACAAACTCCGCTTCGCCCGACCCCAGGGGCTCGGACTCAACCACGGCCACGGAAGACAGACTCGACCTCGACCTCGGAGGAGCCTCCACATCGCCCAACCTAGGGCGCGGACCGACCACGTTGACAGGAGGCGCCATCATTACCCTACCCCGAGCTGACTCAGGCTACGGGGAACAAGACCGGCGTCCCATCTGGCTCGCTCCGCCAGATAGGCAATGATGGCGCCCCGCACACTCTGTGACGACGGCGGCTCTCGGCCCCCTTACGGAAGCAAGAGGACGTCAGCAAGGACTCGACAGCACCGACAGTTGTCCTCTCGCCGGGCTCCAGCACTCCTCTGACGGCCACGACACCACGCGAACTGGGCGCCAAGACCTCTCCGACTGCCACGATGGCATGTACTTAGGGCACTAGCTCTCCTCCGCTAGACGCGTAGCACTCTGCTACACCCCCCATTGTACACCTGGATCCTCTCCTTACGCCTATAAAAGGAAGGACCAGGGCCCTCTTATAGAGGGTTGGCCCGCGCGGAGAAGAACGGGACGGCGCTCGCGCAAGGCCGCTCGCTCCCACTCCCGCGTGGACGCTTGTATCCCCCTACTGCAAGCGCACCCGACTCAGGCGCGAGGCTAACACGAAGGCCGCGGGATTCACTCTCTCTCACGCCTGCCTCCCTCTGGTTGCTTCCTTTCCCCCCTTCGCGTTCCGCCTAGCGTCGACCCATCTGGGCTGGGGCACGCGGCGACAATTCACTCGTCGGTCCAGGGACCCCCCGGGTTTCGAAACACCGACACCATAATTTCGACGAGGTTTCTCCATCACATTGTTTTCTTACTCCTGCCAATGTTGGCTGGTTTGTTTTCTGGTGTATGTAGCACCACTGTGCGAAGATAAATAAAGCATGTCTCATCAGATGGCGAGACCAACATCTTTATTATCAAAACTGAATAACACACAGTCTCTGTCACCAAAGTGATAGTGGATGTGCTTATTGTCTAATCACGAAACTAAAGTTAAGTGTCTGCTTGCTTGTCGTTAACCACTGTAATTGTTTTCAGCCCTCTGGGAGCCTTAGGTTTGAACGGAATTGCATTATGTAGCATCTATTGCATGAATTCTGGACACTTTCTATTGTATGCCCTGTCTTCTTGCAATAGAGGCAGGTCTCAGGGGGATCTGAGAAACAGTCTCATTGTTGCATATAGAAAACATCGTGATCATGTTTGATCTTATTCTTGAACCTTTCTTAGAGGTCTTGTTCTGTTAGAGGATTCTTAGTTTGGGAAGAATGATAGAATCACTTATTTGACTTATCAACCTTTCCTCCTTCTAGACACATTGTGTCGTGAGTTGATCTATATAGCACTTGTCTATTTAGACAGGTGTTTTACTGATTATGAAATGTCTCATATTCTGGAATAGCACCTTCAATAGGATCCTGGATGAGACTCGTATTGTGATCAAGTACATTACACTTGGATCTTTTCCAGTTGACCTTATAGATGCTGTACTGCGCCATCTTAAGGTCATCCTAAGGTGAGCCTACTGTAGGCTTAGTGGGTTTCTCAAAAACCATAGTGGGGAATCTATTTCATCTACTGTAGTTATCATTTCAATCTTTTCCCGCCATAAGTGGCAATAAATACCACATAGCGGTTTAATCTGTCTTGTCTGACCAACTAGTAGCCAGAATGTGCACTTTTGCAAAGTAAAAACAGAAAGTATTTAGGACATCTGAAGTAAATACTGAAAACATAGAACTTACATGAATTAAATATTCGACGTTGGTAAAATAATAACCATGTCTGATCTACAAAATTTCTTGTTCTAAAATTCTAAACCATCGTTGGATGATCTAGAAAACTTAATTCTTGTAAAAAATATGGCAACAATATTCGACATTGGTCAAAATATTCAATCACCACAAAAAATCTGAATTTCTATGCACTTAAAGAGAATTAATCCACGTAGGCTTCATAATAAACAATAATGCATAGGAAAACAAATAATAATCCGGTTCTAAAATTCTAAAACCATCGTTGGATGATCTAGAATATATATACTTCTGTTCAAAATGTGGTAACAATATCTAACGTTGGTTAAAATATTCAATTACCACAAATTTTCTGAATTCTATGCAATTCAAACAATAATTAATCCACGTTGGTTTCATAATCAACTGAGAATTGCATAAAAAAATATATAAATAAAAGTATCGAAGTACGCAGCGGAATAAAATAGTCTATAAATATATCTGAAATTTTCTATAACTGGAAAAATATTTCTAAGATTTTTCTGAATTTTCTGTACTATTTTTCTAATTTCTTTTCTGTGTTTCTAATTTCTGGAAATAGAAAACAAATTCCAGAAAAAAATTGGAGGTCATTTCGGCCAGGTCGGCCCAGCCTGGACGTGGCCTTTCGGCCTACTGGAGGAAGGGGCGCGCGCACTGGGCCGCAACCTGGGCCCAGGCCGTGTTTTTTGGCCCACGCGGCCTCCCCCTCCCCTCCACTTGATCTCAGCCATCGGTAGCGATCCGACGGTCCAGATCCACCCGTGTACTGTAGGAAGCTCTATAAATGCCGTGGGTTTCGGAGAGGCTGTAAACCCTAGTGCTCATTTCTTCTCAACTAGTGTATTGCGCGCGCCCTGCACGCGTGTCGAGCCATACCATAAAACCTTTTTATGAGCATGTCTAATAAGATATATTTGTAGCGTGAACATTTACACATGCAGAATAGTCATTATGGAGCTCGTATAAGTATATAAGTACAAGACTTAGGCAAATTATATTGTTTTGCGACAGCTGGCGACTAAACTGAAACGAGAATTGTAGTACTTACACCAGTTGTAGAGTGAAATGAGACTACAATACATATGAAGTAGCATTAAAGTAGCGTACATCGAGAGCTAATAACAGTGTGTTTCCAGGGTTTCATGAATATATACAGATTCATAAATGCTCAAACAGCTGGTTTATATCTACATAGAAGCTTTTTTATTCAAAAGTGATGAAGCCCTTCATATGTATGCAAAAGCAAATACCTGTATACAAATAAGAGGAAGATTCGTTGTGCTGAAAATGTTTGTCAAATACTTTGTTGTGTAGTTCAACCATAGTAATGTGAGTAATTCTAAGATAATGTACATGACGAAAAGATGTAAATAGAACCATGATTGCATTACCTACAATTTAAACCCTTATGTTTATGTTCAGTGGAGAGAAGTTCAAAGAGTAGTATATAGTAACTTAACTGCAGGATTGTATTGCAAAAGGATAGAACGAATACAAATTCAATCTCTATAAAAGGAAAGGTGAACCTTTGCAAAGAATTCCTAAGCTTAAAGAAACAATTGAAATGCTTCAAATCAACACATACCAATTAAAAAGAATTCTATTACAGACGGGATTGCAGGTTTTTTCTCTGTGAGTATTACCTTGTGGTTTAGATAGAAAAATGAAGCAGAACAGAAACATCATGAAGCGTCAAAACAAATTGAAGGTTTGGACATCATGATGTTATCCAAATGGCTATACCATGTTGTCGTAATGAACCTTGATGTTGTAATCTGGCTTTGTTTGAACATTTTTTGGAGGAAATGTGCTTTTAGTTTGTTAATATTCCAAGTCATTATGAGTGTTGAACCTAGTAAGTTGAATAATTCTTGTCCGCTTATTTGTACTGCAGGATCCAGGTAAGGCATCTCATCCTTGGATTATTATGGAAGTGAAACAAATTTCCCTCATAGAGAAAAAATGATTATAATTAGTGGCAAACATCACTATATCTTCGTAGTCAACTAATAGGTAGAGAATCACAACAAATTTTTTTGCAACAGTTTCACTCATGCTACATGCAATCAACAAAAAGAAAGGTTAGATTACAATTATCCTAAAGGCTAAGGAGCTAGAAGGACAGGTGAAGAAAGTAGCTAAGTACATGCCTTTAATGGCTTTAGATTCACAATTATATACAACACATCAAAGAGATTATTTTCATGCATCGGAGTATCTAAGGATGGAAAACAAACCTGCATGTCTGCGAATGGGAGAAGTGAAATGAGTGTAAAGAAAAGCTGCAAGCCCGTAATGGTAGTACTCAAGAAAATGTCAAATATCCACTGCAGAAATAAACTGCCTGTGTGTTGCAACAGGGAGAGTTATATGGATTCATTGAAATTAGTAAATTAAATAGGGACTTCATTTCCATTACTTGTGTCATGCATCTACTCTCCAAAATTATAAGAAGCTTGCTCAAGCAAGAGTCAATGCTATGCGTGTTATGTAGTAATAAAGAGTCAGCATAAGAGCCCATTATCATATATAACGAAGTATCCAAAAAGTAATATAAAACACAAAAAATTCACCTTTGCATTATCAAGTGATTCAGCTAATGCCTTTGAGAATGACACATTCAGATTTATGCTACTAGAAGAGGCGGTACAGAGTAATGACTCAAGCATTTCTTTTGTTGGGCTAGGATGGAGTGAGGAGGAAGAAAGACGAGGCAGAGGGAGTGAGGAGAGGCATCCAATGGCCAAGCGTCAAATCAAACGAAAGTATCCAAAGCCGGTGGGAAGTATCGAAAGACGAAGGGAGCACGAGAGCGAGAGGAACCATCAACCGTTGATTGACGATCGGATAGTCTGAATTTTTTTTATGACGTGGGTGGCTTCGTTGTTGCCATTTTGGATATAACCTAGAAAAGTCTGAAAACGTACTCATATATTTAGGTTCTTGTGACATGATGCTTTTTAATTCTATATTCCTGTCTTTCGTCATATTGCGTCAAAAAAGAAAAACATCAAGTTCAAGTTGACCAAAAAAATTTCCTTTGTTTTTGAATATGCAAATTTGTAACCTAAGAATATTTGTCTCCCTCCCTCCCTTTGTATTCTCTCAATCAAAATTGATTAAGGCTAGTCATGAAGCATGCTTCTATGTTTCTTCACAAACGAATAATTCTATAGTTGATTACTTTATAATGGAATCAACCGTTGAACCAATTAGGAAAGGTATATTGTGTTAGCTAACAGGAAACTAAGCTGATATTTAAGAAAGTTGTAACATGGTTATCTCATAGGCGCTGGCTACAAAATGTAGTCAAAAGATTAGGTTGTGAATTGTGATGTGCAGGTGACAAAATATAGATCGTTCACCTTATTTTGGACATCACTTTCATAAATGAATAATAATGTAGAAATTTTCAGTAAAAATTATAAGAGAAAGGTTACCATCTCATCATCAAGATCTCCAATATTCAAACGCAAGAAAACATACCTGTACTGGTAAATCTGGGATGAAGCAAACGGTATCACTAAGAAATGATTTTCTCCTGAATAGACAAATGCAAGGTGAAAGGGAAATGTGCCCTTGGGCCATTTCTAAGTATTTTGGTGATTGAGTGTCAACACAAGTGCTTAAATGTGAATCTATGCTCATGGATGAACAAAGTGCAAATCTAGAGCAAAGGTATGTTTCTAAGTCTTAGTACATTGGTTTTGTGTACTAATATACTTGTCTAAGTATCAGAAACAGGAAGAAGAGGAAAAGAGAAGAGTTGGCTGTGTACAGCCAAGAGGCTGTTTCGGTCTGGGGCACCGGACTGTCCGGTGGTGCACCGGACAGTGTCCGGTGGTGCAGGTTGCCTCGGGCGAAGTGGCTGCTCTCGGGAATTCGCCGACGGCGTACGGCTAAAATTCACCGGACTGTCCGGTGTGCACCAGACTGTCCGGTGTGCACCGGACTGTCCGGTGAGCCAACGGTCGACCGGGCCAACGGTCGGCCGCGCGATCTGCGCGGGACACGTGGCCGAGCCAACGGTCGGAAGGGGCACCGGACTGTCCGGTGTGCACCGGACATGTCCGTGCGCCAACGGCTCCCGCATCTGCAACGGTCGGCTTCGCCATTTAAGGAAGGAAATCGGGCACCGGACAGTGTCCGGTGTGCACCGGACTGTCCGGTGCGCCCGACGACAGAAAGCAAGGATGGCCTTCCAGATTTGTTCTCAACGGCTCCTAGCTGCTTTGGGGCTATAAAAGGGACCCCTAGGCGCATGGAGGAGTACACCAAGCAACCTTAGAGCATACTTGATCATCCACACTCAGTCTTTGCGCATTCGTTTGTCATTCTCAGTGATTCGAGCTCCGTTCTAGTGAGAACTTTGAGATAGTCTTTTGAGCTCGATTCTTGGCCGTGTGTGTGCGCATTTTTGCTGTGGATTTGTGTGTGTTGCTTCCCTTCCTTACTCCGTGATTCTTTGTGAAACATCAAAAGTGTAAGGGCGAGAGGCTCCAAGTTGTGGAGATTCCTCGCGAACGGGATAAGAAAAGAAAAGCATAACACTGTGGTATTCAAGTTGATCATTGGATCACTTGAGAGGAGTTGAGTGCAACTCTCGTCCGTTGGGACGCCACAACGTGGAGTAGGCAAGTTTTGTACTTGGCCGAACCACGGGATAAATCACTGTGTCTTCTCTGTGTTGAATTCTTTGTGACTATCGTATTGTGCAAAACCTTCTCTCTAGCCACTTGGCGATTATTGCGCTAACACTTAACAAGTTTTTGTGGCTATAAGTTTAAGTTTCACAGGATCACCTATTCACCCCCCCTCTAGGTGCTCTCAATTGGTATCAGAGCCGTTCTCTTCACAAAGGGACTAACCGCCCGAAGAGATGGATCCTAAAGGGAAGGGAATCGTGATCAACGACAAGGAGAAGGAGTCCTTCGTCAACGAGCCAAGGGATGACAAGTCCAACGACTCGGGCTCGGGCCACAGACGCAAAGATGGGAAGAAGAAGAAGACAAGACGCATCAAGGAGATCGTCTACTACGACAGCGATGAGTCTACTTCCTCCCAAAAGGACGACGACCACAACGAATACGAGAGAAAGAAACCAGTCAATTCGAACTTTTCTTTTGATTACTCTCGTATTCCTCAAAGTACTAATGCTCATTTATTATCTATTCCACTTGGTAAACCTCCTCATTTTGATGGAGAGGACTACGGATTTTGGAGTCACAAAATGCGTAGTCACTTGTTCTCTCTCCATCCTAGCATATGGGAGATTGTAGAAAGTGGAATGCACTTTGATAGTACGGATAGTCCCATGTTTATTAATGAACAGATTCATAAAAATGCACAAGCTACTACTGTATTGCTAGCCTCTTTGTGCAGGGACGAGTACCATAAGGTGAGCAGCTTGGACAATGCCAAGCAGATCTGGGACACCCTCAAGATCTCTCATGAGGGGAATGATGTCACCTTGCTCACCAAGATGGAGTTGGTAGAGGGCGAGCTTGGACGGTTCGCAATGATAAGGGGCGAGGAGCCAACTCAAACATACAACCGGCTCAAGACCCTTATCAACAAAATAAGGAGCTACGGAAGCACGCGATGGACGGATCACGACGTCGTCCGCCTAATGCTAAGGTCCTTTACCGTTCTTGATCCTCATTTGGTGAACAATATTCATGAAAATCCTAGGTACACCAAGATGTCGCCCGAAGAAGTTCTTGGGAAGTTTGTAAGCGGGCGAATGATGATCAAGGAGGCAAGATATGTGGACGACGCGTTGAACGGTCCTATTCATGAGCCTCAACCCATTGCTCTCAAGGCAACGAGGAGCAAGGAGGCGCTACCGAGCAAGGTGGCGCAAGTTGAGGCGGCCGGGCTAAATAATGAGGAGATGGCCCTCATCATTAAGCGCTTCAAGACGGCGCTTAAAGGTCGCAAGGGACAGCCAAGCAAGACCAAGACAAAGGAGAAGCGCTCGTGCTTCAAATGTGGTAAGATTGGTCATTTCATTGCTAACTGTCCCGATAACGAAAGTGACCAGGAAAAGGGGAACAAAAGGGAGAAGAAGAAGCATTACAAGAAGGCCAAGGGCGAGGCACATATCGGAAAGGAGTGGGATTCGGATTGCTCCTCCTCCGACTCCGACAATGAAGGACTCGCCGCCACCGCCTTCAACAAGTCATCCCTCTTCCCCAACGAGCGTCACACATGCCTTATGGCAAGGGAGAAGAAGGTATGCAATCAAAACAATGTCACTTATGATTCTTCTAGTGATGATGAGTCTAGTGATGAAGAAATAGATTACTCTAGTTTGTTCAAGGGAATGGATAGAACTAAAGTAGATAAGATTAATGAATTGATTGATGCCTTGAATGAAAAGGATAGACTCTTAGAAAAACAAGAGGATCTTTTATATGAAGAGCATGACAAATTTGTAGAGGCACAAAAATCTTATGCTTTAGAAGTTAAAAGAAATGAAGTGCTTTCGAGTGAATTATCTGCTTGTCATGAAACCATTGCTACTTTAAAAGGTGTTAATAATGATTTAAATGCTAAACTAGAAGTGGCTAGTAAATCTAACTCTTGTGTAGAACATGTTATGGTTTGCACTAGGTGTAAAGATTTTAATGTTGATGCTTGTAGTGAACACCTAGTTTCAATTTCTAAATTGAATGATGAAGTGGCTAGTCTTAATGCCCAACTTAAGACTAGCAAAAGCGAATTTGATAAATTAAAATTTGCAAGGGATGCCTATACGATTGGTAGACATCCCTCAATTAAGGATGGACTTGGCTTCAAGAGGGAAGCCAAGAACTTAACAAGCCATAAGGCTCCCATTTCCGCCAAGGAGAAAGGGAAGGCCCCTATGGCTGGTAGTGCTAAAAAGAACCATGCTTTTATGTATCATGATAGGAGACATACTAGAAATGCAAATAGAAGTTATAATGTTTTTGATTCATATGTTCATCATGACATGGTTGCTTCTAGTTCTTTCTATGAGCATGATAGGAATGTTGGTAGGAGAAATGTTGTTCATAATATGCCTAGGAGAAATGTTGTTAATGTTCCTAGGAAAGTTAATGAGCCTTCTACAATATATCATGCTTTGAATGCTTCCTTTGCAATTTGTAGAAAGAATAGAAAGGTGATTGCTAGGAAGTTAGGGGCAAAATGCAAGGGTGATAAAACTTGCATTTGGATCCCTAAGGAAATTGTGACTAACCTTGTAGGACCCAACAAGAGTTGGGTACCTAAGTCCCAAGCCTAAATTTGCCTTGCAGGTTTATGCATCCGGGGGTTCAAGCTGGATTATAGACAGCGGATGCACAAACCATATGACGGGGGAAAAGAAGATGTTCACCTCCTACGTCAAGAATAAGGATTCCCAAGACTCAATAATATTCGGTGATGGGAATCAAGGCAAGGTAAAAGGGTTAGGTAAAACTGCAATCTCAAATGAGCACTCTATCTCTAATGTGTTTTTAGTAGAGTCTCTTGGATATAATTTGCTATCTGTTAGTCAATTATGCAATATGGGATATAACTGTTTGTTTACAAATGTAGATGTGTCTGTCTTTAGAAGAAGTAATGGTTCACTAGCTTTTAAGGGTATTCTAGACGGCAAGCTTTACTTAGTTGATTTTGCAAAAGAAGAGGCCGGTCTAGATGCATGCTTAATGGCTAAGACTTGCATGGGCTGGCTGTGGCATCGCCGCTTAGCGCATGTGGGGATGAAGAACCTCCACAAGCTTCTAAAGGGAGAACACGTGATAGGTCTAACCAATGTTCATTTCGAAAAAGATAGACCTTGTGCAGCTTGTCAAGCAGGGAAACAGGTAGGAGGCTCTCATCACACCAAAAATGTGATGACAACATCAAGACCCCTGGAGCTGCTACATATGGACCTCTTCGGACCCGTCGCCTATCTGAGCATAGGAGGAAGTAAGTATGGTCTAGTTATTGTTGATGACTTTTCCCGCTTCACTTGGGTGTTCTTTTTGCAGGATAAGTCTGAAACCCAAGGGACCCTCAAGCGCTTCCTCAGGAGAGCTCAAAATGAGTTTGAACTCAAGGTGAAGAAGATAAGGAGCGACAACGGGTCCGAGTTCAAGAACCTTCAAGTGGAGGAGTTCCTTGAGGAGGAGGGGATCAAGCATGAGTTCTCCGCTCCCTACACACCACAGCAAAATGGTGTGGTAGAGAGGAAGAACAGGACGCTCCTCGATATGGCGAGGACGATGCTTGGAGAATTCAAGACCCCCGAGCGATTTTGGTCGGAAGCCGTGAACACGGCTTGCCACGCCATCAACAGGGTCTACCTTCACCGCCTCCTCAAGAAGACGTCGTATGAGCTACTAACCGGTAACAAACCCAATGTATCTTACTTTCATGTATTTGGGAGCAAGTGCTACATTCTAGTAAAGAAGGGTAGAAATTCTAAGTTTGCTCCCAAAGCTGTAGAAGGGTTTTTGTTAGGTTATGACTCAAATACAAAGGCGTATAGAGTCTTCAACAAATCATCGGGTTTGGTTGAAGTCTCTAGCGACGTTGTATTTGATGAGACTAATGGCTCTCCAAGAGAGCAAGTTGTTGATTGTGATGATGTAGATGAAGAAGATGTTCCGACGGCCGCTATACGAACCATGGCGATTGGAGAAGTGCGGCCACAGGAACAAGATGAACGAGATCAACCTTCTTCCTCAACAACGGTGCATCCCCCACCTCAAGATGATGAACAGGTTCATCAAAAGGAGGCGTGTGATCAAGGGGGAGCACAAGATGTTCACGTGATGGAGGAAGAAGCGCAACCGGCACCTCCAACCCAAGTTCGAGCGATGATTCAAAGGGATCATCCCGTCGACCAAATTCTGGGTGACATTAGCAAGGGAGTAACTACTCGATCTCGATTAGTTAATTTTTGTGAGCATTACTCCTTTGTCTCTTCTATTGAGCCTTTCAGGGTAGAGGAGGCCTTGCTAGATCCGGATTGGGTATTGGCCATGCAGGAGGAACTCAACAACTTCAAGCGCAATGAAGTTTGGACACTGGTGCCTCGTCCCAAGCAAAATGTTGTGGGAACCAAGTGGGTGTTTCGCAACAAACAGGACGAGCACGGGGTGGTGACGAGGAACAAGGCTCGACTTGTGGCAAAAGGTTATGCCCAAGTCGCAGGTTTGGACTTTGAGGAGACGTTTGCTCCTGTGGCTAGGCTAGAATCAATTCGTATCTTGCTAGCATATGCCGCTCACCATTCTTTCAGGTTGTACCAAATGGATGTGAAGAGCGCTTTCCTCAACGGGCCAATCAAGGAGGAGGTGTACGTGGAGCAACCCCCTGGCTTCGAGGATGAACGGTACCCCGACCACGTGTGTAAGCTCTCTAAGGCGCTCTATGGACTTAAGCAAGCCCCAAGAGCATGGTATGAATGCCTTAGAGACTTTCTAATTGTTAATGCTTTCAAGGTTGGGAAAGCCGATCCAACTCTTTTTACTAAGACATGTGATGGTGATTTGTTTGTGTGCCAAATTTATGTCGATGACATAATATTTGGTTCTACTAACCAAAAGTCTTGTGAAGAGTTTAGCAGGGTGATGACGCAGAAATTCGAGATGTCGATGATGGGCGAGTTGAACTACTTCCTTGGTTTCCAAGTGAAGCAACTCAAAGATGGCACCTTCATCTCCCAAACGAAGTACACGCAAGATCTGCTAAAGCGGTTTGGGATGAAGGACGCCAAGCCCGCAAAGACTCCGATGGGGACCGACGGACACACCGACCTAAACAAAGGAGGTAAGTCCGTTGATCAAAAAGCATACCGGTCAATGATAGGGTCTTTACTTTATTTATGTGCTAGTAGACCGGACATTATGCTTAGCGTATGCATGTGTGCTAGATTTCAATCCGATCCTAAGGCGATCCTAAGGAGTGTCACTTAGTGGCGGTGAAGCGAATTCTTAGATATTTGGTTGCTACGCCTTGCTTCGGGCTCTGGTATCCAAAAGGGTCTACCTTTGACTTGGTTGGATACTCAGACTCCGACTATGCTGGATGTAAGGTCGATAGGAAGAGTACATCGGGGACGTGCCAATTCTTAGGAAGGTCCCTGGTGTCATGGAACTCTAAGAAACAAACTTCCGTTGCCCTATCCACCGCTGAGGCCGAGTACGTTGCCGCAGGACAGTGTTGCGCGCCACTGCTTTGGATGAGGCAAACCCTCCGGGACTTTGGCTACAATCTGAGCAAAGTCCCACTCCTATGTGACAATGAGAGGGCTATCCGCATGGCGGAAAATCCTGTTGAACACAGCCGCACAAAGCACATTGACATCCGGCATCACTTTTTGAGAGACCACTAGCAAAAGGGAGATATCGAAGTGTTTCATGTTAGCACCGAGAACCAGCTAGCCGATATCTTTACCAAGCCTCTAGATGAGAAGACCTTTTGCAGGCTGCGTAGTGAGCTAAATGTCTTAGATTCGTGGAACTTGGATTGAATTGTAGCATACATGTATTTATGCTTTTGATCATGTTCCTTTTTGCATTTTGTTGCTTATTATGGTACTCAAGTTGTACAAACACTCCCTGGACCTCACAAGTCCGTTGCAAAGTGATGCACATGTTTAGGGGGAGATGTGTTACAACTTGACCCTTTGAGACTAACCATGCGCTTGAGTTTGATGATTTAGTCTCGAAGGAGGATTGAAAGGGAAAAGGTGGACTTGGACCATGAAAGACTTCCACTGCACTCCGATGAGAGGGTAACTTATTCCAAGTTCATCTCATGAACTCTTATTGCCATTTGATCTAAATTGAAGACTTTGGTGAGGCAATGGGGTTATAGGGCCAAGATTGATCCCGTTTTGGTGCTTGATGCCAAAGGGGGAGAAAATAAAGGCCAAAGCAATAAATGGATCAGCTACCACTTGAGAAATTTTGAAAATAGTAAAATAGAGCTTTTTGTTTTGTCAAAACTCTTGCATTGTCTCTTTTGTCAAAAGTTGGCCTCTTGTGGGGAGAAGTGTTGATTATGGGAAATAGGGGGAGTTTTTGAAATCTTTGATCAATCTCTTTTGGAATGACTCTATTTATGCTTCAACATGTGTGTTTGACTTAGAGATAGAGATTTGAGTTTGATTTGCAAAAACAAACCAAGTGGTGGCAAAGGATGATCCATATATGCCAAAATTGAATCAAAATAAATTTGAGTTTTATTTGAAGTGATATTGCACTTGTTCTAGTCGCTTTATGTTGTGTTGGCATAAATCACCAAAAAGGGGGAGATTGAAAGGGAAATGTGCCCTTGGGCCATTTCTAAGTATTTTGGTGATTGAGTGTCAACACAAGTGCTTAAATGTGAATCTATGCTCATGGATGAACAAAGTGCAAATCTAGAGCAAAGGTATGTTTCTAAGTCTTAGTACATTGGTTTTGTGTACTAATATACTTGTCTAAGTATCAGAAACAGGAAGAAGAGGAAAAGAGAAGAGTTGGCTGTGTACAGCCAAGAGGTTGTTTCGGTCTGGGGCACCGGACTGTCCGGTGGTGCACCGGACAGTGTCCGGTGCGCCAGGTTGCCTCGGGCGAAGTGGCTGCTCTCGAGAATTCGCCGACGGCGTACGGCTAAAATTCACCGGACTGTCCGGTGAGCACCGGACTGTCCGGTGAGCCAACGGTCGGCCGAGCCAACGGTCGGCCGCGCGATCTGCGCGGGACACGTGGCCGAGCCAACGGTCGGAAGGGGGCACCGGACTGTCCGGTGTGCACCGGACATGTCCGGTGCGCCAACGGCTCCCGCATCTGCAACGGTCGGCTTCGCCATTTAAGGAAGGAAATCGGGCACCGGACAGTGTCCGGTGTGCACCGGACTGTCCGGTGCGCCCGACGACAGAAAGCAAGGATGGCCTTCCAGATTTGTTCTCAACGGCTCCTAGCTGCCTTGGGGCTATAAAAGGGACCCCTAGGCGCATGGAGGAGTACACCAAGCAACCTTAGAGCATACTTGATCATCCACACTTAGTCTTTGCGCATTCGTTTGTCATTCTCAGTGATTCGAGCTCCGTTCTAGTGAGAACTTTGAGATAGTCTTTTGAGCTCGATTCTTGGCCGTGTGTGTGCGCATTTTTGCTGTGGATTTGTGTGTGTTGCTTCCCTTCCTTACTCCGTGATTCTTTGTGAAACATCAAAAGTGTAAGGGCGAGAGGCTCCAAGTTGTGGAGATTCCTCGCGAACGGGATAAGAAAAGAAAAGCATAACACTGTGGTATTCAAGTTGATCATTGGATCACTTGAGAGGAGTTGAGTGCAACTCTCGTCCGTTGGGACGCCACAACGTGGAGTAGGCAAGTTTTGTACTTGGTCGAACCACGGGA
Organism: Zea mays; assembly: GCF_902167145.1. Taxonomy (NCBI): domain Eukaryota; kingdom Viridiplantae; phylum Streptophyta; class Magnoliopsida; order Poales; family Poaceae; genus Zea; species Zea mays. Next base: position 155,973,352 of record NC_050098.1, read on the forward strand.
TAAATCACTGTGTCTTCTCTGTGTTGAATTCTTTGTGACTATCGTATTGTGCAAAACCTTCTCTCTAGCCACTTGGCGATTATTGCGCTAACACTTAACAAGTTTTTGTGGCTATAAGTTTAAGTTTCACAGGATCACCTATTCACCCCCCCTCTAGGTGCTCTCACAAGGTCATGGGCTAAACCAGTGCTAACGCTAATCAGCTTTACCAATATATGATTTCATAATTTATACAATACCGTGATGGAAGAATCACACTTCGTAACCAGGAATCTACTATTGCAAACAGCCTGAAACAAAATAGGAGCATGATTTCTCTAGTCATAGCTGCTGCAAGTGAATACATGTAGAAGCTAGTTTTAGCATACCTGTCATCACTGTACGCCTAGAAGGTTGCGTCGGGCAGCGGCTCTAGCTGGCGGAGCGATGCGGCGGCTCATGTCGAAGCTGGAACACAAGGTGATGGTGGCCACGGTCGACCGCGTCATCTGCAGCTACGTCGGCACCAAGTCGCAGCGCACCGCCCTCACCATGCTCTCGAGGCTCCTCATGGACTCCGACCCCCTTCGCCATATCAGTGCGCCCCTCTCTCACCTCTCCCAGAGATGGCCAAGCGTCGAATCAAACGGAAGTATCCAGAGACGGTGGGAGCAGGGGAGCAAAGGAGCTATCAATCGTTGATTGGCGATCAAACAGTTCAATTTTTTTGACGACGTGGATAGCCTCGCCATTGCCTTTTTGGACCTACTTTAATATTTTATCTAGTATCTAGCAGAGATTTTCTTGTGGTACTGACGGAATTCCAGTCATTCAAGGCGTTCAAGGCACTGATGGAATCAAGTCAGGATTTTTTTTGCCATGTCGTGTGTTAACACAAGAATGAACCAGAAATCCAGAATACAAACCTGCCACTTGCTCTGCATAAATGAAATTGTCAAAACTTGCAAGAATATGAAGATGTAATCAAAAGCAACCTCCCTATTGTCGCGAGTATCATAAAACCTGAAAATAACTGGAGAGAAAACATCAAAATCTGACGAAAAAGGATTTGAAAGAATATCCACACTACACATTGGCAAAACATAGAATAAGCATGCATGATTAAACAACACCTTTTTGTAGATTTGATAAAGTCCATAGCCTTCTTGACAACATCATCAGGTTTGTTTGCTAGGACAAGCCAAAGCCAGACCAACAAAATAACAAAATTTGGTAGAAACCCAATGTAAATGGAGGCCATATTTTGCAGGGAGATTAAAATTTGGCCAGGCTAGCTAGAATGCAAGATGATTCCAAATGCAAACTCCTTGTTAGACAGGAGACATGATCAATAGATTTTTGTCTGTGAGGCTTATGCATAGACACTCCCATAAAACAGACACCATGGATCATTCTAGTTCAGATTTTACTGAAAAAATAGTGCTCCTTAAGTCTTGATAAAACCATGTTGCCATGCCGACTGGAACAAAACCATCCTTCCGAGGAATAAAAGACATCACACTGCAGGCCACCAGATTGTGAAACCCAATTAAAAAATGAAATGCAGGAAACACTAGAACTACACAATGTTTATGTGCCAGGGCATAATAGGTATTGGATATATTTTCTCCTTTAGTTGATGAAAAAGTAATGTCAAGTCGCCAACTTGAGGAGTGCACGTTCTTTTTGTCCAAGAAAATTTCCCCTAGGGGCCACAACAGTGGACAGTTGGTCTCTTTTCTTTCTGAAATGTAGTCCCATCGAATGAGAGCTCTAGCAGAAACTATTAGCAGGTGCTGCAGAATAAAACAACATCTCTTAGAATTCCTGATGTAATAATTACTTGACCACACTATGTTATTACGAAAAATTCTTATAATAAAAAGCGAGAATAATTATGATTCTGTCACATACCGAACACAGTATGACAGTTGATCCATGATAGAACATTGCTTTGAGAGGCATACACATTTTATTTTTTCATGATCGATTTCCATTCCACGACCCTCCACAAATACCTGTCATCAAGCCACCATCTCTTTGAATGTCTAGGGAACCTGGTGCTAGTGATGTTATTCAGGGCCTTGCATCCTCAAGACCTTTGTTTGATTGCAAATGGACGATCACAAGAAAACTTCTAGCACTGCTACGCAGAGCGCCAGAACATTACCTCTTATCGGCCAGCTTCCTCCAAGTCGTCAACCACGCTGTGGAGCTCCTTCTGACACTCCCGCTCCACCATCTTCTCCAGTCGGTCCCTCATCCCTACGCTCCTGTTCTCGGTCCCTATCATGGTCACGGTGGGAGTTGGAGGAGCCGCGAGCCTGCGACAAGCAGAGTTGGGGCTAGATAAAGGAGCGCCGCTGGGAAGCGAGGGAGGTAGAGGCTGGGGAAGGGATGGTGGAGGTCGAGCGCGTGCGGCTCTGGTCAGAAGGTGGCATGGCAGGGCTCGAGCGCGAGGCCTTCCAGCTCCGCCTTGGACAAGAACCTTCGAGAGCCGGGATGGATGGCAGGGCTCGAGTGCGAAGCCCTCCCGCTCTGCCTTGGAGAGGAAGCTTCGAGAGAGACGGGATGGACGCCATGCGACCGTATTGCCCTATCTGTGCCATTTTGCTCCATCAAGCCGTCGATTCCTGATCAAGGGGCGGGTAAAAATTCAGTTGACGTGGATAGGCTAGAAAGCGACATTTTGGACCGCCTTTCATAATAAGGAAATCTCCCCAACCGCCACAGTAAAAAAAAACACAGCCGCCAGGGAGCTCCGACGGCTGGCCTCTGGCCGACCAGTCCCTACAGCGCCCAGAGCCTTTTTTCTTCATTTCTATTACGTGCTCTCTTGTACTTTTGTTTTTGTGCACCATAGTGAGTTGTGCCCCTTCTCACTATTTTTTTTAAATTTCTTCTTGCCACACTAGTACTCAGCCGCCAGGGAGAACTGGACATTGGCTCTGTGCATTTGAACTGACCGGCACTGTGAAAGCTCTCTTGTGGGTTTTGGTGTTTTGATGACAACCCAATTAAAGGACTAACAAGTATGTTAAGTGTTGAACAGGTGCTTCATGTAAAGCTAATATGGTTCAACACAAGTGAACAAGTGTGATGGTACAAAGACTGAATTATTTATAGATAATGGACGTCAAAAGAAAGATGGACATTGCTTAAGTGAGACTCGGTGTGCATAACTCAGCGACAACCGATCAAGCCAAGGATGAAGCAAGAAGAGCTTCGAGGTACCGAGTGCATGGGAGAAAGTCAAGAAGACCAGGAACCCAAGGCCAGGGGTGAAGAAGAAGACTTGTGGAATCAAGGTTGATCGAGTTAAGAGTTATGGTGCATCAAATAACACTACATATGGACATGACTTACAACCAATGAGGTGTAAGTCATATGGCTCAAGACCAAGCTCAAGAAGTGAACAAGGTCACTGGAAGGAGAACTAATGTCAAAATCAGAACTGGAAGCAGCCCAAAAGAACTAAGTACACCTTGATCTTTAGTTTGGATTGTTCCTATGTTTGGAGATATTCTATGTGACCTTTGCAGGATGTTGAAGCTCAGAAATGTCAATCTAGATCAAGTCAAGCTAACTTGATGAATTATGAGTCCAACATCAATCTCAATCATGCCAAATGCTAAAGAAGTAAAAGTCAAATAGAAGGTATGTTTCTAGACTTAGTACATTGGCTTTTATGTACTAATGTATTTGTCTAAATGTTAAAAACAGAGAAAAAGAAGAAAAGAAAAGAGATGCGAAAGGATTGGCTGAGTACAGCCAAGACTCAGCTCAGTCTGGCACACCGGACTGTCCGGTGGTGCACCGGACAGTGTCCGGTGCGCCAGGCTGAACTCCGGTGAACAGGCCACTCTCAGGAAAGTTTGGCGGCGTACGGCTATAATTCACCGGACGGTCCGATGGTGCACCGGACTGTCCGGTGAGTCAACGGTCGACTGCGCCAACGGTCGGCAGCGCAATCAGTGGGTGACACGTGGCCCAAGCCAACGGTCAGTTGGCGCACCGGACAGTGTCCGGTGAGCCAAGATGACTGTTGCTCCAATGATCAGCTGAGCCAGATTTGGAAGGAGATCGGGCACCGGACAAGCTACAGGACCTGTCCGGTGGTGCACCGGACTGTCCGGTGCGCCACCCGATAGAAAGCAAATATTGCCTTCCAAAATGAATTCCAACGGCTCCTAGGCCCCTTGGGTCTATAAAAGGGATTCCTAGGCGCCTCCAACACACATACAAGTGCAGCCAACAATTGTATACATCACTCGGATCGATTCTCTCACTCTCGTGTATATCTCTCTAGTTTGTGTGAAGGCAAAGTTATAAGCCTTTAGAGAAGTGAAGAGGTGCTGCAAAGAGCTAGAGCAAAGTCTTAAGCGCATTGTTACTCTGTCGGAGTGCTGTCAAGAAGACTGTAAGCAGCCACGACATTGTTGTAACCGAACTCAACATAGTGGAAGGCTCTATCTGTCATACTAACAGATCTGAGCAAACAGAGGAAGGAGTTGAAATAGACTCCAAGCCCTGGTGTGGCTAACTCCAACGAGGACTAGGCAAGCATTTCAGGCTTGGTCGAACCTCGGGATAAATCCCTGCGTCTGTGTGCTCTGCTCTAGGCTGTGTGCTGATTCTCTGTCTTACCTACTATTTATATCTGCACTTCAATACTCATTTGTGGTACAAGTTATATTTGAAGTGCAGGGCACTTTAAGACAAGATCTTCTATTTCGCTGCAACCTACTCAAAGGGTCCTTCATTCCACTACGATCTAGCCTTCGAGTAGAGTAAGAATTTAAGTTTTAAAGTGATAATTATTATTCGCCTATTCACCCCCCTCTAGGCGACATCCAGATCCTGTTCCCGGGCATAGGGAACTTTCAATTGGTATCAAAGCTAGGCCTCTCCAGTGTGGGCTTAGCTGTCCGGAGATGACGATGTCGTCACAAGAGGTAACTGTAGAACTTCTCCTAAGCGATGGTTCTAATTATAAATCCTAGTCTGTCTCTATTTATAATGCTTTCATGCGTATTGACCCTGATTTGAGACAGATCTTTAGTAGAAGTATTTTTCCCTCTGATTTTAGTAGAGAACCTTCTAATGCTGAACTAAGATGTCTGTCACTCAATCACCATGCTTGCAACATCTTAGTTGACTCTCTTTCTAGAGGTGCCTACTTTGCCATCATAAGTAGTGATAGTGATTTATTTGTTGATGCTCATAATCTATGGACCAAAATTAAGTTGAAATTTTTTAAGTCCATATGCACTGCTTCTGTACCATCTATTGCTGGTAATACTAACTTGTCCAAGGGAGAAGAACAAGAACAATGGCAATCAAACGATGAGTCTACCTCACCAAAAGGTTCGTCTTCCACTAGTTATAAATGTCTTATTGCTAACAATGATAGTGGAGACGAAAGCAATGATGAGGAGGAGTATGAGGATGATAGCGAGGATGAATCTTCATCACCACAAGGTACATTTTTCTATATTTCTTCCACTGATATTAATGACAGGTGTCGGGGACCATAATTAGGCGTACCCTCAAGACGCCTAATTCTCAGCTGGTAACCCCCATCAGCATAAAGCTGCAAAGGCCTGATGGGTTTGATTAAGTCAGGGATCAGTCCACACGAGTGACTCGATCATGCTTCACCCGAGCCTAGCCTCGGCCAAGGGCAGCCGACCTCGAGAGACTTCCGTCTCGCCCGAGGCCCTCCTTTTTACGGCGGACACATCACCGGCTCGCCCGAGGCCTTGGCTTCGCTCAGAAGCAACCCTGACTAAATCGCCACACCGACTGACCGAGTTGCAGGAGCATTTAACGCAAAGAGTGAGTCAGACAGACAGTCAGGCCTTGCCAAAGGCACCATGGCGAACTCCGCTCCGCCCGACCCCAGGGCTCAGACTCGGGCTAAGACCCGGAAGACGGCGAACTCCGCTCCGCCCGACCCCAGGGCTCGGACTCGGGCTAAGACCCGGAAGACGGCGAACTCCGCTCCGCCCGACCCCAGGGCTCGGACTCGGGCTAAGACCCGGAAGACGGCGAACTCCGCTCCGCCCGACCCCAGGGCTCGGACTCGGGCTAAGACCCGGAAGACGGCGAACTCCGCTCCGCCCGACCCCAGGGCTCGGACTCGGGCTAAGACCCGGAAGACGACGAAACTCCGCCTCGCCCGACCCCAGGGCTCGGACTCCGCCCTGGCCTCGGCCAAACGACCTCCGCCTCGCCCGACCCCAGGGCTCGGACTCGGCCTCGACAACAGAAGACAGACTCAACCTCGGCTTCGGAGGAGCCCCCACGTCACCCCGCCTAGGGCACAGACCCGCCACGTCAACAGGAAGCGTCATCATCGTCCTACCCCGAATCGACTCGGGTCACGGAGAACAAGACCGACGTCCCATCCGGCCAGCTCCGCCGGATGGGCAATGATGGCGCTCCACAAGCTCTGTGACGACGGCGGCCCCCAGCTCTCTTACGGAAGCAGGGCGACGTCAGCAAGGACTCGACCGCTCCAACAGCTGTCCCTCCGCCAGGCTCCGTCGCACCTCCGACAGCCACGACATCACGCCAGCAAGGTGCCAAGACCTCTCCGGCTGCCACATTGGCATGTACCTAGGGCGCTAGCTCTCTCTCCGCTAGACACGTAGCACTCTGCTACACCCCCCATTGTACACCTGGATCCTCTCCTTACGACTATAAAAGGGAGGACCAGGGCCTTCTTAGAGAAGGTTGGCCGCGCGGGACCGAGGACGGGACAGGCGCTCTCTTGGGGCCGCTCGCTTCCCTCACCCGCGTGGATGCTTGTAACCCCCCTACTGCAAGCGCACCTGACCTGGGCGCGGGACGAACACGAAGGCCGCGGGACTTCCACCTCTCTCACGCTCGACTCCGGCCACCTCGCCTCTCCCCCCTTCGCGCTCGCCCACGCGCTCGACCCATCTGGGCTGGGGCACGCAGCACACTCACTCGTCGGCTTTGGGACCCCCCTGTCTCGAAACGCCGACAGTTGGCGCGCCAGGTAGGGGCCTGCTGCGTGCTGACGAACAGCTCCCCGTCAAGCTCTAGATGGGCAATCTCCAGCAACCTCTCCGGCCCGGGGCGATGCTTCGTTTCGGGACTCTTGAGTTCATGTCCTTCGACGGCAGCTACGACATGATACTTCTTCCACCGCCGCACGACAACGACAATGGCGGCCGACAACCCGCTCGCCGGCGGCGGAATCGACGACACCTTCCCCGCGTGGCGGAAGAACAACATTCGAGCTCGCTCCGTTCTCTCCCCCGCCAACGGAGGAGGAGGCGGGGCCATCAAGGCCAAGCGGGAGGCCGCGCTTCGTTGGCCGTCGAGCGAATCGACGCCCCCGACGCCCCGATGGAAGGCACGCCGGACGTCGACCTCGCGTTCAAGACGAAGGCAAGCGCCGTCCCCCCGCGACACGCTGACCCCGAGCAAGAAGACGACGCCGGCGCGCTCGCGGAAAGCCTGCAGGACATCGCCCTCGTACCTGAGATGACGGTGCAACCAGTCCCCGATGCGACTACGTCGCTCCTCGTCGACCAAAAGGTACCGACTAACTCCCATCTTACGTCATTTCGACTCGGCCTCAACCCACCAAACGACCTCGCTTTGGCGGGCGCTCTCATTGAGGCGAGTGCAACCCCACTGGGGTTTCGTATACGGTCACCTTGGGACCGGCTGATGGACGTCTCGACCTACGGGCCCTCTGGGTCCGAGGAAGATGACGACCCCAGCGTCTGTTGGGATTTCTCCGGACTTGGCAACCCCAGTGCCATGCGGGACTTCATGACCGCATGTGACTACTGCCTATCCGACTGTTCCGACGGAAGCCGCAGCCTTGGCGACGAGAGCTGCGGCCCAAGCCGCGAATGTTTCCACATCGAGCTAGGGGATCCCTCCGAAGGCAACCGTCTCGGCATGCCGGAGGACGGTGATCTTCCTAGGCCGGTGCCTCGCGCTGACATCCCACGGGAGCTAGCTGTGGTCCCCGCTCCGGCGGGGGGTTACGACCCACAACTCGAGCAAGTCCGCGAGGCGCAGGCCAGGCTCAACGAGGGAACAGGAGCGCTTGAGCCGATCCGTCGGGACGTCGGGCAGGTATGGGCGGACCAACCCCTGGCCGGAGAAATACGTCACCTGCCCCAAGGTCTCCAGCACCGCGTCGCCAATGATGTCAGGGTCAGGCCGCCGCCCGCATCCAGCGGGGTTGGTCAGAACCTGGCAGCCGCAGCGATGCTCCTCCGCGCGATGCCGGAGCCATCAACCACCGAGGGTCGGCGAATCCAGGGAGAGCTCAAGAATCTCCTGGAAGGCGCTGCGGCCCGACGGGCCGAGAGCACTGCCTCCCGAAGGCAAGGATATCCCTCGAAACCTCATGCCGCGACTTCCCGATTCATGCGGGAAGCCTCGGTTTACACCGGGCGCACGCGCAACACCGCGCCTGCGGCCCCGGGCCACCTCGGCAACGAGCACCATCGACGCGACCGTCGGGCCCACCTCGACGAAAGGGTGCGCCGAGGCTACCACCCCAGGCGTGGGGGGCGCTATGACAGCGGGGAGGATCGGAGTCCCTCGCCCGAACCACCCGGTCCGCAGGCCTTCAGTCGGGCCATCCGACGGGCGCCATTCCCGACCCGGTTCCGACCCCCGACTACTATCACGAAGTACTCGGGGGAAACGAGACCGGAACTGTGGCTCGCGGACTACCGCCTTGCCTGCCAACTGGGTGGGACGGACGACGACAACCTCATCATCCGTAACCTCCCCCTGTTCCTCTCCGACACTGCTCGCGCCTGGTTGGAGCACCTGCCTCCGGGGCAGATCTCCAACTGGGACGACTTGGTCCGAGCCTTCGCTGGGAATTTCCAGGGCACGTACGTGCGCCCCGGGAATTCCTGGGACCTTCGAAGCTGCCGGCAACAGCCGGGGGAGTCGCTCCGGGACTACATCCGGCGATTCTCAAAGCAGCGCACTGAGCTGCCCAACATCACCGACTCGGATGTCATCGGCGCGTTCCTCGCCGGCACCACTTGCCGCGACCTGGTGAGCAAGCTGGGTCGCAAGACCCCCACCAGGGCGAGCGAGCTGATGGACATCGCCACCAAGTTCGCCTCTGGCCAGGAGGCGGTCGAGGCTATCTTCTGAAAGGACAAGCAGCCCCAGGGCCGCCCATCGGAAGAGGCTCCCGAGGCGTCTGCTCCGCGCGGCGCCAAGAAGAAAGGCAAGAAGAAGTCGCAATCGAAACGCGACGCCGCTGACGCGGACCTTGTCGCCGCCGCCGAGTACAAGAACCCTCGGAAGCCCCCTGGAGGTGCAAACCTCTTCGACAAGATGCTCAAGGAGCCGTGCCCCTACCATCAGGGGCCCGTCAAGCACACCCTCGAGGAGTGCATTATGCTTCGGCGTCACTTCCACAGGGCCGGGCCACCCGCCGAGGGTGGCAGGGCCCGCGACGACGACAAGAACGAGGATCACCAAGCAGGAGAGTTCCCCGAGGTCCGCGACTGCTTCATGATCTATGGAGGCCATGCGGCGAATGCCTCGGCTCGGCATCGCAAGCAAGAGCGCCGGGAGGTCTGCTCGGTGAAGGTGGCGGCGCCAGTCTACCTAGACTGGTCCGACAAGCCCATCACCTTCGACCAGGCCGACCACCCCGACCATGTGCCGAGCCCGGGGAAATACCCGCTCGTCGTCGACCCCGTTGTCGGCAATGTCAGGCTCACCAAGGTCCTGATGGATGGGGGCAGCTGCCTCAACATCATCTACGCCGAGACCCTCAAGCTCCTGCGCATCGATCTGTCCTCCGTCCGAGCAGGCGCTGCGCCCTTCCACGGGATCATCCCTGGGAAGCGCGTCCAGCCCCTCGGGTGACTCGACCTCCCCTTCTATTTCGGGACGCCCTCCAACTTCCGAAGGGAGACCCTGACGTTCGAGGTGGTCGGGTTCCGAGGAACCTACCACGCCGTACTAGGGAGGCCATGTTACGCGAAGTTCATGGTCGTCCCCAACTACACCTACCTGAAGCTCAAGATGCCGGGCCCCAACGGGGTCATCACCGTCGGCCCCATGTACAAACACGCGTTCGAATGCGACGTGGAGTGCGTGGAGTACGCCGAGGCCCTCGCCGAGTCCGAGGCCCTCATCGCCGACCTGGAGAACCTCTCCAAGGAGGTGCCAGACGTGAAGCGCCATGCCGGCAACTTCGAGCCAGCAAAGACGGTTAAGGCCGTCCCTCTTGACCCCAGTGGTGACACCACCAAGCAGGTCCGGATCGGTTCCGGGCTCGACCCCAAATAGGAAGCAGTGCTCGTCGACTTTCTCCGCGCAAACGCCGACGTCTTTGCGTGGAGTCCCTCGGACATGCCCGGCATACCGAGGGATGTCGCCGAGCACTCGCTGGATATTCGGGCCGGAGCCCGACCCGTCAGGCAGTCTCTGCGCCGATTCGACGAGGAGAAGCGCAGAGTGATTGGCGAAGAGATCCACAAGCTAATGGCAGCAGGGTTCATCAAAGAGGTATTCCATCCCGAATGGCTCGCCAACCCTGTGCTTGTGAGGAAGAAAGGGGGAAATGGCGGATGTGTGTAGACTACACTGGTCTCAACAAAGCATGTCCGAAGGTTCCCTACCCTCTGCACCGCATCGATCAAATCGTGGATTCCACCGCTGGGTGCGAAACCCTGTCCTTCCTCGATGCCTACTCAGGGTATCACCAGATCCGGATGAAAGAGTCCGACCAGCTCGCGACTTCTTTCATCACGCCGTTCGGCATGTACTGCTATGTCACCATGCCGTTCGGTTTGAGGAATGCGGGCGCGACGTACCAGCGGTGCATGAACCATGTGTTCGGCGAACACATCGGTCGCACAGTCGAGGCCTACGTCGATGACATCGTAGTCAAGACAAGGAAGGCTTCCGACCTCCTCTCCGACCTTGAAGTGACATTCCAATGTCTCAAGGCGAAAGGAGTCAAGCTCAATCCTGAGAAGTGTGTCTTCGGGATGCCCCGAGGCATGCTCCTAGGGTTCATCGTCTCCGAGCGAGGCATTGAAGCCAACCCGGAGAAGATCGCGACCATCACCAGCATGGGGCCCATCAAGGACTTAAAAGGTGTACAGAGGGTCATGGGATGCCTCGCGGCCCTGAGCCGCTTCATCTCACGCCTCGGCGAAAGAGGTCTGCCTCTGTACCGCCTCCTAAGGAAGGCCGAGTGTTTCGCTTGGACCCCTGAGGCCGAGGAAGCCCTCGGCAACCTGAAGGCGCTCCTTACGAAGGCGCCTGTCTTGGTGCCCCCGGCGAATGGAGAAGCCCTCTTGGTCTACGTCGTCGCGACCACACAGGTGGTTAGCGCCGCGATTGTGGTCGAGAGGCAAGAGGAAGGGCATGCATTGCCCGTTCAGAGGCCGGTCTACTTCGTCAGCGAAGTGTTGTCCGAGACCAAGATCCGCTACCCACAAGTTCAAAAGCTGTTATATGCTGTGATCCTGACAAGGCGGAAGCTGCGACACTACTTCGAGTCTCATCCGGTAACTGTGGTGTCATCCTTCCCCCTGGGGGAGATCATCTAGTGCCGAGAGGCCTCGGGCAGGATCGCAAAGTGGGCGGTGGAAATCATGGGCGAAACGATCTCGTTCGCCCCTCGGAAGGCCATCAAGTCCCAGGTGTTGGCGGACTTCGTGGCCGAATGGGTTGACACCCAGTTGCCGACGGCTCCGATCCAACCGGAGCTCTGGACCATGTTTTTCGACGGGTCGCTGATGAAGACAGGAGCCGGCGCGGGCCTGCTCTTCATCTCGCCCCTTGGAAAGCACCTGCGCTACGTGCTGCGCCTCCATTTCCCGGTGTCCAACAATGTGGCCGAGTACGAAGCTCTGGTTAACGGGTTGCGGATCGCCATCGAGCTAGGGGTCAGACGCCTCGACGCCCGTGGTGATTCGCAGCTCGTCATCGACCAAGTCATGAAGAACTCCCACTGCCGCGACCCGAAGATGGAGGCCTACTGCGACGAGGTTCGGCGCCTGGAAGACAAGTTCTTCGGGCTCGAGCTCAACCACATCGCTCGGCGCTACAACGAGACCGCAGACGAGCTGGCTAAAATAGCCTCGGGGCGAACGACGGTCCCCCCGGACGTCTTCTCCCGGGATCTGCATCAACCCTCTGTCAAGATCGACGACGTGCCCGAGCCCGAGGCACCCTCGGCTCAAGCCGAGGCGCCCTCAGCTCGGCCCGAGGCACCCTCGGCTCAGCCCGAGGTACCCTCGGCCCCCGAGGGCGAGGCACTGAACGTCGAGGAAGAGCAGAGCGGGGCCACGCCTGATCGAGATTGGCAGGCCCCGTACCTGCAATATCTCCGTCGAGGAGAGCTACCCCCCGACCAAGTCGAGGCTCGGCGGGTAGCGCGACGCGCCAAGTCGTTCGTCTTGCTGGGCGATGAAGAGGAGCTCTACCATCGCAGCCCCTCGGGCATCCTCCAACGATGCATCTCCATCGCCGAAGGTCGGGAACTACTGCAAGAAATACACTCGGGGGCTTGCGGCCACCACGCGGCGCCCCGAGCCCTTGTCGGGAATGCCTTCCGGCAAGGCTTCTACTGGCCAGCGGCGGTGGCTGACGCCACTAGAATTGTCCGCACCTGCGAAGGGTGCCAATTTTATGCGAAGCAGACCCACCTGCCCGCTCAGGCTCTGCAGACGATACCCATCACCTGGCCCTTCGCCGTATGGGGTCTGGACCTCGTCGGTCCCTTGCAGAAGGCGCCCGGGGGCTACACGCACCTGCTGGTCGCCATCGACAAATTCTCCAAGTGGATCGAGGTCCGACCTCTGAACAACATCAGGTCCGAGCAGGCGGTGGCGTTCTTCACCAACATCATCCATCGCTTCGGGGTCCCGAACTCCATCATCACCAACAACGGCACCCAGTTCACCGGCAAAAAATTCTTGGATTTTTGCGAGGATCACCATATCCGGGTGGACTGGGCCGCCGTGGCTCATCCCATGTCGAATGGGCAAGTAGAGCGTGCCAACGGCATGATTCTACAAGGGCTCAAGCCTCGGATCTACAACGACCTCAACAAGTTCGGCAAGCGGTGGATGAAGGAACTCCCCTCGGTGGTCTGGAGCCTAAGGACGACGCCGAGTCGCGCCACGGGTTTCACGCCGTTTTTCCTGGTCTACGGGGCTGAAGCTATCTTGCCCACTGACCTGGAATACGGCTCCCCGAGGACGAGGGCCTACACCGATCAAAGCAACCAAGCTAGCCGAGAAGAATCGCTGGACCAGCTGGAGGAGGCTCGGGACAGGGCCTTACTACACTCGGCGCGGTACCAACAGTCCCTGCGACGCTACCACGCCCGAGGGGTCCGGTCCCGAGACCTCCAGGTGGGCGATCTGGTGCTTCGGCTGCGGCAAGACGCCCGAGGGAGGCACAAGCTCACGCCCCCCTGGGAAGGGCCATTCGTCATCGCCAAAGTTCTGAAGCCCGAAACATACAAGCTGGCCAACAATCAAGGCGAGATCTACGGCAACGCCTGGAACATCAAACAGCTACGTCGCTTCTACCCTTAAGATGTTTCCAAGTTGTTCATATACCTCGCACCTACGCAAAGTTTAGTCGTCAAGGAAGGGTCGGCCTAGCCCCGGCAAAGCCCGACCCTCCCTCGGGGGCTAAAAGGGGAGAGACCCCCTCTGCGTCGAATTTTTCCTCGAAAAAGGATCTCTTTCTAGCAGGATTACTTTCGTGCTTCTTGACTACTTCGGAAAGCGGATCCTGGAAACGACGGAGTACACGTAAGCAGCCAAGGCTGACCGAGCCGAGGGACTCCTACGCCTCCGGGATACGGATACCTCACTCATCACCTTCTGCGATAAGTAACTCGCGCTCGGATAAAGCGACTCCGTGGACCGAACAAGTCTTCACGCTCGGAAGCTCTCCTGCCAAAGTAGTCCTTCAAGCTTTCTCGACTAAGTCGGGGACAGGGCCTCATGAACGGGTGAAAGTACGCGCAAGCGGCAAGGCCGACCGAGCCGAGGGATTCCCACGCCTCTGGGATACGGATACCTCACTCGTCCCTTCCGCGAGAAGCAACTCTCGCTCACACAAACATCCCTGTTACCGACAGAGTCCAGATGCTCGAAACAAGAGGAAAAAAGACGCAGCTTCGCAAGCACAGCGAGGGTGTGTTTTCTGGCCTCGGCGGCCGCAGAAGGCACACGCTACAGGACGATCTGATCCTGCAGGCTCGGGTCTTCACGCTGAAGGGAGGCGACGGCACCCTCGGCATCGACGGCGTCTTCAGCTATGCCCGACCCAGCCTCGGACGGCGGCGCGGTCCAGGGACCCCTCCGGGAATCCGGCCCGAGCAGGCGGCTCGGCCGGTTACCCCTGGGGACTCGGCCAACCGGCTTCCAAGGGCGCCAGCCCGACCCGAGGCCTCGGCGGATCGACTTTGGCGTCGGCTCCGCTGACGGACAACACGACTAGGCTTCGGCCAACCAGGTTCCCATTCTCGAGCCAACTCCGCCTCTGTTCATACTGATATCGCTACCCCTGGCCTCGGCTCATCGAAGGGCAACCGAGGGGTCTCTTTGACTAAGCTAGAGGAGCCCCAGACAACAAGGCCGAACGGGCCGAGGGATTCCTACGCCTCCGGGATACGGATACCTCACTCATCACCTTGACACGGGGTGACTCATGCTTGGTAAAGCGGTTCAGATAACCAACAGGCGAGACTTAGTGCTCGAAAATGAGGAAAAAACACGGCTCCGTGCCGAAATTAGATACATGTTCAGGCCCCGACAGCCACAATGAACAAACACACTGGCATTCGAAGTGCCATTACGAACGGAACTCCGGTTCCCCCTCCGCAGGTACGAACAACCCCACTCCGAGGGGGAAGGCCTGCGGAGCAACGGAAGGCCGACGAACGGCGCGCCGTCACCTGCTCCAGCAGCGGCGACGACGACGACTTCTGCTCCGGGGGGTCGAACAGCGGCAGCACTGACCCTAGGGCGGATGCTGCTGCCAGGAGGCCCCCGCCCACGACAAAACTCGTGAGGCAAGGACGGACAGAAGGCCGTAGAGTTGGAGGTCAGTCCGTGGCCGGCCCCGGCTATCGTGCCGGCGGAAGAACCTCTTCCAGCTGCCGTGGCGGACGCCGGCGCCGCGAGCGGCTCTGAAGCCACTCGCGTTTGAAGACCGGGCACGCTGCAGTTGCCAGCGCCACGGACAACAACCGCTCCTCCCCCCCATCACTGAGTGAAGGAGCGGGCCGCCGCCCACACGGGGGCCGACCTCAACTCGGCGCACTCCCCTCCCCAGCCCTGGTGATGAAAATCCTTGAGGCTGAGGGAGGGGCAGAGGCCGCAGCCCGGCTCGCTTTCCCCCACCATCAAGCCGGAGGTCACCATCTCGGGTGACCGCCGGTGGAGGGGAGCAGCCGGGCTGCATGATGAAAATCCTTGAAGCCGAACGATGGCTGAGAGGTACCAACTCCCACGGGGTTGCGTTCCTCCAACGAGGAGGCGGAAAGGCGGCGGATACCCCCCATCCGGGGGCTTGGAAGATGGAAAGACACGACGCATAAGGGAGGAAGAAGACATGGTTGCCTTCCGAAAGGAGTCTCCCTCCTTTTAAAGGCAACTCTCCCTACGTGCGCCCCTAGACGCCGCGGGCTGAGTCTTCTCCAACACGCTCCAAGGCCCTCCCCTGCGACTCGGGGGCTGGGTCCCGCATGTCATGCAAACCAGCTCAGGGCAGAAGAAGCCAAACCGCCGCGCGTGGTGCGCGCGACTGTCCAGCGGTTACAAGCGACCCCCACTTTTGCCCAGACCAATGGGTGGAAGGGGCGGGCAGCCATGCAGACGGCATGCAACCGCGCCAGGTGGACGCGCTTCTCCGACTTCCGACACGCCAGCTTGGAAGCCCAGGCCCACGCGTCAAGCAACCGGCGCGCCAGTTGCTGCATGCAAGCAACCGCACCGCCACTTGCGCCACCGTCGCGCCTCTTCGGTTGCGGAGCCTATGCCGCGACTCGAGGCGACCCAGCAGCGCTAGCCTGGAGCGTTGGTCAAAGCGACCGAAAGTGGGCCAGCAGTGATGGTGGTGGCAGGCGGGCGGGCGCAGCAGTCACGTCGTCAGCCAGGCTCACGTCTCATCCTGGGGCAGCAAGAGAGCCTCCTCCCACGGCGTGAAGACGGGGCGCCCGTGACCCGTTCCTCGAATGAATCGCGCACGCGCAACGGCCGCCTCGCCAACCACTCGCCCCGCCGCATTAACTCCGCGGCGGGACACGCGGCGCCTCTGGCGGGAGAAGCGCGCGACGCTTCATCTTCGCCGTAATAACCGCGTCAAAAAAAAGGTACGCCACGTCGTTCGATTTCGTTTCCCTTTCCTTTTTCCTCTTTCTCTATCTCTTGCAACAGGGACCGGGAAAGGGGGATACCCCGAAAAGGATCCTTTTCCGCGAAGGAACCGGGCTCCGAGCCCCCCCTACTGATCAGGGGTTCGAAGACTGGCCCTCCGAAGGGTTCAACAGTCGCCTCAGATCGCGTGGGCCCGACACCCACTACTGGTCAGGGGTTCGAAGGCCAGCCCCCCGAAGGGCTCCATGGCCGCCTCAGGCTACTCGGGCTCCGCGCCCATTACTGATCAGGGGTTCGAAGGCTGGCCCCCGAAGGGTTCACAGTCGCCTCAGACACCGAGCGAGGGATGACCAGGGGTACGTTCGATACATAACCGAGGCTCGGGCTGCGCTCCCGAGGTACCCTAGGACATTTCCGAGACCAGCGGGAACGATCTTGTAACGGAATCCCATCGGAGGGAGGCATCGAGCCCTCGGACCCCGTCGCTAGGGGACCGGGTCCGGCAAATCACCCGCAGGTACTTTTGGGCGTGCCTCTGGGCCCCTAGCCGACCCCCAACGAACGGGGCACGGACGCCCACTCGGATTACCCGCTTGCAGCTCACCGGAGACACCATGTTCGGTGCCCATCGAGGGTAACATGGCGCACTCCCCCCCTCCTCCTTGCGGAAAGGCGACGTAGGGGCGTATGTAAAAAGTCGAGTCTGTCCCTGATCGTCCTCTCGCCCTGTGCAGAGGCTCGGGGGCTGCTCTCGCAAAAACCGGCTCCGGCCAAACCGTTGACAGCGTCAACATACCAGTCCGAGAGCTTGGGCCCCGACCGTGCACCCGGGCTACGGCCAGTTCGCATGAGGGAACGACCAGACCAGCCGAAGCATTACGCAAGCTATTAAGACCTCGAAGGAGTGTAACCACTCCTTCGAGGCCTCGGGGGCTACAACCGGCGGGTGCGCTCGCGCGCACCCACCGGAACAAAATGCAACCGAGAAAGGCTGGTCCCCTTGCAAAAAAGTGCGACGAAAGCCTCCAAGCGAGTGCTAACACTCCCTTCGAGGCTCGGGGGCTACTGTCGGGGACCATAATTAGGGGTACCCTCAAGACGCCTAATTCTCAGCTGGTAACCCCCATCAGCATAAAGCTACAAAGGCCTGATGGGTTTGATTAAGTCAGGGATCAGTCCACACGAGTGACTCGATCATGCTTCACCCGAGCCTAGCCTCGGCCAAGGGCAGCCGACCTCGAGAGACTTCCGTCTCGCCCGAGGCCCTCCTTTTTACGGCGGACACATCACCGGCTCGCCCGAGGCCTTGGCTTCGCTCAGAAGCAACCCTGACTAAATCGCCACACCGACTGACCGAGTTGCAGGAGCATTTAACGCAAAGAGTGAGTCAGACAGACAGTCAGGCCTTGCCAAAGGCGCCACGGCGAACTCCGCTCCGCCCGACCCCAGGGCTCGGACTCGGGATAAGACCCGGAAGACGGCGAACTCCGCTCCGCCCGACCCCAGGGCTCGGACTCGGGCTAAGACCCGGAAGACGGCGAACTCCGCTCCGCCCGACCCCAGGGCTCGGACTCGGGCTAAGACCCGGAAGACGGCGAACTCCGCTCCGCCCGACCCCAGGGCTCGGACTCGGGCTAAGACCCGGAAGACGGCGAACTCCGCTCCGCCCGACCCCAGGGCTCGGACTCGGGCTAAGACCCGGAAGACGGCGAACTCCGCTCCGCCCGACCCCAGGGCTCGGACTCGGGCTAAGACCCGGAAGACGACGAAACTCCGCCTCTCCCGACCCCAGGGCTCGGACTCCGCCCTGGCCTCGGCCAAACGACCTCCGCCTCGCCCGACCCTAGGGCTCGGACTCGGCCTCGGCAACAGAAGACAGACTCAACCTCGGCTTCGGAGGAGCCCCCACGTCACCCCGCCTAGGGCACAGACCCGCCACATCAACAGGAAGCGTCATCATCGTCCTACCCCGAATCGACTCGGGTCACGGAGAACAAGACCGACGTCCCATCCGGCCAGCTCCGCCGGATGGGCAATGATGGCGCTCCACAAGCTCTGTGACGACGGCGGCCCCCAGCTCTCTTACGGAAGCAGGGCGACGTCAGCAAGGACTCGACCGCTCCAACAGTTGTCCCTCCACCAGGCTCCGTCGCACCTCCGACAGCCACGACATCACGCCAGCAAGGTGCCAAGACCTCTCCGGCTGCCACATTGGCATGTACCTAGGGCGCTAGCTCTCTCTCCGCTAGACACGTAGCACTCTGCTACACCCCCCATTGTACACCTGGATCCTCTCCTTACGACTATAAAAGGGAGGACCAGGGCCTTCTTAGAGAAGGTTGGCCGCGCGGGACCGAGGACGGGACAGGCGCTCTCTTGGGGCCGCTCGCTTCCCTCACCCGCGTGGACGCTTGTAACCCCCCTACTGCAAGCGCACCTGACCTGGGCGCGGGACGAACACGAAGGCCGCGGGACTTCCACCTCTCTCACGCTCGACTCCGGCCACCTCGCCTCTCCCCCCTTCGCGCTCGCCCACGCGCTCGACCCATCTGGGCTGGGGCACGCAGCACACTCACTCGTCGGCTTTGGGACCCCCCTGTCTCGAAACGCCGACAACAGGGAAAATGAGACCGACGATGTGGAAGAAGAGGAGATTCGCCGGTTCTACACCCATCTTAACAAAGAAGACAAAGTGCTCTTGGTTAAGCTGTTAAGGAGGAATAAGGAACAAGGCGAGACGCTACTTAGGATGGAAGAGACTCTCATCAAAACAAACAACAGCCTAGAGTAGATGACCAAAGAACATGAGGAGCTAAAGTGCTCTCATGATGATTTGGTCCAATGGTATGATTTAGTTTTAATTGAGCAAAGAAATAATGATAATGATTTATCTTGTGTTGCTCAATTTAAAATGGAAAATGCCATGCTTGAGAGGCAAGTAGAGTTGCTAAATTTAGAGAAGCTTGCTCTAGGTGAAAAGTATGATATGTTGTCATATTCTCATAATAAATTAGTCGATGACCATATCATGCTTGATATTGCTCATGAGGTAGTAATTACTAGTTTAAATTCATGTGAACCTCATTCTTGCACAAGTACACATTTAGATAATATATCACCATGTGCTAATCCCTGTCGCTCAAAAGAAAGCGAATGTTTGAATGAGCAAAAAGTTGTAGGGTCAAAAAGAAAATTGCTTGGGAACAAGAAACAAAGACAATTAAGGAGAAGACGCCATGCTCGACCTCCTCAAGAGATCTACGAAAACGTGGTAAAGAAGCTTGAGGAAGGAGAAACCGCAGCAAGGGCCAAACTCCTTGAGAAAGATGTTCCTAAAGCAATAAGTGAAGCAATCAACATGAGACAAGGAAAAGGTAATGATTCAATCAGTCATGTTATTTGCACTGACCATCTCTCTATGTCCTCCAAGAACAAAAACGGAAAAGGAAAAAGGAGGTGCTTTAAGTGCAATAAGACAGGACACCTCATTACGTCGTGTCCATACAACTACAAGGATGAAGGGATGAGGAGGTGCTTTGGATGCAATGACAAGGACCATATGATCACTTCATGTCCGCTCATGAAGAATCAAGGACGTGCATCCTCCAAGATGACCTCCACTAAGAAAGAAGACAAACAGCGAGCGTCATGTCAAGTTAAGCAATGTTTTTGCTACATGTGTGGTGAGTATGGTCATCTATCCAAGGTATGTAAAAAGGGTAAGGTTCCTAAGCAAGTAAAATTATCTCAATCTTATTCGCTTAGGAGACCCAAACCATACACTTGTGCTAGATCAGTAATGAGATCACCTAGAACTAGCACAATTGCTATTTGGGTACCAAAGGATTTTTTGAATGATCGTTATGGACCCATCCCGAGATGGGTACCAAACTGTGCCAACTAGACCATGCAGATGCCTCGAGATGGACTAGAGACCATGGGAGAGCTTAAGATGGCTAATTCAAACTCTATGCTTAAGCTGTTAATCTTTACTGTCTATTTATTAACTCAAGGTTGGATTATTGTGCAATATTAATCCCATGTTCATCTCGAGTTAAATAAGTTGTAGAGATCCTTAATCAGTATTGGTGAATCAAGCAAAGGACTTTGATGAGAATCTGCAACTTGCTCTCCAAAGGACGGTACCCGTGTATCTTAAGTACATTATTGCCAATCATTATTGCTCGTAAGTTGGATTGTTGTGCTACCCATCCTTGGAGTAGTTGCTTTTGAGATTGCCTGTGTTGAATACCTTTCAATCAATGGTTCATGATTTCAAAGATCAAAATGATGCTTGCTTAATCATGACTGGGTGCTTTATAGGATATATCTCCTGAATCATTCAATGGGTAGTTTTTCATTTGATAAATCCACCATGATTAACTCTCCTGGTGTATGTGGATAAACATGTATCTTTTTTAAGTCATGCTATATGGTGTTTAATGATCAACCTAAGTGCAAGCAGGATAGTTGTTGTTTAGTCCATGTTCACATAATTACTTTGTATTAGCACTATGTGTATAACAAAACAAGAAGTCTATGTTATGCCTAAAATGCACCCTTTTGAGCTATGAGGTGAATGAGCAAAAGGAGCCCTCAATTGGTGACAACTGGTGCTCTCATGGCCATCCAGGTAAAAGGCAAAGGTCTGGAAAGTGGAACTAGGCAATTTCATTGAATATCTTGAAGTTCTATTGAGTGTGATCATAGCTATGTTCTTGCCTTTCAATTGGTAGTATCTTGGCTTAGGTGCCTTGTGCTTTAAAATGTTGTTTCCTTTGGTGTACCTAGGAAAATACTTCTTAATCATGGTGTGCTTAAACATTGTGTTTTATATGCATGATCTTGTTATTTATCAATTGGTCGTTTTTAATTGGTATATGTATTGCAATGATCATCATGTGTGAAGCGTGCCTAGGTTGCTTTTAAAATGTTATATATCTTGAGGCATGCATTATTTCCACTAGTCATAAGTTGTCATCTATTCAATTGGTATCTTTTTGTGATGCAATTGATATATTATGCATTGACTAAGGTATGTTGTGATCCCCTCTAGTTCTGAGGACGCTACAATGTGCAAGATGCAAGTCATTCGAATACTTGATGCACAACTTTAGGGGGAGCACACATAACTTGTGTCTTTTGAGACTAACTGTTTCTTGAGTGATCTTATATAGTCTCAAGGTGGAAAAGGGAAGATAAGCAAGAAATGGAGAAATCAGGACTTGGGTACCTCCACAAGTTGAGTAATTGGTATCTAAAGTTGTGAGTAATTGGTATCTAAAGTTGTGAGTAATTGTGTATTCAAAGATTGCTCATGCTCTATAATAGTTGGTGATCCTAAATGCTTATATTTAAATATCATGGAGCTATGACAGTGATGATCTTTCAATTAGTAGCCTTGGTAGTGTGCTTCAATTGGTATCTTTTGGTAATCACTAGAATAGAAGCTTCATCTTGTGCCACAATACTATCACTTGTTCTAAGTTTGGTGTCTTAGCAACAAGAAAAGGTCAGGATAAAGGATCAGGCACAAATGTGAAGGAGCTCCCTAGAGATAAAACTTTCAAGATAGAAATCTTAAATTGATGGCAAAAGGAACTCCGCCTACTTAGATGGAAAGTACACCATAACATGGTAAAGGTACAAAAGGAGGTATTGACCTTTTGCGTATTTGTATCTTAATTTTCCTCCAATGCTTGTGTTGCATATGTTTAATGTGTAAGGGGGAGTAATGTTAGTGTGTTGCATTTTACCTGCTTAATACCCTGCTGTCCCTTGACATCATCCTATGTTCTTGCTTGAATATGGTTTTGGTGTTTGATGTCAAAGGGGGAGAATTTGTGCATTAAAGCTTACCTCGACCTGAGAGGAAAGCTTATCTTAAGTGTGAAGAGGGTGAAGATTAATTTTTTGTGTACTGAAGGACTCAAAGGGGTTTCCTTGAGTTCCTTTGGTAACCTCGACCCGAGAGGAAAGCTTATCTTAAGTGTGAAGAGGGTGAAGATTAATTTTTTGTGTACTGAAGGACTCAAAGGGGTTTCCTTGAGTTCCTTTGATCTTAAGGAAGAATATGTTAGTTTTGTTGATAATACTTATCATATGCTTCTTGTTTTATTATATGGTGATAATGCAAAATTGTTGCTTCCGTTGATATGAATCAATTAGTATCTACTGTGTGAATCCTGTAATAGATATGTGAATCCTGTAATAGATATGTGAATCATGTAATAGATATTCATGTGGTTCTGGTGCTTTAAAATTATTTTAAAGTGGTATATTAATTGTGAATAGTGGTAGGTTGATATTCCTATGGTATATCCTCTTAATTGATTGGTGTTTAACTCTGATTCTGTGCATTTGTTTAATTATCGACAATGCATCCCACATGTGCTAAGGTGTAGTGATGCTTCGAATTAGCCTAAGTATGTGCAATTTGGCATTTAAGGCCAAAGTTAAGATTTTAATGTAAGCACATATTTAGGGGGAGCATTTTATAAACTTAAAGTTCAAAAGTTGTGCTTTGAATTTCATTCTTATGTAAGCTTTAATTGTGTTGCCATCAATCACCAAAAAGGGGGAGATTGAAAGCTCTCTTGTGGGTTTTGGTGTTTTGATGACAACCCAATTAAAGGACTAACAAGTATGTTAAGTGTTGAATAGGTGCTTCATGTAAAGCTAATATGGTTCAACACAAGTGAACAAGTGTGATGGTCCAAAGACTAAATTATTTATAGATAATGGACGTCAAAAGAAAGATGGACATTGCTTAAGTGAGACTCGGTGTGCATAACTCAGCGACAACCGATCAAGCCAAGGATGGAAGCAAGAAGAGCTTCGAGGTACCGAGTGCATGAGAGAAAGTCAAGGAGGCCAGGAACCCAAGGCCAGGGGTGAAGAAGAAGACTTGCGGAATCAAGGTTGATCAAGTTAAGAAGAGTTATGGTACATCAAGTAACACTACATATGGGCATGACTTACAACCAATGAGGTGTAAGTCATATGGCTCAAGACCAAGCTCAAGAAGTGAACAAGGTCACTGGAAGGAGAACCAATGTCAAAATCAGAACTGGAAGCAGCCCAAAAGAACTAAGTACACCTTGATCTTTAGTTCGGGTTGTTCCTATGTTTGGAGATATTCTATGTGACCTTTGCAGGATGTTGGAGCTCAGAAATGTCAATCTAGATCAAGTCAAGCTAACTTGATGAATTATGAGTCCAACATCAATCTCAATCATGCCAAATGCTAAAGAAGTAAAATTCAAAGAGAAGGCATGTTTCTAGACTTAGTACATTGGCTTTTGTGTACTAATGTATTTGTCTAAATGTTAGAAACAGAGAAAAAGAAGAAAAGAAAAGAGATGTGAAAGGCTTGGCTGAGTACAACCAAGACTCAGCTCAGTCTGGCACATCGGACTGTCCGGTGGTGCACCGGACAGTGTCCGGTGTGCCAGGCTGAACTCCGGTGAACAGGCCACTCTCGGGAAAGTCTGGCGGCGTACGGCTATAATTCACTGGACGGTCCGGTGGTGCACCGGACTGTCCGGTGAGTCAACGGTCGACTGTGCCAACGGTCGGCAGCGCAATCAGTGGGCGACGCGTGGCTCGAGCCAACGGTCAGTTGGCGCACCGGACTGTCCGGTGTGCACCGGACAGTGTCCGGTGAGCCAAGACGACCGTTGCTCCAACGGTCAGCTGAGCCAGATTTGGAAGGAGATCGGGCACCGGACAAGCTACAGGACCTGTCCGGTGCGCCACCCGACAGAAAGCAAATATTGCCTTCCAAAATGAATTCCAACGGCTCCTAGGCCCCTTGGGTCTATAAAAGGGATTCCTAGGCGCCTCCAACACACATACAAGTGCAGCCAACAATTGTATACATCACTCGGATCGATTCTCTCTCTCACTCTCGTGTATATCTCTCTAGTTTGTGTGAAGGCAAAGTTATAAGCCTTTAGAGAAGTGAAGAGGTGCTGCAAAGAGCTAGAGCAAAGTCTTGAGCGAATTGTTACTCTGCCGGAGTGCTGTCAAGAAGACTGTAAGCAGCCACGGTATTGTTGTAACCGAACTCAACATAGTGGAAGGCTCTATCTGTCATACTGATAGATCTGAGCAAACAGAGGAAGGAGTTGAAATAGACTCCAAGCCTGGTGTGGCTAACTCCAACGAGGACTAGGCAAGCATTTCAGGCTTGGCCGAACCTCGGGATAAATCCCTGCGTCTGTGTGCTCTGCTCTGGGCTGTGTGCTGATTCTCTGTCTTACCTACTGTTTATATCTGCACTTCAATACTCATTTGTGGTACAAGTTATATTTGAAGTGCAGGGCACTTTAAGACAAGATCTTCTATTTCGCTGCAACCTACTCAAAGGGTCCTTCATTCCACTGCGATCTAGCCTTCGAGTAGAGTAAGAATTTAAGTTTTAAAGTGATAATTATTATTCGCCTATTCACCCCCCCTCTAGGCGACATCTAGATCCTGTTCCCAGGCATAGGGAACTTTCACACTGTCTTCTCTCTCTCTTTTTTTCTTTCACTGTTGCCAATAGCCAAAACCGGCTGCCAGGAAGCACCGGCAGCTGGCCACTCCATTTTTTTTCTTCCTACCGCCCGTAGGAACAGGCCATTGTTCGGCCAACGGCTCTACACTGGTTCTTTTGGCCGCCCCTGTGTTCGGCAAAGTGGAACCCCGCGGGCTCTCCCGCTGGTAGGCGCGTCCCTTCGGGTGGGCGCGCCACCGTCGATCGGGCGCCGACGGTGGTCCCTGTGAAGGACGAGGTAAAATCTGGCTCACTGGGCCGTTTCTATGCCTCGCATTCCCGAGAATGGTGAGGGAAAACTCGGATCTAGTCCTCATTTACTCAAATCCCTTATTGTGAGTGAATGAATGTATGAGATGGATCTAATGTAATATTCGGGATCGAGTTATGAGTTGATATAACGTAGATCTGATACCTTGCGTTATTTCCTGTGATGATTTTCCGTACCTTTTCTAATTTGTTCTGTCATCTAGGCCGTGGATTCAAAAGATCCCGAGTCACTATGATCTCTGTTGACCTAGATTTAAAACTGGTTAGGGTTAGGTTATTAAACCCTAACCCTAAAACATCGTTCTGTTTTTACTATCTCGGATTTTCTAGGTTTGGCCGAGACTTGACCAAGTCTTTGATAGTGGCCAAAAATCCTAGATTTAGGGTTAGGTAAAGCCTAACCGAGAGATAAAAAATATTCTTTCTATTCTAACCTATCGGTTCTCGGGTGATGAACGATGATAAAAAATGAGTTCAATCACATTGATCTGAGACCTTTCTGTGATCTCATAAAACCGATTCGGATTAGGAGATCTAGGTTCTTAGGTGGTTTTGATACCATTGTTAGTATCTATATTGTCTAGGATCGATTCCTAAGTCCCTAGAATACTAATCTGTAACTGAAAGCAACCTCGATGACGAGTAGATCTAATCTACTGAGAGGAATTGGGAAACACACCTTATTGTTGCTGTTGCTATCTTCATACCGTTGCTCTGCAGAGAAGCAGCCGACATCGGGATCCGAGCCGCTATAGGTTATCGCGTTTCTAGACACTCCGACGACTAGGCGATGGGGCCTCTAGGGACTAGGGTTTTGGGGCGAGGTACTAGCGTTAGTCTTTCCTGCGACCCCTTAGTCCTATATATATAGTATCGTGTGTCTGGGGGCTCCAACCGAGGTTTGCGTGGGCCCTCCCGATCAAGGGCCCAATTAAAAGGAACGATAGTTGGGTTAAGCCCAATCCGGTCTCTATTGACCGGCTGTAGAGGACACACCCAACAACACCACCATTGCAAACTACTGTATTATCTCACGTGGAGAATCTGATCAGCAACTGGGTCAGAATTCAGAAGGGTGGCAGCCCGGGGTGTCCGAGGAACGGCGGGCAACAGTTGTGCAGCAAGCAGCAACAGTTAGGCATGTAAACCGAGAGCCCTTGGATCGATTAGTAGAAAAGACAGCTAAAGACCACATCAGTACTTGTTCGGTTATTTCTATTCTATATGAATTAGATGTAATTAAAAAATAGAAAGAATTCTTCAAATCCCGTTCAATACATATGTTCAATACATATGGATCGAGATTAAAATGAACATACACTAATTGATCAGAAGCTTGTCCTAATATATAAGACGTAACTTAACTATCCCTGGTTGGTTTAAAGATAAAAAAAATGTATTTAATTCTCTTTATTAATATTAGTATTACTACACTGATATATGTATGTATAGGGAGAACACATCTTATATTATAAAAGTAGAATAAAAAATGATTATGTCTTATATTATAGAAGAGAGGGCTAGACACTAGACAATATGTATAGAGAGCCATGTAGAAGAACTTGTCTCTTATACCTTTTTAGAGTCACCTCATGTACATGCCCTTACAAGAACCATAGCCCATCTGCCCATTAGGGTTGAAAATATTTCCTGCTAACACGATCCAAAGAAAAACTAGACGATAGGTGCTGAAAATCTTATGAGCATCTGATCGGACATTTGGACAGTTTTGTTCTGTCTACAGATGCTTGGAATGCTATTAGCTACAGTAGTTACATATGCAAGCTCACCAAGACCCCCAGCAAGCCGCCGACTCCGAGCCCAGGTCCCCAGGAACCAGGCCCACCGAGCGGCGGGCCCCAGCCTGCACGGCCTCCTCCAGGTGGGCCTCAACTTGGGCCTCCCGGTCCATGAGGACCCAATATTGACCGCCCACGAAGACAGGAACCCTCCACAGACACAGCTGCAACAAAAAGAATTTGAACGTATGGACTGATGTGATGCAGACAAGCAGTGCTAGCCTAGGCGGAGGATGATTTTTTTTTTATATACCTGACCGGCGATCAAGATTCAGGACTGGCAGCTGCGCATGCACCTGCCCGTTCAATGGCACCTCCATCTCATCTTCTGGTCTCTGCCTCAACAACTGTTCTTCAATTACTACTGCATTCTAGGGGAAGACTCTTGCGCTCTCTTAAGCTTGGTTCAGTACATGACTAATTGTGCCTCAGCTGTCGCCGGCATTGTGAATTTTTTAATCTACAAAAACATGGTGCTGTTGCATCGTTCCACACCCAACCAGCATTTGCAATTTTGTATTATCCAGGTCATCATAATAGTGGGGATAATGAAGCACCTGAATAGCTCCCTGCCTTCTGAGATCAACAAGGACAGCAACCCAAGCAAAAAAAAAAAAAAAGACGAAGCAAATTTTACAGCAACGATGCGCTGCAATTAGACAAGCTTGCACGCTTGTCTCGCAACCCCTTCCTTCAACATCAAAAAAACGACAACTTTTGTTTGGTTACGGTCTCCCTAAATTTGTCACGTCATGCATGCATGCATGCGTTTCCCTTTCCCCCACGAGACTTTGTCCATTCATGCATCCACGTGGCACATAGACCCCGCTTAATCTCCTCCGACTTTTCATTCCCTCAGATCCAAGAAGCCCGTATCGGTTCCTCGTCCTATCGTTGCATTTTTTTTCCATCTCCGCCGCTCTCTCTCTCTCTCCTCTCCTCTCCTCTCCTTTGAGCCACCATGGGCTGCGGTGGCTCCAAAGAAGCGGTGGCCACCGGCAACTCCGGCAGCAGCAGATGCAACCGATTCAAGAGGAAATCCAGCGTCGTCGACGCCACCCAGCCATCGTCCCGTGTGCTTCAGCCATCCCTCGACAATGCGTCCGCCGCCGCCGCTGCAAAGGCTAGTAACGGCGAGGTGACAAAGGACAAGGCAGCCACGTTGAAACAGAAAGCCGTCGAGGAGAAGAAAGAGGAAGCCGTCGCTGTGAAGAACAGCAAAGAAGCCGTCTCTGTGAAGGAGGGCAACGCGGCGTCGTCGAAGGCGAGTGCCATCCGGGAGGAGAAGCCGCAGGTCGAGACCAAGACGGATGAAGCAGCCGCCGTCACGGATGCCGCTAGCGAAGCGGCCGCCGCCGCCGTTGAAAAGGCGGGCAAAGAAGCGTTGGCCGGTAAGGCCGCCAGGGAGAAGGAAGGCGATGAGGTCGTCGTCGTCGTCAAGGACAAAGCGGTGATCGCCGGTCAGGGACTGAGGATAAAGCATTCGTCGAGGACAAAACAGTCGTCATCAACCGGCGGGGACGTGAATGCCATCACCGTCACCGCGGGGAAAGAAGAACACATCATCAGGAAGGACGACGTGGTCAAAATATCGACCACCGAGGCAGCCGTCGACAAGGGGAATAATGGCGGTGACGAACCTGACGGTACACCATACATGGCGGCGATCGAGGAGAACGACGACGAGGCTGCGTCGTCGACCGAGGACGTCGGCGACGCCGTCGAGGAGGAGGACAAGAAGGAGGTAGACGACGGCAGCGTCACGTTCCCGGTCTCCATGGTGGCAGAGGAGGACGGCAGCGTCACCTTCAAGGTACGAGTCAATGACGCCGAGGCCAAGGACGACGACGGGAGCGTTAAGTTCGCGACTGCCGCCGCCGGCGCCGCCCCCACGACCAGCAGCAACGTGGTTGCCGTGGTGGCCGAGGAGGATGGGAGCGTCACGTTCGCAGTGCCAGTTTCCCCTGTGATCAAGGACGACGACGAGAGCGTTACCTCCGCGGCTGCACCGGCAGCCAAGGTCCAGGACGTCGTGGGCGCCGTGGTGGCAGAGGACGATGGCAGTGTCACCTTGGCGAAACCGCTAGCCCCTGTGAGTGTGACCAAGGGTGGCCACAGCGTTTCCTTTGTGCCTGCCCGGCCTGCAACGACCAAGGACGACGACGACAGTGTTGCCTCCGCAGCTTCCCCGATGACCATGGACGACGAATTTGTCAGCTTACCGGTTGCACTGGAGGAGGAGGAGGAGGAAGAAGAAAATGAGCATTGGAAGGACAATGATGAGGCGGAAAATGAGCCTGCTGTTTCTGATGACGAGGAGGGCACGGCCGAAGCTGATGGCGCAACAGAAGCCGAAGAGGATGAGGAGGAGGCAGGGCAGTCCGAACCTTCTGAAGATAATGATGAGGTAGACGATGACGCGGACCTGCCCGATCCTACTGCTGTCGAGCAGCTGCTAACCAAAGCTGTCGAGGAGATCAAAGCGGAGGAGGAGAGGAGTGCGGCGGACACAGTTGGGGAGAACGTCTCCAGCAAAGAGCCAGACGAGGGGAAACCCATTGCACCTTCGAGACCGAGAGACGAGGACGGCGGTATGGCTGGGTTTTCTTCTTCTGTTTTGGCATGAACTCATGCATGGCAGTTGATCTGCTCTGGGCCAAAGCAACAAGTAGCCGCCTTCTGGCTGCTGGCTGCTGCCATCCTTAACCCATTCGTCCCGTGTGCAGGGGAACCGGATGGGAAAGAACCCATGGATTTGGAGGAGGAGGAGGCCAGAACCACCGAGGAGAAGACACCGGATGATCACCCAGGCATCCCAGCTGAGAAGAAGAGCGGCAGTGATGACAAGGATTCCGCTCTACCTGTAAGCGCGTCGTCGTCTTCTTGAGCCCAGAGAATAATTAAGGAGAACACGAACACCGATGGAAAGGCAGGCTGCTGCCGGTGGCCGCTCCAGTAGTAGTAGCCTCTAGTGCATCTTTGTTTTTTTTTTGAACATGTATGGCGTACGCGTCGTTGTCATGTCCAACACGCCCTGGTTCTTCAACATCGGTACGTACTGACCATGTGGTTTCGAAGTAGTTGGCAAGAGGTAGTTGTTGTTGACGAGTTTGTTGCGTTGTTGTTCGAAACCAAGGAGAGGCAGGTCGGCTTCAAAAGTCTATATGCAAATGCTAATAGGACACCAGTGCTATGAGCACACATGGTGCCAGCGCTGATCGCGGTACCAATACGCGATCAAATCAAATTCTAACACTTGGAAACGAAAGTGCAGGTCAGAAGAAGATGAATCTGAGCAGACGTGCCTGTAGCCTGATTGGGTGGTAGTGGCACTAGTTTGGTGCGGAGACCGACTGGTTGAGCGAGTCGTCTCATGTTCAACCAGCAGACGGACCAACTGCTGCAGGCTGCAGCACAGGAAAAGCGGACAGCGATGGCTCAACAACTAACCCCACACAGCCACAACACCCCCCCCCACCCCACCCCCCAAAAAAAAACAAAGAAGCCTGAAAGCACCCAGAAGATTCATATCAATCGGACATACCATGTCTACCAGAGAATAGAAAGACCTTCCTTCCATCCATCCCACAGTCAGTCGTTGACACAAAGAGAAATTCCACAGCCGGGGGGCAAGGCTTTAATTGCCCCCTCTCCCTCCCTCGCCTCCTTCACCATCCCACCGAGCTTTGCAACAGCTAGTAGCATGGGCAAGCTGTGCTGCAGCCAGGAAGACGACGAGCCGGCGTTCAACCTCCTGGGGCTGCTCGTCACCGTCGTCCTCGCCCTGCTCCTGCTCATGCTGTGCACGCCGCCCCGCCGCAGGCGCTGCGTCGCCTACTACCCCCGTTACTGCTAGGACAGGACGGACGCGGTGGCGGTGGCACACGCCGTCGAGCTTCAGCCTTCTTCGAGGTAGGGAGGAAAGGATCAATCTTCTGCTCTGCTCTGCGATGGGCGCCGAGGTAGGCATCAGACGTGGAGTTCAATTCGAGTCCGAGTTGTGGAGTATACAATAAATCATGCTGGATTGTTTGTTTGTATGTAAAAGCGTTCTGTTATTATTGGTAAATCAATGTGACTACTGCATAAGGCTGGTCGGTCTGTAACCTGATCCGAGAGTCTGTCTGTTGGTAAAAAATTAATTGACTACTGGAATTTGTTGACTTGGTATCTGAAAGATTTTATTTTTATTTGTGTGTGAAGTTTTCAAGGGACGAGTGGTTCATGAATTGCATTGATCGGTCCGTGATACACCTTCTTTTTATTAGGCTCAGTCGATCTGTGCTACTTTAGCATGATTCGATGATACAAAAGATTCAAAAGCTACTTTTTATTATGTGTGGCGATGAACAGTAGCAGTTGCAAAATAAAAGTAGTTCAAGTTCATAAGGAAGCGGGCAAACGTAGCAGCATCGATCACCTGGACCTGGGACACCGATGGTCCGCGACCTCGCGCTCCGATCTAGTCCCCGTATCCATCCCTCCTCCTCCTCCTCATGATCCGCGGCAACCCAGGCGACTCCTTTCTTCCTCCTTGTCGACCCTGTCCTCCCCTTCTCTGGCGTGGTAGCGCCGTGGCGCAGCGGCCCGGAACACGGCTGGGAAGGGGCTGTAGAGGACTACGAGGAGGAACGGGAGCCCACTCGCCGCGAAGGGGCCGGGGGGGGGGGGGGGGGGGGGGGGGGGGGGGGGCGGGGTTGCCGTCGCCGGAGGAGAAGGGAGCACCAACCAGTGCGCAGAGGGGCTATTTCGCAAACTGTCTCTTACTACACTTTTCCAGGGAGTTTTGTGCAAAATAGTCATATTGCTAATTTGCAATGCTTATAAATAATGGCGGATAGCTCGGGACTCGGGAGGACGGATCTGATGTCATCAACTCATCATCAGAGCTCAAAAGTTGTGACTGTGATCGTGTTTCGTACAAATTATTCGATAAAATATTAATACAAATCGATTACATATAAACGAAACCACTATATTTATTTTTAGGAATTGAAATTTACTTAATAATGTAACCTATTTAGTTTGGATTTTTTACATTCCACCACTTTCTAAATTTCAGATATAACACTATCTCAAATTCATGAAACAGGGAATGTGAAATAATTTTATGTATCAGTTGAATATGTTTCTACTCTGCAACTTATACGCTCTTTAGCTCACTCATCTATAGTAAAAATATACCACATAAATATATTCGACATCTTACTAATAATGTTATATAAATATTTTTTTTATAAAATCATATTAGCTTAATTGATATGTCTAAATTACTATTATTAAAATGAAATTCAATTTCAAGCATTCAAATGGGACCTAAGAGAAATTGTGGTTCACAGTATAGCACCATTCCTGACATACCATCATACCCCGTCTATTTGGAGCCTTTGAATATAATATAATATTCCTTAGATAAGAGATTTACCATTATTGGCTATTAAAAGGCACTTTGCCACCGTATAGGCCCACTAAAACAATATGCTGACTGCGACATATTACATATACGACACCACTTCTGTATAAGAGTTAGTACAAAGATGAAGACAAAGAAAACCAAATTAATTGGAGAACATGTAGATTCAAAAGAACCACTGACTGCAACTAACACTGATAAATACGAAGTGCATATTGGCGCAAATGGTTTACCAGTTTTCACCGAGGGTATCTCCAATAGATGCCCTATCTCTATCGTATCTTATCCTTTATTTTAAACTTTACTCTATAAACAATGTTATATACAGTTCTACGTTTCCTATTTTATT
The DNA here is from genome assembly GCF_902167145.1 of Zea mays. Lineage (NCBI taxonomy): Eukaryota > Viridiplantae > Streptophyta > Magnoliopsida > Poales > Poaceae > Zea > Zea mays. Next base: position 156,006,089 of record NC_050098.1, read on the forward strand.
GAGGTTTTCTTTAAGTATGAGTAATTTCCTTATTATTAAAGCAGAAAGGAAATCTGCTCCCACAATCGTCTACATCAGCGAATTTTTTGGTTGTTCGATCGTTGATCATTGGTGGCATTTTCTCCCGTGCGCCGTGTGTAGATGCTTCTAGCAGGTGGTTCTTCTCTCCTCGTATCCTCTCTGTGTCTTCTTCCTTCACATCTCACGCTCTCTCCTCCTCCCCCAAATCTCCACCTTCCCCCACTCGCCCGCGTGCTCCGGCGACAGCTGGTTTTGGACTCCGGTTTCCCTCCATCGGCGCCCCAAAGGTAAGCGCGCTCCCTCCCCCGCCCCCTCCACCCTACTCCGGTTCCCATTGCTAGGGTTCGTCGTGCTGGGGTTGGAGTAGACACGGCGACGGCGGCGACTCTTCCCCCTCCCCCCTCATCTGTTTTTTTCTTGCTAGGGTTTGACTAGGAACGGAGATTCCTCATGCTGCCATTTAGGGTTTAGGGTTTGTCGTCCGATTCCTATGCTTTCCTTTTTTCCCAAGTTCTTTGCTTTCGCAAGATCCGGTGTCTTCCACTTTGGAGCTCATTATTTTTCCTCATGTATCTACCTTCTACTTACACATTATTTTCTGCAATATTGTTTTCTTTTGCATGCTATTTACTATATATGAAAGGCGGTCCAAAACGATGAAGCTGGCGGTACCCACGTCGGTGTAAATACACCTGACCACTCGATTGTTAATCAACGGACCACGTTCGTTGTTGCTTCTCTGGAATACATCTTCCTCTTTCTTTTTGCCTCTAGGGAGTTCTGACCGACGCTTCGTCTCTCTTCGCTCGACTTCCAGAATCCTTTTCACAGCTCGCGTAGCGCCTCAAGCCATTCCGCTGCAGCCTCTCTTACTCGATGGAGCTCTAGCCCTTGCGCTCTCCTTCCCCAGGCTCCTATCTGTGGCCTCTCCGACTCGATGGAACTCCAGCCCCAGCGCCCCTCGCCGTGTATCATGTTCGTGTGCGGCGCCGAGGTTGGCAGCCTCAGCCGCGACGAGTTGTAGCTCAAGGCTTTCGGGAGGCCAATACTACTGAAAGGATCACGATGCCCAAGAGGGGGAGGGTGAATTGGGCTTTTCTAAAAATCAACACTAATTAAAACCTAACCAAGAGACCAACTTCACCCCAACAACTAGCACTAAGAGAATAATACTAGAAATACAACAATGCTAAGACAATACTTCAAATACTTGCTAAACAAATACACAATGTAAAATGCTTGAATTAAGTGCGAACTGTAAAGCAAGGTTTAGAAGACTCCTCCAATTTTTTCCGAGGTATCGAAGAGTCGGCACTCTTCACTAGTCCTCGTTGGAGCACCCGCACAAGGGTATCGCTCCCCCTTGGTCCTCGCAAGAACCAAGTGCTCACTACGAGATGATCATTTGCCACTCCGGCGCGGTGGATCCCTCACGACCGCTTACAAACTTGAGTCGGGTCACCAACAAGATCTCCACAGTGATCACCGAGCTCCCAACGCCACCAAGTCGTCTAGGTGATGCCGATCACCAAGAGTAACAAGTCGTAGACTTTCGCTTGACCAAGAGAAGCCTAATGCAAGTGGTGTGTGCTCTAGTTGGCTCTCGCTAGCGCTAATGAGGTCCAAATGCGGGATTAAGATTCTCTAATCACCTCACTAGGCTTTTGGTGCTTACAATGCTCTACCAATGTGCAGGAATAAATGTGGGCAGCAAGACATTGAATATGGTGGGTGGAGGGGGGGGGGTATAAATAGCCCTCACCCACCAACTAGCCGTTACCAGCAATGTTCTGCGCATGGGCGCACCGGACAGTCCGGTGCGCCACCGGTGCGCCAACGGTAGACTCCAACGGCTAGTTCTGACAGCTAGCCGTTGTGCAGATGGCACACCGGACGGTCCGGTGCGCTGCTGGTGCACCACTATAATTCAACTCGTGAACCTTGCGCTCTCGGGTTTCTGCGTGGGGAACCCTTCCCCGGGCCAGCCTGGCCCCACCTGACAGAGGGTGCACCGGACAGTCCGGTGCCCCAAAGCCAAAAACTCTAACTTCTATTTTCTGCTGTTTTTCAAATTGGTCTTCGTTCTAACTTGTGAGTATGTTCTAGAGTGTCACCTAGCACTATATGTGAGTGTGAATATGAACCAACACTACACTAGAACTCTCTTGGTCAAACTACTCATCGACAACCCCTCTTTATAGTACGGCTAAAACAAAATAAAAGACCTAACTATATCACGAGTGTCCGCAACTCCTTGACACTTGAACTACGTAGACCTTCACCTTTTGTTTCGTCGCTTTAGCCGTCGCTTCGCGTTCTTATCTCCGGGATTGTTTTTCACCGCTGTAGTACATCTACCTATAATGCGACCTAACTTACCATTTGTCTCTGCAAAACACACATTAGTCACATATAACATTACATTGTCATTAATCACTAAAACCAACTAGGGGCCTAGATGCTTTCAATCTCCCCCTTTTTGGTGATTGATGACAACCCTACAAGATTTGTGAGAGTAGTTTGTTTTTGAAATTTCTGTCAATAGAGAAGATGGTTAGTTGGACTCAATAGTCTTTGACAGAAAGAGTGTGTAACATAATAATAGGAATGAGCGCATACACATCGTAAGTTTCTTGTTCATATAAAAGAGAAATTAAAACGATGAACAAGAACTAGAAGACTAGTGATAACATATAAGGTGAAAACATAATACACACACAGTCAACATAAGCATCAAGAGTATATAATGGAGTTTGTGAGCCAAAATCATCATACAAAAGTGGAGCTAGTACAGAGAGTGACAAACACATATATTACATCAAAATGACTCTCTACTAACTCCCTAACCCCCCTAGCTCTCACAACTCACATATCTCTCCCCCTTTGGCGTCAAACACCAAAAAGGAACCCGAACCTACACACCAGAAGAGGAAGGAGGTGGCGGGGGCGCATCCGGTCATGGTCATGGCAGAAGAGCAAACGCCAGCTGAGGGTCAAAGTCAGTCTCGGATCCAGGATCTACCGTAGAAGCTGGAGCTGGTACTGACTCGAACTGAGGCTGCACTGCAGGAGCTGCCGGAGCTGAAGAGGTCATAGACACCGCCACAGCAGCAGTGGTAACAATAGGAGCTGGTGGCACTAGCGACTGGGAGCTGATAACCGGCGACGAGAAAACCAGGGTGATCGGCCGAAGCGGAGAGGAAGAAGGACCGACTGTAGGAAGAGGGGGTCCTGCCTGAATGGCTGGCACAACAGCCGCCTGAAGAGCTGGAGGGGGTGCAGACTGAACCGGAGGGATCTGATCACCGGTATGCTGAAGAATATGAGTCATGAATGCCCGATGCTCAGCCCTGTCTGCTAGAAACTGCTGCTGAAGTGTGTCCTGCCTGTCCTGAATAGTCTGAAATAGTGAAAACATCCTCTCAGACATCTACTGCTGGACTGCTGCCTGACGAGCCTGCTCAGCTGCCAGTTGTGCCTGCTCGGACGCCATAAGAGCCTGCTACTGCGTAAGAGTCTGAAGGATAGCAGCCAGAGCAGGGTCAACCGCAGGAGCAGCAGCGAGAACAACACTGGAACTCCCGGCCTCATGATCATGAGAGCGGGGAGGCGGAGGAGGAACCCCAAAGTCATCATCATCGTCATCATCATAATCATCATCATGGACTGCCGCAGCCTGAGTCTCGAACTGATGAAAAGTGGTATCCTCGGCCTGAGTATCAGTCACTGGAGCAGGTGTCGGCACAGGGTCCTCAGGGGCTGGACGGTAGGAGCCAAAGAGGAGGCGAGAGGCCTCAAGAGTGCCCTAGAACTGTGGTGGCCGAATCAGCTGAGCGAAGATGTGGTAGAGATAGTGAGCATATGGCAGCTATCGCCGGGCACGTAGACCATCCAGTATGGTGTCCTCGATCTCACAAATAAGGAAGTCCACAACATCAAACTCTGAGTGAGAGACCAGGCACCAAGTAGCCAAAGCTGGATATGAGTAGCAGCCTCCCTGTAACCCATCCGCGGCAGAAGCATCTGTCTCATGAGCTGATATAAAAACTTGGTCATTGTAGTGAAGTCTACCGGAGAACGTCGCGACCCATCTGAGAAGGGCGGTCGGAACAAAGCCACGACATGAGCTGTACCAGGAGCAACTCCGCCGTGAGGGTGATGAGGAGGATCAGAGGTGCCGTAGCACAAGCCGTGAAGACGAGTCGATGACTCGTTGAATCCAAACAGCTGGCGAATCTGACTCGCATGAAGTGTAACATCCTCTCGCTCAAAACGGAATCTCATCCACTGGTGATCAGGGTTGATCCATACAGAAGCATAGAAAACTTGGACCCATTCCTCAACATATCTGCCACTGGTAGTCAAAAGAGTGAGAAGTCCAAGCAGATAAGAGAGGTGTACCTCAGAGTCAGCACCGGCGGCTAGCAGAAACGCAGGAAGATCCAAAAGTCGGTGCACTCGCAGAGCAATCTGGGCAGACATCTGAGCTCGAAAGAAGGATTCCTATATCCGAGTACTGAAGAGATCGGCTGCTGCAGGGTCCCTCTGAGCCGGTAGCCAAGTCTCCACGGGTACGTGTCTGAACCGACGTACCCGTGCCACTATAGCACGCTGAAGATCAAACAACCTAGGATCCGCAGCTAGTGGTCGCACATCAGTCTCATCTCGCTCCCAGAAGCAGGCAGGAGGAATAGGTGGAGCGGAAAGGGGAGCGAGAGGAGGAGCAGTGGTAGCTGGAGTAGTGGAGGTGGTAGGTATGGCTGAGGTGGTGGATGGCGCAGGAGTGACTGGAGCGGGCGAAGTGGGTGGTGGAGTGGTAGCAGTAGTGGGAGTGGTAGGTGCGGAGGAGCGAGGCCGAGAGGCGAGACGTCGAACGCGATAAGCAATCTGATATGAGGAAATCTGCAGCTGATCACCTCTCTCTGCCTGCTCAGCGACTGCTGCTGCTAAAGCTGCTCGGGCTGCTCTATCCAACCGCCACTTCTTACGGCCTTCCTGCTGCTCTAAGTAGACCTTCTTCCCCTTGACCTGCCTGAAGGGGCGAGGAGGATCCTCATCATCTCCTCCCCCAAGAGCCGACACATTCTTCGTGCGCGGCATCCTGACCTGACGACTGCAAATGAGAGAGAGAAGCTAACCACAAGTCGATAACAGCCGATAGGATGACAAAAGAACAGATAGCTACCTGGAAATCTCACACGAGAGGGAGAGAATCCAGGCAGACCAGGAGACGGCCCACGGACAGGCGAGGTCACTGAAATGGCAGAAGAGGTGAGCACGTATTAGTCACATAGTCATAAGTATATGAAATGTGAATAAATACATACACAGAGTTTTATGGCACAGAAATCGAGAAATATGGCGATCGAGAGGTCAAACGACGCGAAAACGGCGTTTGAACGAGAAATAGTGCCATAGGAGGTTTGAAATTGGAATTGAGGCATGAGATGATGTGGAACTGAGCTGATACTTAACGAATAGGTTTTAATGGGTAAATATGAGTGAAGTGTGCGCTTGGTTTGATTTTAGGCGAAGAAAATGGAATTTGGGCACTCAGCTCGGAATTGATCGCTAGAAATAGGGAATTGTGTAAAATTGAAGCCTGGAATATCGGATTGGCGTGAAATTTGGCGAATATGTTACTAGAGGTATGGTAAAGGTGCCTGAAAAGTTTGGGTTCAATTGGAGCAATTTTGGCTGGTTTGGGCAATTCGCCGAGCACGTGGTGTGTGGTGTTCTAGGGTTTTGGAGAAATGCTCATTTGAGGAAGTGAAACCCTCCCTAAGGAGCTAGGAACCTGCAAGGTAGCTCAAGGGATACAAAGGAATACACAAATGCACTTGGATTCACAAGATTTGGATTGGATTTGAGTTTGAGTCCAAGGGGTGGAAGGATAGCTTTACTGCCCTTGAAATAGAGAGAGAAGGAAGGGGAGAAGGAGCTAGGGCTGCTCACCAGAGAGGGGGGAAGGAGCTAGAGCATCGAGGAGGCCTGGGCGCCGGAGGACGGCTATCGACAAGGGTGGTCGCCGAAGAGGGGAGGATCACCAGAGGAGCAGAGATGAGCTAGAGAACAGAGGAAGAGTGTGGCCTCTGGCTCGGCTCGGGCTAGAGGCCGTTTTTTAAAACGCGTTATGGGCGCACCGGACAGTATACAGTGCCTGTCCGGTGCACACCGGACAACACACAGTAGCTGTCCGGTGAACCACTGGACAACGCACAGGAAAAGGAGTTCTACGCGTGCGTGGCTGGTGCACCGGACAGTGCACAGTGCAGTGTCCGGTGCACACCGGACTGTCCGGTGAGCCCAGACAGAGGGAATTTTGAAATTTTTCAAATTTTCTATCTAGTTTTCAACCAAACCAAATCCTAACTTATAATCACACATAATAACACTTGTTGGGACAGGTATTGGCACCCTCATATATTTTCTCATAATTTTCAAAATATTTTTCCATAGGCTAGATAATTTTTAGAGAAAATAGGCAAATGGTGATATTTGCATTTTGGCTTTACACTAGGGGTTTTAAAGATTTGAGTTTTGAATACTCCCCTAAGTGTAGTGCCTCATGCATATCTCAAGAACCAACAATTGCATAGTAAGTAAGAATTTAAGTACTAAAAGCTTAAAACTAAGACTTGTCAAGTTTGAGCCCGAGTTAAGCTTTTTCACTCGCTTTATTGGCGGTTATCTCAACTAGGTTAGACAAGCCCTAGATGCAATACAAGAAATGTAAATATGCAATGCAAGCTCGACAACACCACTTGACATCTTAAATAAAATTTCTGAGATCAAGTATATTTAATTCATTCCTCAACATGCAAAAGCGGGTTTTATCAAGTGGCTTAGTGAAAATATCCGCTAATTGATCTTCCGACCTCACTCCTTCTAAAATGATGTCTCCTTTAGCAACATGATCTCTAAGGAAGTGATGATGGATATCAATGTGCTTGGTGCGAGAGTGTTATACAAGATTATTAGCAATTTTAACAGCACTCTCATTGTCACACAACAAATGTACCTTTTCTAGAACTACGCCATAGTCTAGAAGAGTTTGTTTCATATATAAAATTTTTGTGCAACAAGCACCCGCGGCAATGTATTCCGCTTCGGCGGTTGACAAGGCAACACTATTTTGCTTTTTGGATGTCCATGATACTAGTGATCTCCCAAGCAAATGGCACCCCCAGAAGTACTTTTTCTATCAATTTTGCAACCGGCATAATCCAAGTCGGAATAGCCAATTAAGTCAAAAGTAGCTCCTTTGGGATACCACAGACCAACGCTTGGGGTGTGCCTGAGATACCTAAGAATTCTTTTAACAGCGCGAAGATGAGCTTTCTTAGGATTTGATTGAAATCTTGCACACATGCATACACTAAACCTGATATCGGGCCTAGATGCGGTAAGATACAATAAACTACCAATCATAGAACAGTAGAGAGTTTGATTAACCGGGTTACCTCCCTCATCTAGGTCGAGATGTCCATTTGTTGGCATATGTGTCTTGATTGGTTAGCACTTCTCCATGTTGAACCTTTTCAACAAGTCTTTGGTATAATTCTCTTGTGAGAGGAAGTTACCATCTTTCATTTGCTTGACTTGAAAGCCGAGGAAGTACATCATCTCACCAATCATTGACATCTCGAACCCCTTTGACATCAACTCACCAAATTCCTTGCAATGATAGTCATTTGTCGAGCCAAAGATTATGTCATCAACATATACTTGACAAATGAAAATATCACAGTTATGTTTCTTTGTGAATAGAGTTGTGTCGACGGTCCCGAGCTTGAAGCCCTTTTCGATGAGGAAGTCGCGAAGACGCTCATACCAAGCCCTTGGAGCTTGCTTTAATCCATATAGCGCCTTGGACAACCTGTAAGCATGGTTAGGATATCTAGCATCTTCAAACCAGGTGGTTGCTCAACATATACAAGTTCATTTATGAAGCCATTTAAAAATGCACTTTTTACATCCATTTGATAAAGCTTTATATCATAGCATGATGCATATGCGAGTAGGATACGAATGGCTTCCAGTCGAGCAACCGGTGCAAAGGTCTCTCCAAAATCTATGACTTCAACTTGAGAGAATCCCTTTGCAACAAGTCTTGCCTTGTTCCTAACAATCACACCTTGATCATCTTGTTTGTTTCTGAACACCCAGTTTGTTCCAATGATTCTTGCATATTGTGGGGGCTTCTCCAGGGTCCAAACTTGGTTACGGGTGAAGTTGTTTAGTTCTTCATGCATGGTGTTCACCCAGTTCGGATCCTGTAGCACCTCATCTATACATGTAGGCTCAACACAAGAAACAAAGGAGTGATGTTCAATAAAAGAAGCATGTTTATGTGATCGAGTAATACCCCCTTGTGAAGGACTCCCAATGATTTGATTTTGAGGGTGTGCTTGAAGTAGTGATGAGTTTCTCCTGTCAACCACTTGGGAAGAAGGTCATGGAGCATCAACATCTTCAGCTTGTACCCTTGCTTGTTCATGAGAGACAAATGTATCTTCATCTACATGCCTCTCATCTTTTTCATCATCTTGTGGTACACTTGATGAAGAAGGTATGTTAATGTTTTGCACCCTTCTTCATCTTTTTTTGGTTTGATAGCTCCAATTGGCATGTTCTTCATGGCTTCCCTAAGTGGCTCATCACCTACATCATCAAGATTTTCAAGTGCTCCTTGGGAGCCATTAGTCTCATCAAATTCCAAATCATATGTTTCTTCTACCATGCCAGTGGCATGATTGAATACTCGATATGCTTTGGACTTTAATGAATAACCCAATAGAAAACCAATATCACAACATCTTTGAAACTTCCCTAGGTGATGGTGTTTCTTGTAAATGTAGCATTTGCATCCAAACACCCGGAAGAAGGAGACGTCTGACTTTTTCCCATTTAGCAGTTCATATGGAGTCTTCGCAAGTAGCCGGTGAGGAAATAGCCTGTTTGATGCATAACATGCAGTGTTGACAGCTTCGGCCCAAAACCTCTCCGGTGTGTTATATTCATCAATCATTGTTCTTGCAAGTGTGATCAAGGTCCTGTTTTTCCTTTCAACAACTCCATTTTGTTGAGGTGTATATGTTGCAGATACTTCATGCTTGATCCCAATCTCATCACAGTATTCATGAATGTTGGTGTTGTCAAATTCTTTATCATTATCACTTCTAATCTTTTTGATCTTGCAATCAAATTCATTTTGATCTTTCTTGACAAACTTCTTAAATATAGATGCAACTTCAGATTTATCATGAAGAAAGAACACCCAAGTGTATCTTGAGAAATCATCAACTCTCACTAGACAGTAGAGGTTGCCACCAACACTTACATAATTTGTAGGTCCAAATAAATCCATATGAAGTAGTTCTAGTGGCCTTGATGTTGACATGAAAGATTTTGTAGGATGTGTGTTAGCAACTTGCTTCCCAGCTTGACATGCACTACAAGGCTTGTCCTTTTCAAATACAACATCCTTTAATCCTCTAACCATGTCCTTCTTTAATACTTTCTTGAGTGTGCTCATTCCAACATGTGCAAGCCTCCTATGCCATAGCCATCCAAGTGATGCTTTGGTAAAGAGGCAAGTTCTTAAGTCTGCATCTTTAGAGGTGAAATCCACTAAGTAGAAATTGTTGTATCTAAATCCTTTGAACACCATTGATTCATCATCCATTTTTGATACAATAACCTCTGTTGGAGTGAATAAGCATTAAAGTCCAAGATCACAGAGTTGACCCACTAAAAGTCGCCTAGAGGGGGGTGAATAGGCAAATATGAAATTTATAAACTTTAAGCACAACTACAAGCCGGGGTCAGCGTTAGAAATAAAGTCGAGTCCAAAAGAGAGGGTGAAAACAAATCACAAGCAAATGAAAGCGAATGACATGGTGATTTGTTTTACCGAGGTTTGGTTCTTGCAAACCTACTCCCCGTTGAGGTGGTCACAAAGACCGGGTCTCTTTCAACCCTTTCCCTCTCTCAAACGGTCACCTAGACCGAGTGAGCTTTTCTCCTTAATCAACGGGTCACTTAGACCCCTTACAAGGACCACCACAACTTGGTGTCTCTTACTTGATTACAAGTTTCTTGAGAACAAGAATGGAGGAAGAAGAAAAGCGATCCAAGCGACAAGAACTCAAATGAACACAAATATCTCTCTCTCACTAGTCACTAATTGTTTGGAGTGATTCCGAACTTGGGAGAGGATTTGATCTCTTGTTTGTGTCTTGGAGTGAAGTCTAGAGCTCTTGTATTGAATGTAATGGCTGAAAACTTGGATGCCTTGAAGTGTGGTGATTGGGGGGTATTTATAGCCCCAACCACCAAAAAGGCCGTTGGGGAGGCTGTCTATCGATGGGCGCACTGGACAGTCCAGTGCGCCACCGGACACTGTCCGGTGCGCCAGCCACGTCACCCAACCGTTAGGGTTCGACCGTTGGAGCTCTGACAGCTGGGACCACCGGACAGTCCGGTGGTGCACCGGACATTCACTGTTCACTGTCCGGTGCGCCTTCTAGCGTTGCTCTAACTCTGCGCGCGTTGTCCACGCACTGTTCACGTTCACTGTTCACTTTTGCATACGACCGTTGGCGCAGTAGCCGTTGCTCCGCATGGCACACCGGACAGTCCGGTGCTACACCGGACAGTCCGGTGAATTATAGCGGAGTGGCTCTCCAAAAACCCGAAGCTGAGCAGTTCAGAGTTGATCTCCCTGGTGCACCGGACACTGTCCGGTGGTGCACCGGACACTGCCCGGTGGCACACTGGACAGTCCAGTGCGCCAGACCAAGGCAGCCTTTGGTTGGTTTTGCTCCTTTCTTTTTGAACCCTATCTTGGACTTTTTATTGGTTTGTGTTGAACCTTTGGCACCTGTAGAACTTATAATCTAGAGCAAACTAGTTAGTTCAATTATTTGTGTTGGGCAATTCAACCACCAAAATCATTTAGGAAAAGGTTTGACCCTATTTCCCTTTCAATCTCCCCCTTTTTGGTGATTGATGCCAACACAAACCAAAGCAAGTATATAAGTGCAAAACTGAACTAGTTTGCATAAGGTAAGTGCAAAGGTTGCTTGGAATTAAACCAATTTAAACTTCTAAAAGATATGCATGGATTGCTTTCTTCCTTTTAACATTTTGGACCACGCTTGCACCACTTGTTTTGTTTTTGCAAATGTTTTTGGGAATTCTTTTCAAAATCTTTTTGCAAATAGTCAAAGGTATATGATTAAGATTTCGAGAAGCATTTTTAAGATTTGAAATTTTCTCCCCTGTTTCAAATGCTTTTCCTTTGACTTAACAAAACTCCCCCTTAATGAAATTCTCCTCTTAGTGTTCAAGAGGGTTTTACAAATTGAAAGAAGATCAAATATTTTAGATACCAATTTTTGAAAAAAAAACTCCTCCTTAAAATATAGATACCAATTGAGATAGAATTTCATAGAGGAATACTAATTAATTTTAAAGATACTAATTGAAAACAACTTTGTTTCGAAAAAATTTGAAATTGGCGTGGTGGTGCGGTCCTTTTGCTTTGGGCTAATACTCTCTCCCCCTTTGACATTAATCGCCAAAAACGGAGTCTTTAGAGCCCTTTTACTTTCTCCCCAATGGTATGAGTAATGAATATGAGTGAAGATTATACCAAAGTGGAGAGTGATGCGGAGTGACGGCGAAGGATAAATGATACCGATAGAGTGGAGTGGAAGCCTTGTCTTCGCCGAAGACTCCATTTCCCTTTCAATCTATGACTTAGCATAAGAATGTACTAGAAAACACATTAGTCATAACACATGAAAGAGAGATGATCAAAGGTACATAAATGAGCTATGTGTGCAAAGTATCAATCAAAATTCCGAGAATCAAGAATGTTTAGCTCATTCCTAAGTTTGGTAAAGGTTTTATCATCTAGTGGTTTGGTAAAGATATCGGCTAATTGTTCTTTGGTGCTAACATAAGCAATCTCGATATCCCCCCGTTGTTGGTGATCCCTCAAAAAGTGATACCGAATGGCTATGTGCTTAGTGCGGCTGTGCTCAACGGGATTATCCGCCATGCGGATTGCACTCTCATTATCACATAGGAGAGGGACTTTGGTTAATTTGTAGCCATAGTCCCTAAGGGTTTGCCTCATCCAAAGCAATTGCGCGCAACAATGGCCTACGGCAATGTACTCGGCTTCGGCGGTAGAAAAAGCTATTGAATTTTGTTTCTTTGAAGCCCAAGACACCAGGGATCTTCCCAAGAACTAACAAGTCCCTGATGTGCTCTTTCTATCAATCTTACACCCTGCCCAACCAGCATCTGAATAACCTATTAAATCAAAGGTGAATCCCTCGGGGTACCAAAGACCAAACTTAGGCGTATGAACTAAATATCTCAAGATTCTTTTCACGACCCTAAGGTGAACTTCCTTAGGATCGGCTTGGAATCTTGCACACATGCATACGGAAAGCATTATATCCAGTCGAGATGCACATAAATAGAGTAACGATCCTATCATCGACCGATATACCTTTTGATCTACGGATTTACCTCCCGTGTCGAGGTCGAGATGCCCATTGTTTCTCATGGGTGTCTTGATGGGCTTGGCATCCTTCATTCCAAACTTGGTGAGTATGTCTTGAATGTACTTAGTTTGGCTGATGAAGGTGCCTTCTTGGAGTCGCTTTACTTGAAATCCTAAGAAATACTTCAACTCCCCCATAATTGACATCTCGAATTTTTGAATCATAATCCTACTAAACTCTTCACAAGTAGATTTGTTAGTAGACCCAAATATGATATCATCAAAATAAATTTGGCATACAAACAAATCATTTGCAATTGTTTTAGTAAAGAGAGTAGGATCGGCTTTGCCGACTTTGAAGCCATTAGTGATAAGAAAATCTCTTAGGCATTCATACCATGATCTTGGGGCTTGCTTGAGCCCATAAAGCGCCTTAGAGAGTTTATACACATGGTTAGGGTACTCACTATCTTCAAAGCCGGGAGGTTGCTCAACATAGACCTCTTCCTTGATTGGTCCATTGAGGAAGGCACTTTTCACGTCCATTTGATAAAGCTTAAAGCCATGGTAAGTAGCATAGGCAAGTAATATACGAATTGACTCAAGCCTAGCTACGGGTGCATAGGTTTCACCGAAATCCAAACCTTCGACTTGTGAATATCCCTTGGCCACAAGTCGGGCTATGTTCCTTGTCACTACACCATGCTCATCTTGCTTGTTGCGGAAGACCCACTTAGTTCCTACAACATTTTGATTAGGACGTGGAACAAGATGCCATACCTCATTCCTCGTGAAGTTGTTGAGTTCCTCTTGCATTGCCAACACCCAATCCAAATATCTTAATGCATCTTCCACCCTGTACGGCTCAATAGAAGACACAAAAGAGTAATGCTCACAAAAATGTGCGACACGAGATCGAGTGGTTACCCCCTTATGAATATCGCCGAGGATGGAGTTCACGGGGTGATCTCATTGTATTGCTTGGTGGACTCTTGGGTGAGGCGGTCTTGGACCCTGATTATCTTCCTTGTCTTGATCATTGGCATCTCCCCCTTGATCATTGTCCTCCTCTTGAGGTGGCTCTTCTTGATCTTCATTTTCATCATCTTGAGCTTGATCCTCATCTTGGGTTGGTGGAGATGCTTGTATGGAAGATGAAGGTTGATCTTGTGTTTGTGGAGGCTCTTCGGATTCCTTAGGACACACATCCCCAATGGACATGTTCCTTAGCGTGACGCATGGAGCCTCTTCATCATCTAGCTCATCAAGATCAACTTGCTCTACTTGAGAGCCATTAGTCTCATCAAACACAATGTCACAAGAAACCTCAACTAATCCAATGGATTTGTTGAGGACTCTATATGCCCTTGTGTTTGAGTCATAACCAAGTAAAAAGCCTTCTACAGCCTTAGGAGCAAATTTAGATTTTCTACCCCTTTTAACAAGAATAAAACATTTGCTACCAAAGACTCTAAAATATGAAACATTGGGCTTTTTACCGGTTAGGAGTTCATATGATGTCTTCTTAAGGATTCGGTGAAGGTAGAGACGGTTGATGGCGTAGCAAGCAGTGTTGATTGCTTCCGCCCAAAACCGGTCTGAAGTCTTGTACTCATCAAGCATGGTCCTCGCCATGTCAAGTAGAGTTCTATTCTTCCTCTCCACTACACCATTTTGTTGTGGTGTGTAGGGAGAAGAGAACTCATGCTTGATGCCCTTGTCCTCAAGAAAGCTTTCAATTTGAGAGTTCTTGAACTACGTTCCATTGTCGCTTCTAATCTTTTTGATCCTTAAGCAGAACTCATTTTGAGCCCGTCTCAAGAATCCCTTTATGGTCTCTTAGGTTTGAGATTTATACTGCAAAAAGAACACCCAAGTGAAGCGAGAATAATCATCCACAATAACAAGACAATACTTACTCCCGCCGATGCTTATGTAAGCTATCGGGCCAAATAGGTCCATGTGGAGTAGCTCAAGTGGCCTGTCGGTCGTCATGATGTTCTTGAGTGGATGATGAACACCAACTTGCTTCCCTGCTTGACATGCGCTACAAACCCTGTCTTTCTCAAAATGAACATTGGTTAGTCCTAAAATGTGCTCTCCCTTTAGAAGCTTGTGAAGATTCTTCATCCCAACATGGGCTAGTCGGCGATGCCAGAGCCAACCCATATTAGTCTTAGCAATTAAGCAAGTGTCGAGTTCAGCTCTAGTGAAATCAACTAAGTACAGCTGACCCTCTAACACTCCCTTAAATGCTATTGAATCAGCACTTCTTCTAAAGACAGTAACACATATATTCGTAAAAAGACAATTGTAGCCCATTTTGCATAATTGAGAAACTAAAAGCAAGTTATAATCTAAGGAATCTACAAGAAAAACATTTGAAATGGAATGGTCAGGTGATATAGCAATTTTACCAAGTCCTTTGACCAAACCTTGATTTCCATCCCCGAATGTGATAGCTCTTTGGGGATCTTGGTTTTTCTCATATGAGGAGAACATCCTTTTCTCCCCTATCATGTGGTTTGTGCACCCGCTATCAATGATCCAATTTGAGCCCCCGGATGCATAAACCTACAAAACAAGTTTAGGCCTTGTTCTTAGGTACCCAAACGGTCTTGGGTCCTTTGACATTAGAAACAAGCACCTTGGGTACCCAAACACAAGTCTTGGAGCCCTTGTGTTTGCCCCCAACATATTTGGCAACTACTTTGCCTGATTTGTTAGTTAAAACATATGAAGCATCAAAAGTCTTAAATGAAACAATAGGCTCATTTGATGCAATAGGAGATTTCTTTTTAGGAAATTTAACATGAGTGGATTGCCTAGAACTAGATGCCTCACTCTTATACATAAAAGCATGATGAGAGCCAGAGTGAGACTTCCTAGAATGAATTCTCCTAATTTTGTGTTCGGGATAACAAGCAGGATATAAAATATAACCCTCGTTATCCTAAACCATGGGAGCTTTCCCCTTTACAAAGTTAGACAATTTCTTAGGTGCATTAAGCTTGACATTGTCTCCCTGTTGGAAGCCAATGCCATCCTTAATGCCAGGGCGTCTCCCACTATAAAGCATGCTTCTAGCAAATTTAAACTTTTCATTTTCTAAGTCATGCTCATTAATTTTAGCACTAAGTTGAGCTATGTGATTATTTTGTTGTTTAATTAAAGCTAGGTGATCATGGATACCATCAACATTAATGTCTCTACATCTAGTACAAATAGAAAGATGGCTAATAGTAGATGTAGAGGGTTCGCAAGCATTTAATTCATCAATCTTAGCATGTAACATGGCATTCTCATTTCTAAGATTGGAAATAGAATCATTGCAAACATTTAAATCCTTAGCCTTAGCAATTAAATTCTCATTCTCATTCTTAAGGCTAGAAAGTGATTCATTCAAATTGTCAATTTTAGAAATCAAACTAGCATTATCATTTTTGAGGTTGACAAGAGAATCATCACAAACATTTACCTTCTCAACCTTAGCAATTAATTTTGCATTCTCATTTCTAAGGTTGGAAATAGTGTCATGGCAAATGCTAAGCTCACTAGTTAATTTTTCACATTTTCTACTTCCTGAGCATAAGCATTTTTAACCTTAACATGCTTCTTGTTTTCCTTAATAAGGAAGTCCTCTTGGCTATCCAAGAGTTCATCCTTCTCATGAATAGCACCTATCAATTCATTTAATTTTTCTTTTTGTTGCATGTTTAGGTTGGCAAAAAGAGCAAGCAAACTCATCACTAGAGTTATCCTCATCACTAGATGTTGCATATTTAGTGGAGGCTCTAGATTTTACCTTCCTTTTGTTGTCCTTTGCCATGAGGCACTTGTGGCCGACGTTGGGGAAGAGGAGGCCTTTGGTGACGGCGATGTTGGCGGCGTCCTCGTCGGAGGAGGAGTCGGTGGAGCTCTCATCAGAGTCCCATTCCCGACACACATGGGCATCACCACCCTTCTTCTTGTAGTACTTCTTCTTTTCCTTCCTTCTCCCCTTCTTGTCGTCGCCCCTATCACTATCATTTGACATAGGACATTTTTGTCACACCCGGGTTTTGGGGCACCAAGACCCGGGCGCGAACATAATCACCAGGTGTGCTGGGACCAAGTCTCACACATATGATGAATCATGGCACAGGATCGAATGTCACATCTTTACTATATAACGGGAGTTCTATACAAAATAAATAAATAATTACATTATAAGGAGACAACGGTCCAGCAACCCAAAGTTGACTGGGAGACGACGGCCTAGACCTCTCACGAACACATCGCAGCATCCTCCATGCGCATCATCCTGCGGTACCTGTTCTTGACCTGTGGGGGGGGTGTGAGACAGCAAGAGTGAGCTCACATACGTTCATCGCTCAACAAGTTGTGGGGAATAATGTGCATGAACTCGCCAAAGATGGGAGCTCACGTGAAGTGTAAGGCTTACCAAAGAGGATGGTTAGAGCTGAGCATTGCTTTTAAAGTTGGTCAAAATTTTATTAGCAATTACTAAGTATAAGTAAATACCAGCCCAATTAAGTAGTAGAACAAAAGTAACAACCTCACCTGCGATGCAATGCATATGACAAATTGAGTTTAACTTCCATAATTTAATCATGTGAGGGTCCGAGCCGCTCATGACCGTGAGCACGGCTAGTATACCAGTTTTACACTCTGCAGAGGTTGCGCATCTTTACCCACAAGTCATGTTACCCATCTGCCAAGGGATCGCGACTTCCCATACACCTCTACCGAGGAGGCGAGGCAGGGTAACACTACGAGGCCTTTACAAAGTTCCACTAGCTTCAGAAAACCCGCTACAGTTTATAGGAAGCTCCAATGCAGGAATCCCTTGCAGGACCGCCATCGCAGCAAAATCCTCCCTAGGGCCTCCCTACACTGACCACTCCCCTACTGCCCTTGCCCCTTTCGGGTAAGGTAGTCCTCCACTAGCTTTCCTAATTAATCAGCCAAGGGCGTCCCATTATACCCTTGTGGTAGCACTGTTTTCCCGGGTGGTCGCTCCATGTTCCAATTAACATAATGATCTTATCATGAACAGTAAATAACAACGGATAACAAAAGTATAATCTTGAATAATGTATCTTCATACCCAAAACCACATAAAGCACTAGCAAGTACTACCCAAAAAGTTCAGTGGTAAACAAGGTATAAAGATAATCAAACTAGGGTAACCTATTGGGTCCCATCAAAATTAACCTATGCAGATCATTATGATTAATCAGAACATGAGTAGGTAAAAAGAAGTGATCAAAGGCACAACTTGTCTGGGACTTGAGATTCCAGGTACCAACTTGCTTTTCAGATGACACGTGTCCTCACTGCTAAACGTAGCAATACAAACAAACAGTGTATAGGCAAAATTAACATTACACCAAACATATATGCAAAATACATATTAATAATCTACATACTGAAATAAGATCACAGGAACAGGAATTATTAATTTTGGAGTTATAGATTTTAAGTTATGAATTTTCAAAAGATTCTATGTGCTTTGTACAAGATTAATTAAGATAACAATTTTAATATGGATTTTATGTCAAAATAGTGGCACAAACTGATAAATAATAATATTACAAAGTTATAGGAACTGGAATGGACTAATTTGGACTTAATATGGATTTTCTATGAATTATACAAGTTTTTAGTATTATTTATGTATTGAAAATCAAATTCTAAATTCATTTATCTGATTTTCCTAGAACTCTGGACTGGGCGCAAGAATAAACAAAAGTCCAGGGGCTAACTGGAAAGATTCCCCAGACTCAGAAATCCCCGAGTTGGACGGCGGGTTGATTCACAGAAAGAGAAGGGGCTCTTCTGCAAAATGCACAGGTCGAAGCGGGGTACGGGCGAGTATCGGCCATCCGATCTAGAATCGATGGGCAGGATTAGATCGGGCATCATCCAAACTGGAATCAACCTGAGGCCCTCCGATTCAAGATCAACGACCCGAACATCCCCGAGTCGAATCGGTATCAGCGTTTTGATCACGATCACTCAAAAAGGATCCAACGGCCTAAAGCTATTTCCCTTCCCATCTCTAATCGGGACCGTTCATTAAATCCAACGGCGCACGCAACTTCTTCTTCCCTTTCCGCAGGAGCGCAGCGGCACAAGCGCATCGCGACGGCGCCATCGTCGGCGCACGCGATGATTCTCCCTGGCGCGTGATTCTTGGCATCAACAGATCCCACCCGAAGCGGACGGATTGGTGAACTGGGGAGCGCAATCCATACCAGATATGGTGGCCGTAATGAAGCTCCCCACGGCGGCAAGTCGCAACACCCAGGCCTGCACCAGGTGTATCCAGGATGGCGAAACGAAGCGCGCCACGGGTGCGGCTGAGCGCGACGAAGAAGGTGGATTCGAGCGCGGAGGTCGCGCGGTCGACGACGAGACGGATCGAGTTGGGGTCCGTGATGCCGGAGTTCAATGCGGTGGTGGTTGACGCCAGCAGAATCCGAGCCGTCAGCATACGAAGAAGATCCTCACGGTCACGTGGCGCTCTACGTCTCTCTCTCACCTCCGTTGGCGCACGCCAGTCGGATGGATCCAGTGGCGGCGCGGAGTCCACCACGGGGCATGCAAGCACCCCGCCATGGCGCGGCTGCAACGGCGTAATAAGTCACGGTCCTATTTATAGTTGAGAGCGGAGTCACTATGACCGATCCCCGCGCTGAGAAGGTCGGTTGCGAAGGATCCGGGCAGAGCCTAGACGTCTGGTCGCGAGATTCCTGGCCATGCATAATCGTGCAGGCACCGGACCTGTAGGGATAAGGAGAGCGCAGGAGATTAAGCCGCCGGGGTCCCTGCGCAGGCTTTGGATCAAGGGGAACCGCCCGAATTTCGGGTGTCGTTGCGCATGCGGTAGACTTGGCATGGAGTTTCTGCGGTGCGGCGGAAGGTTGTTGAGCGGAGAGGATAGAGCTGACGCCTGGGCCCCACGCGTCAGGGAGAATCGGTACAGACGATGGTCGGCGCTGTGTCCACGCAAAAGTTGGACGTTAGAGTCAGCGACCCAGCAGAAAGAGGCGAAGGCACCATGATAAACGGCCCAGCGAGCCAGCGACGAGATACGTGCGGATGGAAGCTAGCTTGCTGACGTCACCCATGACGTTAGGACACCATGGATTCCGGCCAGGAAATTAACAGAAGGAAACAAAAAAAAAAATAGAATACGCAAGGCAAGGGAACGTGGCTGCAGGGATAGAAATGAGAGTGGGCTACTGGTGCACGTAAGTGACGAGTTCCCATTCCTTTTTTTATTTTCATTTTTTTCATTTTGTTTTCTATCTCTGATTTCACATTAGATTCAAATTTGAATTTCGAATTAAATTCACATAGAGTTTAAATTTAAATTATATTTAAGTGTCAAACAAAAACTCCAATATGTTTACATGGTCTATTTTATCAAATATTTATTTACTCTGTGTTGCAAATACGAAATACCCACCCATCATTTACTTTAGGGAAAAAAGTTGTTATGATTGTGTGATTTAATTAAAAGTAAATACCACTATGGCTATCTATTACGTATTTTATTTGAGCAAGATATGTGAAGTCTCTATCAGGATATATTTTAACCTATTATTTTAAAGTATTTTTTACTGATATAATTTATAAGGAGAATAATCCTCTTTGAATAAATTAATAAAAACATGTAAATATTTATTCTGATACAAAATTTTTTTTGGCTTTTACAAATCCTACCCCCTTAACAGAAATCTCGTCCCCGAGATTTGTAAGAAGAGGGATACAATAGGTTTGGTCTAGAATTTTAGTTTCTCATTTGGTTGTGGGAATCAAAGTTTTGTTCAAGTTTTTTTTACATAACAGTTAGTAGATGATATGAATATTGTATGTCTAGACATTTATTAGGTCAGATGAGGTACAGTTATGGCGAGTAGAGGTTGTGGTAAGGGTATAATAAGGAAAGACTTCATCCTGAACTTGGATCTTGATTCCACTGGCGATTCAACTTGATCTTTGAAGCCTTGAGTTGATGCTTATCCTTCTTTGACATGGTTGGTCTCCTTTGGCCTTTCTTGTTGGAGTTGCGATCCGAGTTAAGGACATATGGTTAACATATATGTGAGTAGCATGGATTATGTGGTGTAGGTAGGTTAGAATCTATTGCTAGGTTTAAAATCGAGGGGTTATGCAACTATCATATGGTTAAGGTAGTTGCATATGGCCAAGTTGGTCTGTCGTTCTTAATTTAGTGTAGGGTGAACTAAGTTAAGACATGTTCTATTGGAGTAGAGTCTAATCTATTTCATCAGTATTATCTAACATGTTTGATAAGTCACTTTAGATTAGATCAGATCTAGGTTAGATTGGTGTGACTAGCTTGAACTAGATAAAATCTAATTAATTTGGATTAGATCATGATTGTTACTCTGAGGTGAGATAAGCAAAGTGGTTAGAATAAGATAAGATAAGATAAGATAAGATAGATTCTTTTAAGATAAGAATGGATCTACGAAGGTAGGATAGAATCCTTTCCAGATGAGATGGATATTGTTAGGCTAGATATTTTAATGAGGGATAATCTAGTTTATCTAGTTATTTTTATAAGCATTTTTTTATGTATATGCAGATGTAATTGTGGACATTACTCCACAATTAATCACACTCAATCAAAGATCCAAATCAGACAAGTATCATAAGAACAAACATTCAAGTTCATAGAAAATAGTTTTATTTTTGTTTCTTAAGAGTAGGTCTCCTATTCCTAAAAGTCACTTTAGGCACAGGATTTCAAAGTGTGAAATCCACATTTGTATTTAGAAGAAAAAGGTAAGAGTAATCAGAGTAAAGTGGAAATAGATGAGAGTAGATTAAGATAAGTTTAGAAAAGAATCAGAGTAAGGTAAGTAGATAATGGTTGTCCAGTTCTATCTAGGTTTCGTCCTACAGTCAACATTCCTCTGATACCACTTCTGTCACACCCGGGTTTTGGGGCACCAAGACCCGGGCGCGAACATAATCACCAGGTGTGCTGGGACCAAGTCTCACACATATGATGAATCATGGCACAGGATCGAATGTCACATCTTTACTATATAACGGGAGTTCTATACAAAATAAATAAATAATTACATTATAAGGAGACAACGGTCCAGCAACCCAAAGTTGACTGGGAGACGACGGCCTAGACCTCTCACGAACACATCGCAGCATCCTCCATGCGCATCATCCTGCGGTACCTGTTCTTGACCTGTGGGGGGGTGTGAGACAGCAAGAGTGAGCTCACATACGTTCATCGCTCAACAAGTTGTGGGGAATAATGTGCATGAACTCGCCAAAGATGGGAGCTCACGTGAAGTGTAAGGCTTACCAAAGAGGATGGTTAGAGCTGAGCATTGCTTTTAAAGTTGGTCAAAATTTTATTAGCAATTACTAAGTATAAGTAAATACCAGCCCAATTAAGTAGTAGAACAAAAGTAACAACCTCACCTGCGATGCAATGCATATGACAAATTGAGTTTAACTTCCATAATTTAATCATGTGAGGGTCCGAGCCGCTCATGACCGTGAGCACGGCTAGTATACCAGTTTTACACTCTGCAGAGGTTGCGCATCTTTACCCACAAGTCATGTTACCCATCTGCCAAGGGATCGCGACTTCCCATACACCTCTACCGAGGAGGCGAGGCAGGGTAACACTACGAGGCCTTTACAAAGTTCCACTAGCTTCAGAAAACCCGCTACAGTTTATAGGAAGCTCCAATGCAGGAATCCCTTGCAGGACCGCCATCACAGCAAAATCATCCCGAGGGCCTCCCTACACTGACCACTCCCCTACTGCCCTTGCCCCTTTCGGGTAAGGTAGTCCTCCACTAGCTTTCCTAATTAATCAGCCAAGGGCGTCCCATTATACCCTTGTGGTAGCACTGTTTTCCCGGGTGGTCGCTCCATGTTCCAATTAACATAATGATCTTATCATGAACAGTAAATAACAACGGATAACAAAAGTATAATCTTGAATAATGTATCTTCATACCCAAAACCACATAAAGCACTAGCAAGTACTACCCAAAAAGTTCAGTGGTAAACAAGGTATAAAGATAATCAAACTAGGGTAACCTATTGGGTCCCATCAAAATTAACCTATGCAGATCATTATGATTAATCAGAACATGAGTAGGTAAAAAGAAGTGATCAAAGGCACAACTTGCCTGGGACTTGAGATTCCAGGTACCAACTTGCTTTTCAGATGACACGTGTCCTCACTGCTAAACGTAGCAATACAAACAAACAGTGTATAGGCAAAATTAACATTACACCAAACATATATGCAAAATACATATTAATAATCTACATACTGAAATAAGATCACAGGAACAGGAATTATTAATTTTGGAGTTATAGATTTTAAGTTATGAATTTTCAAAAGATTCTATGTGCTTTGTACAAGATTAATTAAGATAACAATTTTAATGTGGATTTTATGTCAAAATAGTGGCACAAACTGATAAATAATAATATTACAAAGTTATAGGAACTGGAATGGACTAATTTGGACTTAATATGGATTTTCTATGAATTATACAAGTTTTTAGTATTATTTATGTATTGAAAATCAAATTCTAAATTCATTTATCTGATTTTCCTAGAACTCTGGACTGGGCGCAAGAATAAACAAAAGTCCAGGGGCTAACTGGAAAGATTCCCTAGACTCAGAAATCCCCGAGTTGGACGGCGGGTTGATTCACAGAAAGAGAAGGGGCTCTTCTGCAAAATGCACAGGTCGAAGCGGGGTACGGGCGAGTATCGGCCATCCGATCTAGAATCGATGGGCAGGATTAGATCGGGCATCATCCAAACTGGAATCAACCTGAGGCCCTCCGATTCAAGATCAACGACCCGAACATCCCCGAGTCGAATCGGTATCAGCGTTTTGATCACGATCACTCAAAAAGGATCCAACGGCCTAAAGCTATTTCCCTTCCCATCTCTAATCGGGATCGTTCATTAAATCCAACGGCGCACGCAACTTCTTCTTCCCTTGCCGCAGGAGCGCAGCGGCACAAGCGCATCGCGACGGCGCCATCGTCGGCGCACGCGATGATTCTCCCTGGCGCGTGATTCTTGGCATCAACAGATCCCACCCGAAGCGGACGGATTGGTGAACTGGGGAGCGCAATCCATACCAGATATGGTGGCCGTAATGAAGCTCCCCACGGCGGCAAGTCGCAACACCCAGGCCTGCACCAGGTGTATCCAGGATGGCGAAACGAAGCGCGCCACGGGTGCGGCTGAGCGCGACGAAGAAGGTGGATTCGAGCGCGGAGGTCGCGCGGTCGACGACGGGACGGATCGAGTTGGGGTCCGTGATGCCGGAGTTCAATGCGGTGGTGGTTGACGCCAGCAGAATCCGAGCCGTCAGCATACGAAGAAGATCCTCACGGTCACGTGGCGCTCTACGTCTCTCTCTCACCTCCGTTGGCGCACGCCAGTCGGATGGATCCAGTGGCGGCGCGGAGTCCACCACGGGGCATGCAAGCACCCCGCCATGGCGCGGCTGCAACGGCGTAATAAGTCACGGTCCTATTTATAGTTGAGAGCGGAGTCACTATGACCGATCCCCGCGCTGAGAAGGTCGATTGCGAAGGATCCGGGCAGAGCCTAGACGTCTGGTCGCGAGATTCCTGGCCATGCATAATCGTGCAGGCACCGGACCTGTAGGGATAAGGAGAGCGCAGGAGATTAAGCCGCCGGGGTCCCTGCGCAGGCTTTGGATCAAGGGGAACCGCCCGAATTTCGGGTGCCGTTGCGCATGCGGTAGACTTGGCATGGAGTTTCTGCGGTGCGGCGGAAGGTTGTTGAGCGGAGAGGATAGAGCTGACGCCTGGGCCCCACGCGTCAGGGAGAATCGGTACAGACGATGGTCGGCGCTGTGTCCACGCAAAAGTTGGACGTTAGAGTCAGCGACCCAGCAGAAAGAGGCGAAGGCACCATGATAAACGGCCCAGCGAGCCAGCGACGAGATACGTGTGGATGGAAGCTAGCTTGCTGACGTCACCCATGACGTTAGGACACCATGGATTCCGGCCAGGAAATTAACAGAAGGAAACAAAAAAAAATAGAATACGCAAGGCAAGGGAACGTGGCTGCAGGGATAGAAATGAGAGTGGGCTACTGGTGCACGTAAGTGACGAGTTCCCATTCCTTTTTTTATTTTCATTTTTTTCATTTTGTTTTCTATCTCTGATTTCACATTAGATTCAAATTTGAATTTCGAATTAAATTCACATAGAGTTTAAATTTAAATTATATTTAAGTGTCAAACAAAAACTCCAATATGTTTACATGGTCTATTTTATCAAATATTTATTTACTCTGTGTTGCAAATACGAAATACCCACCCATCATTTACTTTAGGGAAAAAAGTTGTTATGATTGTGTGATTTAATTAAAAGTAAATTCCACTATGGCTATCTATTACGTATTTTATTTGAGCAAGATATGTGAAGTCTCTATCAGGATATATTTTAACCTATTATTTTAAAGTATTTTTTACTGATATAATTTATAAGGAGAATAATCCTCTTTGAATAAATTAATAAAAACATATAAATATTTATTCTGATACAAAATTTTTTTTGGCTTTTACAATTTTGCAATAAAATGACCGAGCTTACCACACTTGTAGCAAACTTTCTTGGAGCGGGGCTTGTAATCCTTCCCCCTCCTTTGCTTGAGGATTTGGCGGAAGCTCTTGATGATGAGCGTTATCTCCTCGTTGTCAAGCTTGGAGGCATCGATGGGAAGCCTACTTGACGTAGACTCTTCTTTCTTCTCCTCCGTTGCTTTGAAGGCAACGGGTTGCACCTCGGGTGTGGAGGTGTCGCCTCGCTCGATGATTTGTTTGGAGCCTTTGATCATCAATTCAAAGCTCACAAACTTTCCTATAACCTCCTCGGGAGACATTAGCTTGTATCTAGGATCACCACGAATTAATTGAACTTGTGTAGGATTAAGAAAAACGAGTGATCTTAGAATAACCTTGACCATTTCATGGTCATCCCATTTTGTTCTCCCGAGGTTGCGCACTTGGTTCACCAAGGTCTTGAGCCGGTTGTACATGGCTTGTGGCTCCTCCCCTTGGTTGAGCATGAATCAACCGAGCTCCCCCTCGATCGTTTCCTGCTTGGTGATCCTTGTCACCTCATCTCCTTCGTGTGCGGTCTTGAGCACGTCCCAAATATCTTTGGCGGTCTCTAACCCATGCACTTTGTTATACTCCTCTCGACTTAAAGAGGCGAGGAGTATAGTTGTTGCTTGGGAGTTAAAGTGCCGTATTTGGTCGGCCTCATCTGAGTCATAGTCCTTATCCCCCACGTGTGGTACCTACGCTCCATACTCAACAACATCCCATATGCTTTTGTGGAGTGAGGTTAGATGACCTTTCATTCTAGCACTCCACATAGAATAATCTTCACCATAAAAAACCGGTGGTTTGCCTAATAGAACGGAAAGTAAAGGAGTGTGTTTATAAATGCGAGGATAGCATAGGGGAATCTTACTAAACTTCTTGCGCTCATGGTGCTTAGAAGTGACGGATGGAGCATCGGAGCCAGAGGTTGAGGACGACGAAGAGTCGGTCTCGTAGTAGACCACTTTCTTCATCTTTTTCTTCTTGTCACCACTCCGATGCGACTTGACGCGGGGAGGTGACTCCTCCCTTCCTTTGGCACCGGACTCCTTTGATGGAGCTCTCCTACGGCTTGTGTCGGTCTCCATATCCCTCTTGGCGGATCCTCCTGACATCACTTCGAGTGGTTAGACTCTAATGAAGTACTGGGCTCTGATACCAATTGAAAGTCGCCTAGAGGGGGGGTGAATAGGCAAATCTAAAATTTATAAACTTTAAGCACAACTACAAGCCGAGGTTAGCGTTAGAAATAAAGTCGAGTCCAAAAGAGAGGGTGAAAACAAATCACAAACAAATGAAAGCAGATGACACGGTGATTTGTTTTACCGAGGTTCGGTTCTTGCAAACCTACTCCCCGTTGAGGTGGTCACAAAGACCGGGTCTCTTTCAACCCTTTCCCTCTCTCAAACGGTCACCTAGACCGAGTGAGCTTTTCTCCTTAATCAACGGGTCACTTAGACCCCTTACAAGGACCACCACAACTTGGTGTCTCTTACTTGATTACAAGTTGCTTGAGAACAAGAATGGAGGAAGAAGAAAAGCGATCCAAGCGACAAGAACTCAAATGAACACAAATATCTCTCTCTCACTAGTCACTAATTGTTTGGAGTGATTCCGGACTTGGGAGAGAATTTGATCTCTTGTTTGTGTCTTGGAGTGAAGTCTAAAGCTCTTGTATTGAATTCAATGGCTGAAAACTTGGATGCCTTGAAGTGTGGTGGTTGGGGGGTATTTATAGCCCCAACCACCAAAATGGCTGTTGGGGAGGCTGTCTATCGATGGGCGCACCGGACAGTCCAGTGCGCCACCGGACACTGTCCGGTGCGCCAGCCACGTCACCCAACCGTTAGGGTTCGACCGTTGGAGCTCTGACAGTTGGGACCACCGGACAATCCGGTGGTGCACCAGACAGTCACTGTTCACTGTCCGGTGCGCCTTCTGGCGATGCTCTGACTCTGCGTGCGCTGTCCGCGCACTGCTCACGTTCACCGTTCACTTTTGCAGACGACCGTTGGCGCAGTAGCCGTTGCTCCGCATGGCACACCGGACAGTCCGGTGCTACACCGGACAGTCCGGTGAATTATAGTGGAGTGGCTCTCCAAAAATCTGAAGCTGAGCAGTTCAGAGTTGATCTCCCTGGTGCACCGGACACTGTCCGGTGCGCCAGACCAGGGCAACCTTCGGTTGGTTTTGCTCCTTTCTTTTTGAACCCTATCTTGGACTTTTTATTGGTTTGTGTTGAACCTTTGGCACTTGTAGAACTTATAATCTAGAGCAAACTAGTTAGTTCAATTATTTGTGTTGGGCAATTCAACCACCAAAATCATTTAGGAAAAGGTTTGACTCTATTTCCCTTTCACCCACTGATAATAAGTTGAAGCTCAAAGGTGCAACCAAGAGAACATTTGAAATTGATAGATCATTTGAAATTGCCACCTTGCCAAGTCCTTGAACTTTCCCTTTTGAATTATCCCCAAATGTGATTTTGTCTTGTCCATCAACATTCTCATCAAGTGAGGTGAACATTCGTGGGTTGCCTGTCATATGTTGTGTGCATCCACTGTCAATAACCCAATGGCTCCCACCGGTCTTGTAGTTCACCTACATCCACAGACAAATCAAGCTTGAGTTTTGAGGGCCCTATATTGCATAGGACCAGAGACTCTCTCAATCAAGGACTTTGCAACCCAAATTTGTCTAGGTCTACTCTTGCTTGGTGGACCTAGGAATGTAACTTTGACCTTTCCATTTGCTACTTTTCTTAGAACATAATGAGCATTGAAGGCAAATGGTCTTGAGTGCTTAGGTAAGGGAGTTGGTGGTTTAGCTTTGCAATTGTGGGCAAAATGACCCTCTTTTCCACACTCAAAGCATTTGATAGGATTATGAGTTTGCTTTGGCTTGTATTGAGTTGCAGCTTTCTTTTGCACAAAAGAATTGTATCCAATACCACTCTTGTTGTTTTTCATGACAGTGTTCATGAGTAATTCATTTTGGAGGTATTGGCCCTTGTTGAACTTTTGCACACTTGTTGCAAGATGTTCATTTTCACTCTTAAGTTTATTGACCTCATTTTTAAGCCTTTCATTGTCCACTGCCAACTCATTGTTGAAATCATTGTTCTCAATGGCAACCTTTCCCCTAGTAGTTGCATCAGTCAAGTATCTCTTCAATTTTTGGTTGTCGAAAGTCAAGACTTCAACTTTTTCGGTCAATTCATCATGTAGACTAGTTTGATCTCCTTGACTCAAATCATCACATGAGGTTGCTACATCAATCTTAACAACAGGGTTAATAGCCTCATGTGTATTACAAGATAAAAGTTCATTTTCAACAAGAAGATTATCATGATCAAATTTAATCTTAGTATAGCCTTCCTTGATTTTCACTAGTCTATCTTTCAACTCCCTATTAGCTTCATTTAACTTGTCACGTTTATCCTCAGCATCTTTTAGGGAGGATGTAAGCTCATTTACAGTAGATGACATAGTTTTGTTTTCTTCTTTCATTTCATCACTAGCTTTCATAACTATGTCATATTTGGCATTTGTCACACCCGGTTTCGGAAGGTAAACCGAATGCGAACCATGTACGTGCCAGGATCAGAACTCACGTACACAGCGATTACATAATTGGACATCATCACACAATGCTTGAATTAAGTAGCAGAAAGGTACTTAGTTACATCAAGATGTCTGAGACATCCATAGAGTCTAATATATATCTATAGTGTTTAACAATAACATCAAAGTGCGGAGTAACGAAACATAGAATGTAAGCCTACACAAGTAGCTGACTTGGGGTTTGCTACTAAGATAAACTAGAACTCATCGTATTCCTAGAACTCCTCGAAGTCATCCATGTTGCCAACTTCACCTCCTGAGCACTGAGAACAGTGGGGACAACCTGGGGTGGGGTGGTTTGTAAAGCAAGGGTGAGTACACATCAACGTACTCAGCAAATGTCCCGTTTGGCTAAGGTGGACTAGCGATATGTGGACTTAAGGTTAAGCAGTTGCTTTTAGTTGGTCAAGTTTTATTATTTTAAGTAGATCCAAATTTTAGTAATAACCCAGTTATTACCCAGAGGCACTCCCTCCAAGAGGAAATATCAGAGATTAGGATTATAATCACCATTGTTAATCATCATCATAAAAGTAACCATTGTTCTTCTAATCGAAGAGGATCCCAAGGCTGCTCATAACCGTGAGCACGGCTGATATACCAGTTTCTAACACTCTGCAGAGGTTGCACACTTTACCCACAAGCCATGATTCCCATTCTGCCCGGGGTTCTAGCCTCCCCATTGATCACTACCAAGGTGACCTAGCAGGGTCTCACTACGTAGCCTTTTACAAAGATTTCCCAGAGGTCATAGCCGCCCGTTAGGTTTCTCTAGTTTGATAAACACAGTACATCTCCCCAAAGGAAGGGTGACTAACAAAACCAAATCAAAGAACCTATGCAACCAACCTCGGCAGAGCAAGTACTGTGCCCGGACCCCATTGACGGCCCTACGACGAAGCCAACTACTCCTCTGGTTCCTCTAATTAATTAGCTAAGGGTGTCCCATTCCACCCTCATGGTTGCACTGTTATCCCGGGTTGTCACTCCCCAAACAGGTCCTTACAGAGAGGTACTCAGGAAAGAGCCTGAGCCCCCTAAAATAATCACAAGGACCCCATCGGGATAACATCATCGTATCATAAAAGATCACATCATGTTCATTGATTAAGTTTAAGCAATAGCATAAGCTAACCATGATTAACCCAAAGAGGTAAACAAGGGTAAGGGAAATACAAACTAGTCAATCCTTAGGTTTCAATAAAGTAATGCGGGACAGTGAATTATAAAGTAAAGTATGACATGATAGGTCTGAGGACACTTGCCTTCACCAGGTTGTTGCTCAGGGAGGTCTCCAACAACACACTCAGGAACCTTGGATTGCTTGTTGTCTAAATAAAGCGAGCATGCATTCAGTACATTTGGAAAGTACAAATGAACATGACACCAAACATGTACAAACATTGGAACACATCTTAAAAATACACAATACTACATAAGGGATAATGAATTCAGAGTATAACATAAACTATGGCATACATTAACTTTATTTGAAAATAGATTATTATTTCCCTAAGTGTTATTTACAAGTACATAATCATAGATCAATTTATTTTATGGTGACCTAAAATTTAGAACAGAGATGAACTTATGTAATACCTATTATTAATCTCACAAGCTTAAACAAGTTTAAATCTCTAAGATTCTCCTTCTATTTATTTTATTAAATAAATAAAACATACATCTACATTATTTCATATTCAATCCTAAAAATTAGAGTGTGCAGACAGTAAGTGAAACCATTTTATTTAAACAGAGAATAATTCTATGAACATTTTGCAATTTGAATCGCTAATTTGGAGTTCATATGCAAAAGTTATGAAATAAACAAGTTTGGGAATTCAAAATATGAAATTAGGGCTAATTCTGTGAATATCTAAAATTCCAAGGTTAGATCTGCAAGATTACAGGGGCCTGCGCGCGAAAACCAGGGACGACGGGTTGATTTCCAATAAACCGAGGGTCTCTTTAAGAAAACTACCGCGCGAAGGGGTATCGAGTGAATCTAACCGTTAGATCTGCGGCCGAGGGCGCGCGCGCGAGTGAGCGAGCGATGACAGGCGGGCCAGGGAGTGTTAGAGATAGAGGGGGAGAGCGCGCTGACCGAGCGGGCCCAGCGCCGGAGGGTTTGGGTGCTGATAGGCGGGCCAGGGAGTCAGGGCGTGCGTGCTCGAAGCGGTACCCGCGGTCCGGGCCGTGCGATCTAAATCAGACGGAGGGGATCAGACTAGGGGGGACAGACAGCTGTAGGCGGCGCTGACAGGCGGGCCTGGGCGTCAGGAGCGCGTGCGCGAAGCGGTACCCGTGGTCCGGGCCGTGCGATCAGGATCGGACGGAGGGGATCAGACCGGGAAGGGGTGAACAGCTGCGGGCGGCGCTGCTCCTCTCCGCGGCGGTGAGGTCGCCGGAGTTGAGGCAGGCGCGAGCTAGGGTGGCTCTGGGGTCGCCGAAGTTGGGCAGAGAGGGAGAGGGCATCACGGCGAACTCAATGGCGGGGAAGAGGCCATGAATCCACGGGCAGAGAAGGGAGAACGGCGGTGAGAAGGTCTCGGGCGGGCCGGAGTAACTCCGGTGAGCCATTCCGGCCACGGGGAGGGGGCTTAAGGCACGCTAAGGCATGGGCTAGCTTCAGCAGAGACAGGGGTGCTACAGGGACCTACTCCGGTGAACTAGACCAGGCTAAATCAGCCGGTCACCGCGCGTGCACGGCGGACCACCGCGGCCGAGCGTCGACGAAGGCGAAATTGGCCAAGCACAGGGTGCAATAAGGGAAATTGGGCACGGGGATGGGTGTCTCACCTCGGGGCGGAGCTCGGGGAGGCTTGGAGCGGTCTCCGGCGAGCTGGATGGCCGGGAACGTGGGCGCGGGTCTCCAGCGGCGGCTGGCAGCATGGGCAGAGCGCGAGAGAGGGTGAAGCTGTGCGAAATGAGGCGATGGGCGTGCGTGGGGCACTGGCGGGGCTCTAAGAAGGGAGTTGGGCGCGTGGGCGGGCGTCGTGGCCGAGAAATCCGGCAACGTGCGCGAGTGCGCACGCCCCGGTCCATGGCGAGCGCGGAGGGGGCGGAACTAACAGGTAGTGTCCATGGCGCAGAGAGAGGAGAAAGGGGCGTGCAGGGCAACGACTCGGCGATAGGCGGACTGGGCCCGCGAGACAGAGAGAGAGAGAGGGAGCGCGCGGGGAAGAAAACTGGTGTCGGGGACCATAATTAGGGGTACCCCCAACACTCCTAAACTCGGCTGGTAATCACCATCGGCACAAGCTGCAAAGCCTGATGGGCGCAATTCAGGTCAAGGCTCCGTCCACTCAAGGGACGCGATCTCACCTCACTCGAGCCCAGCCTCGGGCAGGAACAGTAGACCAGGGCAGATTCACGCCTCGCCCGAGGGCCTCCTCCAAGCAACGGGCGCACCCTCGACTCGCCCGAGGCCCAGCTCGGGCAGGCTTCGCAGTGAAGCAACCTTGGCCAGTTCGCCTCGCCAACCGACCGTATCGCAGGAGCATTCAATGCAAGGATCGCCTGACACCTTATCCTGACGCACGTTCCTCAGTCGGCAGGGCCGAAGTGACCGCAGTCACTTCGCCCCTCCACTGACTGACCTGATAGGAAAACAACGTCGTCTGCCCCGCTCCGACTGCTGTGCTACCCGCCAGGGTGAGGCTGACAACAGCTAAGTCCCGCCTCAGGCGCAACAGACGGTCTCCGCCTCGCCAGACCCCAGGGTTCGGTCCCCGCCTCGGCCTCGGAAGATGGACTCCGCCTCGCCCGACCCCACGGCTCGGCCTCGGAAGATGGACTCCGCCTCGCCCGACCCCAGGGCTCGGCCTCGACCTCGACCTCAGAAGGTGGTCTCCGCATCGCCCGACCCCAGGGCCCAGCCTCAACCTCGACCTCGGGCGGAATTGTGTCCTCGCTCGACCCCGGCCTCGGCCTCAGGAGGAGTCTCCGCCTCGCTCGACATTGGGCTCGGACCGACCACGCCACAGGGGGGATCATCATTACCCTACCCCTAGCTAGCTCAGGCTAGGGGGAACAAGACCGGCGTCCCATCTGGCTCGCCCCTGTAAACAAGTAATGATGGCACCCCGCGTGCGCCCATGACGACGGTGGTTCTCAGCCCCCTACGGAAGCAAGGAGACGTCAGCAAGGTCCCGGCAGCCCCGACAGCTGTGCTTCTACAGGGCTCAAGCGCTCCTCTGACGGCCACGACATCGCATGCACAGGGCTCTAGCACCTCTCCGACAGCCACGTTGGCATGTACATAGGGCTCTGGCTCCTCTCTGCCAGACACGTTAGCATATTGCTACACCCCCATTGTACACCCGGACCCTCTCCTTACATCTATAAAAGGAAGGTCCAGGGCCCTCATACGAGAAAGGTGGCCGCGCGGGAGGACGGGCTGACGAACAACCTTTCTCCCTCGCGAATGCTTGTAACCCCCTACTGCAAGCGCATCCGCCCTGGGCACAGGATAACACGAGCCATGGTTCTCTTTTTCCCCCTTGTGTTCCATCTCGCGCCGACCCATCTGGGCTGGGACACACAACGACAATTTACTCGTCGGTCTAGGGACCCCCCGGGGTCGAAACGCCGACAGTTGGCGCGCCAGGTAGGGGCCTGCTGCGTGTTGATGAACAGCTTCCCGTCGAGCTCCAGATGGGTAGTCTCCAGCAACCTCTTCAGCCAGGATGCTGCTCCATTTCGGGAGTCTCGAGTTCATGTCCCTCGACGGCAGCTACGACATGATACTCGTTCCTCCGCCGCGCGACAGCGACAACGGCGGCCGTCAGCCCGCCCGGCGGCGGCGGACTCGACGACGTCTTCCCCCATGGCGGAAGAGCAGCATCCGGGTCTGTCCCGTCACCTTCCCTGCCGCAGGAGGAGGAGGCGGGGCAACCATGGCCAAGCAGGAGGCGGCACCTTGTTGGCTGTCGAGCGAGTCGACGACGCCGGCGCCCCAGCGGGGGACACGTTGGGCGTTGACCTCGCGTCTGAGACGAAGACGAGCGCTGTTTCCCCGCAACACGCCAACCCCAAGCGGACAGATGACGCCAGCACGCTCGCGAAGGACTTGCTGGGCGTTAGCCTCGTACCTGAGATAACGGTGCAGTCCGTCCCCTACGCGACTTCGTCACCGTCCGTCGATCAAGAGGTACCGTCCGTTTTCCACCCTATGCCTTTTAGATTCAGCTTCGACCCACCAAGTGCCCCCGCTTCGGTGGACGCTTTCATAAATCCTAACCTTCTAGGGTACCATATGTGGTCAACCTGGGACCGACTGACGACTGTCTCGCCTACGGGCCCCCGGGTTCCGAGGAAGATGACGAGCCCGACTCTGGTTGGGATTTCTCCGGGCTCGGTAACCCTAGTGCCATGCGAGACTTCATGACCGCATGTGACTACTGCCTCTCCGATTGCTCCGATGATGGCCACAGCCTTGACAACGAGGGTTGTGGCCCAAGTCGTGAATGTTTCCACGTCGATCTAGGAGGTCTCGACGAAGGCAACCACCTTGGTATGCCGGAGGACGACGATTCCCCTAGGCCTGCGCCTCGCGTTGAAATCCTACGGGAGCTAGCTGTGGTCCTAGTCCCTGCGGGGGGGTCAGGACACACAGCTCGAGCAAATCCGCGAGATGCAGGCCAAGCTCGACGAGGAAGCAGGACAACTTGTGCAGCTCCGGCAAAACATCGGGCAGGAGTGGGCAGGCCGAGCACTAGCCGGAGAAGCGCGTCATCGGGCCCAGGACGTCCAGCACCGCATCGCTGACGATGTCAGGGTAAGGCTTTCCCCGGCTTCCAGTGGGGTCGGCCAGAACCTGGCTGCAGCGGCAATACTACTCCGAGCGATGCCGGAGCCATCGACCACCGAGGGGCGGCGTATCTAGGGAGAACTCAAGAATCTTCTAGAGGATGCCGTGGTCCGACGGGTCGAGAGTTCTGCCTCCCGAAGGCAAGGGTACCCCCCGGAGCATCGCGCCGCGACTTTCCGATTCATGCGGGAAGCCTCGGTCCACACCGGGCGCACGCGGGACACAACGCCTGCAGCCCCAGGTCGCCTCGGCAATGAGCACCACCACCGCGACCGTCGAGCCCACCTCGACGAGAAGGTGCGCCGAGGCTACCACCCCAGGCGTGGGGGACACTACAACAGCGGGGAGGATCGGAGCCCCTCGCCCGAACCACCCGGTCCGCAAGCTTTCAGCCGGGCCATACGACGGGCTTCGTTCCTGACCCGGTTCTGAGCCCCGACTACCATCACCAAGTACTCGGGGGAAACAAGGCCGGAACTGTGGCTTGCGGACTACCGGCTGGCCTGCCAGCTGGGTGGAACGGACGATGACAACCTCATCATCCGTAACCTCCCCATGTTCGTCTCCGACGCGCCCGGGCCTGGCTGGAGCATCTGCCTCCTGCGCAGATCTCCAACTGGGACGGCCTGGTCAAAGCCTTCGCTGGAAACTTCCAGGGCACATACGTGCGCCCTGGGAACTGTTGGGATCTCCGAAGCTGCCGCCAGCAGCCAAGGGAATCCCTGCAGGACTACATCCGACGATTTTCGAAGCAGCGCACCGAGCTGCCCAACATCACCGACTCAGATGTCATCGACGCGTTCCTTGCCGGCACCACTTGTCGCGACCTGGTGAGCAAGCTGGGTCGCAAGACTCCCACCAGGGCGAGCGAGCTGATGGACATCGCCACCAAGTTCGCCTCTGGTCAGGAGGCGGTCGAGGCCATCTTCCGGAAGGACAAGCAGCCTCAGGGACGCCAACAGGAAGACGTCCCCGAGGCGTCCGCTCGGCGTGGCACGAAGAAGAAGGCCAAGAAGAAGTCGCAAGCGAAACGCGACGCCGCCGACGCAGATCTTGTCACCGCCGCCGAGCACAGGAACCCTCGGAAGCCTCCCGGAGGGGCCAACCTGTTCGATAAGATGCTCAAGGAGTCGTGTCCCTATCACCAGGGTCCCGTCAAGCACACCCTTGAGGAATGCGTTATGCTCCGGCGCTACTTCCATAAGGCCAGGCCCCTGGTAGAAGGTGGCAGAGGCCACGACAACGACAAGAAGGAGGGCAACAAGGCAGAGGAGTTCCCCGAGGTCCACGACTACTTCATGATCTACGGTGGGCAAGTGGCGAACGCCTCGGCTCGGCACCGCAAGCAAGAGCGCCGGGAGGTCTGCTCGATGAAGGTGGCGGCGCCAGTCTACCTAGACTGGTCCGATAAGCCCATCACCTTCGACCAAGGCGACCACCCCGACCGCGTGCCGAGCCCAGGAAAGTACCCGCTCGTTGTCGATCCCGTCATCGGCAACGTTAGGCTCACCAAGGTCCTCATGGACGGAGGCAGCAGCCTCAACATCATCTACGCCGAGACCCTCGGGCTCTTGCAGATCGATCTGTCCACAATCCGGGCCGGTGCGGCGCCCTTTCACGGGATCATCCCCGGGAAGCGCGTCCAGCCCCTTAGACAACTCGATCTGCCTGTCTGCTTCAGGACTCCCTCCAACTTCCGAAAGGAAACCCTCATGTTCGAGGTGGTCGGGTTCCAAGGAACCTACCACGCATTACTGGGGAGACCATGCTACGCCAAGTTCATGGCCGTCCCCAACTACACCTACTTCAAGCTCAAGATGTCGGGCCCCGACGGGGTCATCACCGTCGGATCCACATACCGACACACGTACGAATGCGACGTGGAGTGTGTGGAGTACGCCGAGGCCCTCGCCGAGTCCGAGGCCCTCATCGCCGACCTGGAGAGCCTCTCCAAGGAGGTGCCAGATGTGAAGCACCACGCCGGCAACTTCGAGCCAGCAGAGGCGGTTAAATCCATCCCTCTCGACCCCAGCAACGACACCTCCAAGCAAGTCCGGATCAGCTCCGAGCTCGACCCCAAATAGGAATCGGTGCTCGTCGACTTTCTCCACGCGAACGCCGAGGTTTTTGCGTGGAGTCCCTCGGACATGCCTGGCATACCGAGGGATGTCGCCGAGCACTCGCTGGATATCCAAGCTGGAGCCCGACCCGTGAAGCAGCCTCTTCGCCGATTCGACGAAGAAAAGCGCAGAGCCACAGGCGAGGAGATCCACAAGCTGATGGCTGCAGGGTTCATCAAAGAGGTATTCCATCCCGAATGGCTAGCCAACCCTGTGCTTGTGAAAAAGAAAGGTGGGAAATGGAGGATGTGTGTAGACTACACTGGTCTAAACAAAGCATGTCCGAAGGTTCCCTACCCTCTGCCTCGCATCGATCAAATCGTGGATTCCACTGCTGGGTGCGAACCCTATCAATCCTCGATGCCTACTCAGGGTATCACCAAATCAAGATGAAAGAGTCCGACCAGCTCGTGACTTCTTTCATCACACCTTTTGGTATGTACTGCTATATTACTATGCCATTTGGTTTAAGGAATGCAGGCGCGACATACCAAAGGTGCATGAACCACGTGTTCGGAGAGCACATCGGCCGAATGGTCGAGGCTTACGTCGATGACATCGTAGTCAAGACGAGGAAAGCCTTCGACCTCCTCTCTGACCTTGAAACGACATTCAAGTGTCTGAGAGCAAGGGGCGTGAAACTCAATCCCGAGAAGTGTGTCTTTGGAGTCCCCCGAGGCATGCTCCTGGGGTTCATCGTCTCCGAGCGGGGCATCGAGGCCAACCCGGAGAAAATCGTGGCCATCACCAACATGGGGCCTATCAAGGACTTGAAAGGAGTACAGAGGGTCATGGGATGCCTTGCGGCTCTGAGCCGCTTCATCTCGCGCCTCGGCAAAAGAGGCCTACCTCTGTACCGCCTCTTAAGGAAGACCAAGCGCTTCACTTGGACCCCCGAGGCCGAGGAAGCCCTCGGGAACTTAAAGGCGCTCGTAGCGCGCCCATCTTGGTGCTCCCCGCTGCGGGAGAAGCCCTCTTGATCTACGTAGCCGCAACCACTCAGGTGGTCAGCGCCGCGATCGTGGTCGAGAGACGAGAAGAAGGGCATGCATTGCTCGTCTAGAGGCCGGTCTACTTCATCAGCGAAGTGCTATCCGAGACCAAGATCCGCTACCCGCAAATTCAGAAGCTTCTGTATGCGGTAATTCTGACACGG
Organism: Zea mays; assembly: GCF_902167145.1. Classification (NCBI taxonomy): domain Eukaryota; kingdom Viridiplantae; phylum Streptophyta; class Magnoliopsida; order Poales; family Poaceae; genus Zea; species Zea mays. The sequence goes on from NC_050098.1 coordinate 156,044,029, forward strand.
CGAAAGTTGCGACACTACTTCGAGTGTCATCCGGTGACTGTGGTGTCATCCTTCCCCCTGGGGGAGATCATCCAGTGCCGAGAGGCCTCGGGTAGGATTGCAAAGTGGGCGGTGGAGATCATGGGCGAGACAATCTCGTTCGCTCCTCGGAAGGCCATCAAGTCCCAAGTCTTGGCGGACTTTGTGACTAAATGGGTCGACACCCAGCTTCCAACAGCTCCGATCCAACCGGAACTCTGGACCATGTATTTCGACGGGTCGCTGATGAAAACAGGAGCGGGTGTGGGCCTGCTCTTCATCTCACCCCTCGGGAAGCACCTCCGCTACGTGCTGTGCCTCCACTTCCCGACGTCGAACAACGTGGCCGAGTACGAGGCTCTGGTTAACGGGTTGCGCATCGCCATCGAGCTAGGGGTTCGGCGCCTCGACGCTCGTGGCGACTCGCAGCTTGTCATCGACCAAGTCATGAAGAACTCCCACTGCCGCGACTCGAAGATGGAGGCCTACTGCGACGAGGTTCGGCGCCTGGAAGACAAGTTGTACGGACTCGAGCTCAACCACGTCGCTCGACGCTACAACGAGACTGCGGACGAGCTGGCTAAAATAGCCTCGGGACGGACAACGGTTCCCCCGGACGTCTTCTCCCGAGACCTACATCAACCCTCGGTCAAGACCAGCGACACGCCCGAGCCCGAGGAGGCCTCGGCCCAGCCCGAGGCACCCTCGGCCACCGAGGGCGAGGCACTTCACATCGAGGAAGAGCGGAATGGGGTCACGCCTAATCGAAACTGGCAGACCCCGTACCTGCAATATCTCCACCGAGGAGAGCTACCCCTCGACAGAGCCGAAGCTCGGCGACTAGCGCGGCGCGCCAAGTCGTTCGTCTTGCTGGGTGACAAAAAGGAGCTCTACCACCGCAGCCCCTCAGGCATCGTCCAACGATGCATATCCATCGCCGAAGGTCAGGAGCGATTGCAAGAAATACACTCGGGGGCTTGCGGTCACCATGCAACACCTCGAGCCCTCGTTGGAAATGCCTTCCGGCAAGGTTTCTACTGGCCGACGCCACTAGGATTGTACGCTCCTGCCAGGGGTGTCAATTCTACGCAAGACATACACACCTGCCCGCTCAGGCCCTGCAAACAATACCCATCACCTGGCCGTTTGCTGTGTGGGGTCTAGACCTCGTCGGTCCCTTGCAGAAGGCACCCGGGGGCTTCACGCACCTGCTGGTCGCTATCGACAAATTCTCCAAGTGGATCGAGGTCCGACCCCTAAACAGCATCAGGTCCGAGCAGGCGGTGGCATTCTTCACCAACATCATCCATCGCTTTGGGGTCCCGAACTCCATCATCACCGACAATGGCACCCAGTTCACTGGCAAGAAGTTCCTAGACTTCTGCAAGGACCACCACATCCGTGTGGACTGGGCCGCCGTAGCTCACCCCATGACGAATGGGCAGGTGGAGCGTGCCAACGACATGATTTTGCAGGGACTTAAGACGAGGATCTACAACGACCTCCACAAGTTCGGCAAGCGATGGATGAAGGAACTCTCCTCGGTGGTTTGGAGTCTGAGGACGACGCCAAGCCGAGCCACGGGCTTCACGCCGTTTTCTCTAGTCTATGGGGCCGAGGCTATCTTGCCCACAGACTTAGAATACGGTTCCCCGAGGACGAGGGCATAGGACGACCGAAGCAACCAGACCAGCCGAGAGGACTCACTGGACTAGCTGGAAGAGGCTCGGGACATGGCCTTACTACACTCGGCGCGGTATCAGCAGTCTCTGCGACGCTACCACGCCCGAGGGGTTCGGTCCCGAGACCTCCAGGTGGGGGACTTGGTACTTCGGCTGCGACAAGACGCCCGAGGGCGCCACAAGCTCACTTCTCCCTGGGAGGGGCCGTTCATCATCGCCAAGATTTTGAAGCCCGGAACATACAAGCTGACCAACAGTCAAGGCGAGGTCTACAACAACGCTTGGAACATCCGACAGCTATGTCGCTTTTACCCTTAAGATGTTTTTAAGTTGTTCATATACCTCGTTCTCTTTACATACAAAAATAGAGTCTAACCGTCAAGGAAGGGTCAGCCTTGCCTCAGCAAAGCCCGACCCTCCCTCGGGGGCTAGAAGGGGGGAACCCCCTCTGCGTCAAAATTTTCCTCGGAAAAAGTCTTTCTGCCAGAACATCTTTCGCGCTTTTCGACTGCTTCGATAGCGGGATCCTGAAAACGACGGAGTACACGTAAGAGGCAAGGCCGACCGAGCCGAGGGACTCCTATGCCTCCGGGATACGGATACCTCACTCATCACCTTCTGCGATAAGTAACTCACGCTCGGATAAGCGATTCTGCTGACCGAACAAGTCTTAACGCTCGAAAACTTTTCTACCAGAACGATTTTTCGTGCCTTCTCGACTATATCGATAACAGAATCCTGCGGACGAGTAAGAGTACACATAAGCGGCGAGGCCGACCGAGCTGAGGGACTCCTACGCCTCCGGGATACGGATACCTCACTCATCACCTTCCGCGATAAGTAACTCTCGCTCGGATAAGTGATTCTGCTACTGACAAACAAGTCCTGATACTCGAAACAAGAGGAAAATAAACGCAGCTTTATAACACGACAATGATATGTTTAGGCCTCGGCGGCCACAAAAAACATACGCGCACTACAGAAAAACTGTCCCTGCAGGCTCAGACATCAACAGAGGGAACAGCAGCACCCTCGGCGTTGTTTCCACCTTCGGTGGGATCTGGCCCGGCCTCGGACGACGACATGGGCGGAAGGATTTCCACCTCGAAGGAAGATGTCAGCACCGCGCCGGGGCCATCGCCGCCAGGGTCTCCTCCAGGAACCCGGCCCGAGCAGACGGCTCGGCTGGCCGCTCCGTAGCCTCAGCCAGCTGTCCTCCGAGGACATCAGCCCGGCTCACGGTATCGGAAGCATAACTCCGAAGATGGTCTCGCTCATGGATGACCCGGCCAGGCTCCGGCCGTTGCTGCTGCACCTCCTCGGCCTGGGAAGCCACCTGCTCCTGGGCCGACGAAGCCTCTTTTCGAGCCGACTCCACCTCTGTCCATGCTGACACCGCTGCCTCTGGCTCCAGCTCACCGCAGAGCAGCCGAGGGTTCCTTAACTGAGCAAGAGAAGTCTTGAGTGGCAAGGCCGACCGAGCTGAGGGACTCCTACGCCTCCGGGATACGGATACCTCACTCGTCACCTTCCACGCAAAGCAACTCACACTCGGTTGAGTGATTCAGCTAGTCGACAGGCGAGTCCCAATGCCCGAAATAAGGGGAAAACACGGCTTCACGCCCAAATACACAGATGTTCAGGCCCCGACAGCTGCAATGAACATACACCGGCACTCAAGGTGCCATTACAAACGGAACTCTGGTTCCACTCCCGCGGGTATGAACAACCTCCACATCGGAGGGCCTGCAGGATGACAAACTCCGGGTGGCTCGCCGGCGACCTCTGCAGCAGCAGCGATGGCCCCAGGGCGAACGCTACCGCTGGATGGCTCTCGTTCGTGTCCCCTCGCGAGGGACGAGAACTAGCCATTAAAGCCAAAGAGCCGGAGGCCCGGAGCGCAGGTGACGCTAACGATCTCGTCGGCGGAGAAACCTTCTCCGGCTGCCACCACCTCAGCACCGACGGCGGCGTCCACCTGCCCACCAGCACCGCACCAGCGAGCGCCGGCCGCCCCAAAGCGCACCTGCAGGTCCTCACTCCCGTCCTCGCCACGAAAATGAGAACGGGACCGTCCCAGAACACGAGTACCACCCTCGCGGCGTACGACGTGTTGTGAGACCCTCTGGTGCGGCCGGCCACAGTCGCCCGGGCAGAGGACGGAATGCTGCACCCTGGCCAGGCAGCAGCAGTTCGCCTTTCCCCGCATGGCTGGAGGACGCCTCCTCCGCAGAGCTGGAGGATGGTTTCCACCCCCAGATGCCAGAGGAAGAAGCGGGATGCCAGCCCACACGAAGGCAGGCCCCGGCTCGCCTCGCCCTCCTCCCCAGCAAGGATGATGAAGATCCTTGAAGCTGAGGGCGGGGCAGAGGCCGCAGCCCGACTTGCTTCTCCCCACCATCGAACTGGTGGTCACCATCTTGGGTGACCATCGGTGAGGGAATGCAGCCGGGCTGCCTGATGAAAATCCTTGAAGCCGAGCGATGGCTGAAAGGTGCCAACTTCCGCGAAGTTGCGCTCCTCCAACAGCAGCAAGATGAAAGCAACACGGGCGCTCCCCATCCGGGGGCTCGGAAGGTGGAAGGGCGCAATGCATGAGGGGAGTACGAAGGCGTGGCTACCACCCAGGGGGTCGATCCCTTTTTAAAAGGCGACTCTCCCCACTCGCGTCCTCAGGCGTCGCGGACTAAGTCTTCACCGACGTGCTCTAGGGTCCTCCCACTACGACACGGGGGCTGGGTCCCACGCGTCATGCAAGCTGGCCCGGGACAGAAGAAGCCAAACCGTCGTGTGCGGAGCGTATAACCGCCCCGCGATTACAAGCACTCCTCCACCTTCGCCTAAACCAGCGGGTGAAAGGGCGGACCGCCATGCAGGTGGCATGCAACTGCACCACGGGGATGCACCCTTTCGACTTCGACGCATCCAGCATGGAGGCCCAGGCCCACACGTCATGTAACCGGCGCGCCGGTTACTACGTGCGAAAAATTGCACCGCCACTTGCGCCAATACCGCGCCTTCTCGACTGCAGAACCGGTGCCGCGACTCGAGGCAACCCTGCGCATGGCCCAACAGTGCCAACCAAGCACATCGGTCACAGGTCAGTCAGCCGCGGGAGAAGGCGCGACGGTCAATATGGCCAAAATTGGGCCGGCAGTAATGGCGGCAGTAGGCGAGCGGAAGCAGCAGTCAAATCGTTTGCAGGCTCACGTCCCCTCCTAGAGCAGCAGGGGAGCCCTCTCCCACGGCGTGAAGACGACGCGCCCGTGTTCCGTCCCTCGAACGGTTCGTGCAACGGCTGCCCGGCAAACCACCCGTCCCATCGCATTAACTTCACGGCAGGGCAGGCGACACCTTTGACTGGTGAAGCGGGCGACGTTTCACCTCCGCCATGATGACTGTGTCAAAAAAGGTGCGCCACATCATTTAAATTCGTATCCTTTTCTCCTTCCCCTTTCCCTCGCTTGCTACAGGGACCGGGAAAGGGGATACTCCGAAAGGGATCCTTCTCTGCGAAGGAAGCGGGCCTCGAGCCCTCCTACTGATCAGGGGTTCGAAAGCTGGCCCCTCGGAAGGGTTCGACAGCCGCCCTAGAGCATTCGGGCTTCAGGCTCATTACTGATTAGAGGTTCGAAGGCTGGCCCCTCGGAAGGGTTCGACAGCCGCCTCAGACCACTCGGTCTCCGCGCCCACTACTGATCAGGGGTTCGAAGGCTGGCCCCCCGAAGGGTTCGACAGCCGCCCCAGAACACGCAGAGCGAGGGATGACTCTAGGTACGTCCGATACATGGCCGAGGCTCGGGCTACGCTCCCGAGGTACCCTAGAACATTTCTGAGACCAGCAGGAGCGATTCTGTAATGGAATCCCATCAGAGGGAGGCATCGAGCCCTCGGACCCTATCAAACGGGACCGGGTCCAGCAAATCACCTGCAGGTACTTTTGGAGCGCGCCTCTGGGCCACTAGCCGATCCTTATCGAACGGGGCACGGGCGTCCACTCGGATCACCCGTTAGCAAATCACTGGAGACACCATGTTCGGCGCCCTCCGAGGGCAACATGGCGCTTTCCCCCCTCCTTCTTGCGGAAAGGCGACGAAGGGGCGTATGATAAAAGCCGAGTCAGTTCTTGATCGTCCTCTCGCTCTGTGCAGAGGCTCGGGGGCTGCTCTCGCAAACCCGGCTCCGGCCAAACCATTGACAGCGTCAACAAACCAGCCCGAGAATTCGGAACCTGACCATGCACCCGGGCTATGATTAGATCGCATGAGGGAACAACCAGACCGGCCGAGGCAACACGAAAGGCATTAAGACCTCAGAGGAGTCAAACCACTCCTCCGAGGCCTCAGGGGCTACACCCGGCGGGTGCGCTCGCGCGCACCCACCGGAACAAAATGTAACCGAGAAAGGCCGGTCCCCTTGCAAAAAAGTGCGACAAAGCCTCCAAGCGAGTACCAACACTCCCTTTGAAGCTCGGGGGCTACTGTCGGGGACCATAATTAGGGGTACCCCCAACACTCCTAAACTCGGCTGGTAATCACCATCAGCACAAGCTGCAAAGCCTGATGGGCGCAATTCAGGTCAAGGCTCCGACCACTCAAGGGACGCGATCTCACCTCACTCGAGCCCAGCCTCGGGCAGGAACAGTAGACCAGGGCGGATTCACGCCTCGCCCGAGGGCCTCCTCCAAGCAACTGGCGCACCCTCGACTCGCCCGAGGCCCAACTCGGGCAGGCTTCGCAGTGAAGCAACCTTGGCCATATCGCCTCGCCAACCGATCGTATCGCAGGAGCATTCAATGCAAGGATCGCTTGACACCTTATCCTGACGCACGTTCCTCAGTCGGCAGGGCCGAAGTGACCGCAGTCACTTTGCCCCTCCACTGACTGACCTGACAGGAAAACAGTGCCGCCTGCCTCGCTCCGACTGCTGTGCCACCCGCCAGGGTGAGGCTGACAACAACTAAGTCCTGCCTCAGGCGCAACAGACGGTCTCCGCCTCGCCCGACCCCAGGGCTCGGCCCCCGCCTCGGCCTCGGAAGATGGACTCCGCCTCGCCCGACCCTAGGGCTCGGCCTCGACCTCGGCCTCGGAAGATGGACTCCGTCTTGCCCGACCCCAGGGCTCGGCCTCGACCTCGAAAGGTGGTCTCCGCATCACCCGACCCCAGGGCCCGGCCTCAACCTCGACCTCGGGCGGAATTGTGTCCTCGCCCGACCCCGACCTCGCCCTCAGGAGGAGTCTCCGCCTCACCCGACCTTGGGCTCGGACCGACCATGCCACAGGGGGGATCATCATTACCCTACCCCTAGCTAGCTCAGGCTACGGGGAACAAGACCGGCGTCCCATCTGGCTCGCCCTGGTAAACAAGTAATGATGGCACCCCGTGTGCGCCCATGACGACGGCGGTTCTCAGCCCCCTACGGAAGCAAGGAGACGTCAGCAAGGTCCCGACAGCCCCGACAGCTGTGCTTCTACAGGGCTCAAGCACTCCTCTGACGGCCACGACATCGCATGCACAGGGCTCTAGCACCTCTCCGATAGCCACGTTGGCATGTACATAGGGCTCTGGCTCCTCTCTGCCGGACACGTTAGCATATTGCTACACCCCCCATTGTACACCTGGACCCTCTCCTTACATCTACAAAAGGAAGGTCTAGGGCCCTCATACGAGAAAGGTGGCCGCGCGGGAGGACGGGCTGACGAACAGGCTCTCTCCCTCGCGAACGCTTGTAACCCCCTACTGCAAGCGCATCCGCCCTAGGCGCAGGATAACACGAGCCGCAGTTCTCTTTTTCCCCCTTGTGTTTCATCTCGCGCCGACCCATCTGGGCTGGGACACGCAGCGACAATTTACTCGTCGGTCCAGGGACCCCCCGGGGTCGAAACGCCGACAACTGGTGCCGACAGGCTGGCCCCATTGGGCAGCGAGCGAGGGAGGGAGGGCACGCGTGAGGGAGAATTGCCGCTGACAGGCGAGGTTCGCCTGTCAGACGGCGCGAGCGCACGGGCGCGCGGCCTAGCTGGGCCGACTGGCTGGTTTGGGCTGCTTTCTCCTTTTCTTTTTCTCTGAATTTTCTAATTCCTTTTTCCATTTCTTTTTCTATAGGGTTTTTCAAATCCAAATTCAAACTAGGTTTCAAATTCAAATAAATTCGAACTTGTGCAACACTTCAAAGAATATTTTAAACTCAGCATGATGCAACATGTCATGACTCATAAGGTTTTGGCAAAAATAAATAATTAACCTCCACTAGTTTAAGCTATCTCTAATCAAAAAGGAAAAAAGGGAGAATGAATCTAGAGAGAGAGAGAAAACCTAGAGTGAGATAAAGAAGAGTAACACATGATTTTGGGTGATAATTAGAAAGAAATTTTATACCCCCAAAATCGGGGTGTTACAACATTCAAAGATTCATTTTCATTTTTCAACTTATCACATTTAGCTTTTGACTTCCTAATGATTTGAGTGTATTCTTTAAGCAAGTCAGCTAGTTCATCATAGGAAGGTGAAGCAAATTCATCATCACTATCACTATCACTATCATCAGTAATATCATTATCATTTTGTACCTTCCGTTCACCTCTAGCCATGAGGCATAGGTGAGAAGTCGATGATGGCGATGGTGGTGGTGAAGAGAAGTCCCCAGCGATGGCGGCAACTTTTTCATCATTTTCTTCTTCACTTGAAGAAGATCCACTTGATGACTCATTGTTAGTGAGCCAGTCACCAACGATATATGCCTTTCCATTTTTCTTTTTGTGGAACCTTTTGTGCTTCCCATCCTTCCTCTTGAAGAATCTCTTTTCCTTTTTCTCATCGTCACTGTCATCTTCTTTCTTGACCTTGAACTTGTTCTTCTTGGGCTTTTTACATTGATGAGCAAGATGACCTAGCTCTCCACAGTTGTAGCAATCCATTTCAGAAATAGGCTTTCTTTTGCTGGAAAAGAATTTCTTCTTTCTTGAATCAAATTTGATGCCTTCTCTATTGAGCTTCTTTAACATCTTGGTGGTCTTCCTCGCCATCAAGGCAATGTTAGTATCAAGGTCATCATCACTTGAGGATTCTTCCTCAATTTGTACTTTAGCTTTTCCTTTTTCTTTCTTGATTTGCTTTGAGAGCCAAATCCTTTCTCTTGGAAGATGATTCATCCTTGTCATTGATGTGCATGTACATCTCATGAGCATTGATCTTTCTCAATATCTGTGTAGGTGTGGTAACTGAAAGATCCATCTGATGCAGCACAGTGACAATGTGTCCATATTTGTCAATTGGGAGGACACTGAGAATCTTCCTCACAACATCCGGTTGTGAAATTTGTGTAAGCCCCAAGCCATTTACTTCCTCTAAATTGAGACGTGAGTACATAGCATTGGCATTTTCATTAGCAAGCATTTCAAAAGAATTTAACTTTCTCATAGCAATGTGATATCTCTCCTCACGCTCACTTCTAGTTCCTTCATGTAGAGCACATATGTCCATCCACAAATCATGAGCATTTTTATGATTTCTAACTCTATTAAACACATTTTTGCAAAGGCCTCTAAAAAGGGTGTTTTTGGCCTTAGCATTTCATTTCTCATAATTAAACTCTTCACCTACAAGATTTGTGGGATCTCTAGGTTCGGTGAATCCTTGTGTGGCGGCTTTGTAGACACTAATGTCTATAGCCTCTAAATATGCTTCCATACGAATTTTCCAATATGGAAAATTGTCACCATAAAAAACAGGAGTAGGTCCATCCCCACCGGACATCGTTACTCTAGCGGTTAAGCTAATCTAAGAGCAACAAGGCTCTGATACCAATTGGAAGGATCATGATGCCCAGGAGGGGGGGTGAATTGGGCTTTTCCAAAAATCAACACTAATTAAAACCTAAGCAAGAGCCTAACTTCACCCCAACAACTAGCACTAAGAGAATAATACTAGAAATACAACAATGCTAAGACAATACTTCAAATACTTGCTAAACAAATACACAATGTAAAATGCTTGAATTAAGTGCGGAATGTAAAGCAAGGTTTAGAAGACTCCTCCAATTTTTCCCGAGGTATCGAAGAGTCGACACTCTCAACTAGTCCTCGTTGGAGCACCCGCGCAAGGGTATCGCTCCCTCTTGGTCCTTGCAAGAACCAAGTGCTCACTACGAGATGATCCTTTGCCACTCCGGCGCGGTGGATCCCTCACGACCGCTTACAAACTTGAGTCGGGTCACCAACAAGATCTCCACGGTGAACACCGAGCTCCCAACGCCACCAAGCCGTCTAGGTGATGCCGATCACCATGAGTAACAAGCCGTAGACTTTCGCTTGACCAAGAGAAGCCTAATGCAAGTGGTGTGTGCTCTAGGTGGCTCTCGCTAGTGCTAATGAGGTCCAAATGCGGGATTAAGATTCTCTAATCACCTCACTAGGCTTTTGGTGCTTGCAATGCTCTACCAATGTGCAGGAATAAATGTGGGCAGCAAGACATTGAATATGGTGGGTGGAGGGGTTATAAATAGCCCTCACCCACCAACTAGCCGTTACCAGCAATGTTCTGAGCATGGGCGCACCGGACAGTCCGGTGCGCCACCGGTGCGCTAACGGTCGACTCCAACGGCTAGTTCTGATAGCTAGCCGTTGTGCAGATGGCACACCGGACAGTTCGGTGCGCTGTCCGGTGCGCTGTCTGGTGCGCCACTATAATTCAACTCGTGAACCTTGCGCTCTCAAGTTTCTGCGCGGGGAAACCCTTCCCCAGGCCAGCCTGGCCCCACCTGACAGAGGGCACACCGGACAGTCCTATGTCCCAAAGCCAGAAACCCTAACTTCTATTTCTGCTGTTTTTCAAATCGGTTTTCGTTCTAACTTGTGAGTATGTTCTAGAGTGTCACCTAGCACTATATGTGAGTGTGAATATGCACCAACATTACACTAGAACTCTCTTGGTCAAACTACTCATCGACAGCCCCTCTTTATAGTATGGCTAAAACAAAATAAAAGACCTAACTATATCACGAGTGTCCGCAACTCCTTGACACTCGGACTACGTAGACCTTCACTTTTTGTTTCGTCGCTTTAGCCGTCGCTTCGAGTTCTTATCTCCGGGATTATTTTTCACTATTGTCTCTACAAAACACATGTTAGTCACATATAACATTACGTTGTCATTAATCACTAAAACCAATCAGGGGCCTAGATGCTTTCAACTACGATCTCGCCATCATGCGCACTATCCTCGACTTTGCCTTCTACAAGCCAACCGACAAGCTCAAGGTGTGTGCCTTTCCTGACCGGTCCATGTGCCCAATGCTCCTGTAGCAGATCGGTAGGTGCCATGCTAGAAAAGCCTCTACACACCCCAAAAACCCGCCATCAGTGTTGAGCCGCCGATAGGAGTCCATCACTCTTCCTCCCCTGAAACGTCGTCGCCCGCCACCCCTCTACCCCCGTAGTGTCGTGTCGCGATGCTGGCTCAAGACACCGCCTTTTGAGGATATACTCCATATGATTATCTATGCCCTTTCACAGAACTCGCTTGTACCATGTTTCTTGGAGTAGGTAAATTTACTTGATTGTTGTTATATTTTCATCAATCTTCTTAAGAGGTGATTTGCTTTGATTTACTTACAGATATTAGATAGAAGCAAGGAAAGATTTCAATTACATCAATTCTCACGTTAATAAGGAACTTTGCTATTGTCGTTACTCAATTGGGTTTATCAAATTGCAGCTATTATGGACTTCTTCTTTTTCTTAAAAATGAACTTTGTCTCCGATTGGTGAACAATATTTTTCCTTTACTTCGTGTCATCTTTTTTGTGATACAATTCATGGCAAGATGCAAATGTGGTTTCTATATCTGTTTTCTCTCTGTATCGTGCTTTTTAGTTTATATACGAAGATGTGATATTTGCATTAATTGTTTGCAAGGAAATTTGAGCCAATCCGTCTATTAGTCCTTTAGCTTCTTGGAAAGCTTTTAGAGCATATAATCACCAAGTTTCATACTAAGTTTAATACCATGATATTTATCCTCTTATCTTTAGCTTCCAATGTAACTAATGCCCTCAACAAAGTAACTGATGCTTATATTTTGTGTCTAGGTTTTGATATGTTGTGGGAGTCTAGGACTGCGCAGTGGTGATCGCAGCAAGGCTTGGGACTGGAGAAGGGATCTCAGTGGATATGGGGATCGGGCAGCGGGGGAGCTGATTCCGTTAGCTAGCGCAAGGTGCGCCAGGATGACTAAGGAAGCTTCACCGTCCAGGTAAAACTTTCTTTGATGAGCCCTAATACAAACTACAATAGCTCCTTTTATAGACTTAGGTGTCACTTTAATCTCAACCACCTCTAACAACTAGGAGCTAATCTCCCCACTAAAATAGGAGGGCTAACCGACTCCCTCTTTATCTCTTCTTATCTTCTAAATAAACAGAGCTAATCTCTCCACTAAAATAGGAGGGCTAACCGACTCCCTCTTTATCTCTTCTTATCTTCTAAACAAACAGCCTAGCTAGGACTTATCCTTTGTGGCGCCTGGCATACTGCCGGCCCACAAAGGTGTCTACAACATTTCCTCCCTCGCTGACGAAGAGCTCGTCCTCGAGCGTCATGGCTGGATATCTAAGCTTGAAGTCTTCCAGCTGCTCCCAAGAAGTATCCATCTCTGCTCGGCCTATCCACTTGATCAGAACTTCCCACACCCCCTGATTCAGCCTTGCATGGAGGACTTTTTCTGATGTAGGGATGACTCTGCCGTTGAGGAGCTCGGGCAGCGGTATAACTTGGGTTGGATCCTCCCCTATGAATTCCATGAGTAGAGAAACGTGGAACACATCATGTATTCTGGCCCTGGGAGGAAGCTACAACTTGTAGGAGACAGTGCCCACCCTCGATAGCACTTGATATGGCCCAAAGAACTTTGGGCCAATTTTGTTGGGTGTAGCAGAAGTGACACCAAATGCTGTGCGCTGCTGTAAGCGCATCCATACCCAATCGCCCTCATGGAACTCCACTTCTCGTCGATGTATGTCCTGGTAGCTTTTCATTGTCACCTGTGACTGAATCAATCGGTCACGAATATCCGCTAAGAATTCGTCACGTGTCTGTAGTTGTTTGTCAACAGCAGCCACCTGTGATGTTCCTGGATGATAGGGCAGAAGAGCAGGAGGTTCTCGGCCATATACCACCTTAAATGGAGAGCGTCAGAGAGCAGTCTGGAAGGAAGTGTTGTAGCAGAATTCGGCCCATGGAAGCCATTTAAGCCACTCTCTTGGTCTATCCCTTACTAGGCACCACAGATACACGGTGATAACTCGATTTACCACTTCTGATTGTCCATCAGATTGGGGTGGAAAGCTGAACTCATGTGCAGCTTAACTCCCGCTAGTTGGAACAATTCTGGCCAGAATGTGGTGTTCATTCTACCAAGTTCGTTGAGCTACTTTTCCTTTATTTGTCACTAAATTTTCATATTTTCCTTGGTGATCAGTTCAGTTTTGTCTCGGTTCTTAGATTCATTTGCTTCATCCTTTGTCATCCGAGCAAACACACATATCGTTATCATTTTGAGAATGGAAAGGAATAGCATGCTTGTGTGATAATAAGCAATTTGAGGATGGGAAACATCACCAAAACTAGCAGTCACCTCATTCTCCCTATACTAACAACATCATTTACATTTCCCACTTAAATGTTGTCTACTAAAAAGCAAATCGTCATTTAGTAACAGATCTGAATCCGTAAACCTAATGAAGTAGACAATATCTTTTCTTTAAATAAGCCAGCTGTTTTTGGCCTCGTGCACACGCCACTATGGCAGAGAGGACAAGTTAGTAGGCATATGGGTTAAATTAAAGGCCTGATGTGGCGGTGCATTGTCAGTTGTTCCTAGCTTTCAGTATAGCGGGATTCATCCTACTTTTTATAAGTCTGAAAAATTATATGTACATATTTTTACATCTTTACGCACCGTTGTCTGAAATGAAAATGGAATTTCTTCAATTGGTGTGTCATCCTACTTTTTGTAGGTATGTAGAATTATGTACCATAATGCTGATTTATGCGTGGGAAAGATCCGCTACTCGCAGATTTCTTCTCAAGATGGCAGACATTTTGTTTGATCATTGAAGTTTCCTTATCAAATAGTCTGCTTTTGGGTTCATGTAGCTATGACTTTATTTCTTAATGCTTGTAGAAATATGTATTCATTCCATTGCTTGCATTAGCCTATCAGTGATGGTTTCTTTGATTAACTTGAACAATAAAATTGTTGTGGTACTTTTATCTATTGGCCTTTCACCATGGGTTCTGTATTTCGCTGACATATCTATGTGTGATATCTTGCATGCAAAATTTTCTAATATATCATGGCATAAAGGGAGCTTGAACTGCATAGTGATGTCACGTTCCTCTACATTCGTTAGGTGTGATTGTTCGTAACTATCTATAATCATTTACTACACTTCATATCTTGCACCATAATTTTTGCCAAGAAAATAACAATTGTACTTGGTTGTTGTGCGAGTTTTCAAAAAGTTTGGATTTTTTCCACATCATCATGGTTAACTTTATATTTGCTCCTATGCACTTATTTACTACCTAACATCCATACAATCGTCATACATTATACTATGCTGGTAAGCGGGATCGAAATGCGCGCATGGACGCGCGCCGTACACTAGTTGTTATATGAAAACTAAGAAATTACGTCCATGTGACTAATTTGGCTGTTTTCTAGAATCAAAATTTATGGCATACATTTGGTGATTGTCAAACTGGGATGGCTAGGCGGCTGGAATTATATTCCAATGCCCAACTAAACAAAAGTTTGAGGATTTACTTAGTCAACCGAACATATATGTCTTTGCAACTGCGGTAATGTAAATTCATATTCGGAAGAAATGGATATAAATTTTAGGCCAACGACGAAAAAGATTGTAGATGTCTACTCACAACCAGGATCTGCATATTCGGAAGATGAGGCTGATAAATAATAATTTATATCCGCGTTATGTATTAAATGATATTCTACTCGGCTGCTATTCAAGCAGTCTCTAGATGCAAGCATATGATGTGTTAGATTATAATCCAACCACAGATGCAATCATGGTTCGTTAGGGTTACGTCACATGTGTTTACTACGGAGCAAATACTACTATACATTGTAAATTTCTACTTCGAGAGCTAAAAGTGCAATTTCTAAAAGGTTCAAACTGTTCTAATCACTTTGACGACTGTGAAATATATTAAGGGCCTCTTTGTTTCTCGACTAACTATATCACAACTTACCTAATTGAAGAAGAAAACATTAGATAAATTGTAGCGAGTTAGATAACGAACTAAACACGTCTTAAATTTTAGGATCCCGTATCAAACAAAAAGCTATGACTGAATCCTGATTCCTGGATCCTAGCTTGAGGCATCCCATCATCCCGGACGGAGCTGCAGCTGGTTCCAACCTCCAAGACGGCCAGCCAGCAGGACAGCGGATAACACCACACGACAGCGTCAATGGGCGCACGGGGCGGGGGTTCCTTGTGTGAGACCAAAGAAACCATCCAGCACCAGCAGCGTCCCAGCTTTCCACCGCAGCGCACGCGACGTGCTTGGACGGAACGAACTCGACAGGAAACCCACTGATGGAAGAACTTTCCCCTGCACAGAAAGGCTCAATCAGTTCAGTCCTGGCTAGAGTCGTCGTCGGCCGCGGCGGAGCGGACACTGCACGGGGGCTAGGGCCTAGGAGGTTGAGGCTCAGAAGGCGACGCTGAGGATCTGCCAGAGCACGCGGAAGAGCCAAGTGCACATCTGCAGAGAAGCGCTCCTGATCCGAGAGAGGGGATCGGTTAGGACCTGAGGAATTCACGTGCTGAAAATCGGGAGCTTTTAGATATCTCCATCAGTTCTATTATCTCCGGAAAAATATCCTATGCAATTACTATGCAAGCGTGCAATCAAGCGATCTAGTGCATCCAATATAGGTCTAGTGGTAACTGTTATTTTAAATTTAACGTCATCCACTTAAAACCGAGTGCCTATTTTACATTTAACCACTTCCATATGAAACCAATAGATATAAATTGGATGCTCTGGATGGTTTGATTGCACGCTTGCACCAAATAAGTGATTGCACATGATATATTCTTATTTTATCCTATATCATCCCTTATTTTAAATACCACTCTACAAACAATGTCATCTACAGGTCTGTGTCCTCTCCTATTTTTTAAAGGACATGTTGGAGATAGTCTTATTTGTTTGGAAATAATAGAAAGCATCGACTAATATGCAAGTAGACACGTGCAATAATATATTTTAGTCACTTCCATGTCAATCCAACGATAGACCTATGATTTCTAATTTGGCTCTCCCACCACCATGTTCCACCAACGTGTACCATTTTATAAATAACCCCCTATTCGATCCACCGTTGGATAGGCATCAACTGGACTAGAATACATGATTGCACGTTTACACGTAGAGTCTGCTTACATATTAGTCGATGCAATAATGGAAAGGGGAACAAGAGAGTCAATAGGGGAATCACATACCTGAACTCGAGACAAAGAAATTTGTGTCTTGTATGTTCACACCACACCATCAGTGGCACCGTGTCGTCTGAAGTTAATTGTTAACAAGGGTAGTGCTTTGGTGTGAGTCAGTGCACTAACCATAGTACGAGTTTGTTTGTTGTGCAACAAATCTCTCGACTTGCGATGTGCAGGTGTGCAGTTAAGAGACGGTGGTCGACGACAAAGGTGAATGTCATGTGGGTTTGTGCCGATGGACCGGGTTCGACGAAGGACGAGCGCTGAGTCTTGACCGAGAGACTAGAGAAGTTGGGTGACTAGCCGTAGTGGATGACACCTAGTACACTAACAGGCGCGAGGATATGGAGGAACGGATCGTGTCGTCGACGCGGTCGTGGACTGGCGGGACATGTGTCCAGGATGTCTATTAGTGTTTAGGGTTTAGGGTTTAGGGTTTAGGATCGTGTCGTACGGATCATGTCGTTGATTCGGTGGTCGTTGCTCCTCTATTTGGAAGACTCTAGCTGCCTTCTGTCAGCAGCCTCTGGTTGCCTTCTATCTGCAGCTCCTGTGCAACGACCACCAAATCGTTTGATTGGCCGCCTTCCTTTTCGTGTGGGCATCGGACTATCGGATGGCCCTCCCGACCGTTGGCATGCTGACGTGGCCGGCGTTGATCGCTCGACCGACCGTTGGCTACCTAGCGCACAGACATGTCCGATGCACACCAGACTGTCTAGTGTTTTTTAGCTAGCGAGCCTTTGCATTTTCCCAAGAGCGGCTACTTTGGGCCAGCCAACCAGGTCAGCACCAGACATGTCTGGGACACACCAAACTATCCGGTGGTGCCCAGTCTGGCCCAACTTCACTTCTTTCATGCCAAACATCTTTGTTTTCTTTTGGCTTGTAGGAACCATGCCTTTTATTTCTTTTCATAAGGATTTGCAATATGCCCAAACTTAAGCCCAAAACGTGCTTTTCTTATTTTCCATAAACTTTTGGACTTGATTGCTTCAATTTGTTTTCTAAACACATGTGCTTATGTTCATAGTGGTGTGTTGAGCAGTTAATCACCAAAATAGTTAGAAATGGCCCAAGGGCACATTTCCCTTTCAAAGGAAAAATGACTTAACAGGCTTGTGGCCCTGTGTAGCCGACACGTGCGTAGAGGGAATCACATGGGGAAGGATCGACATGTGGAATTTAGGGTGCCACACGTGGTATTTAGGGAGCCTAACGAGCACGTAGAGGGAGCCGTGTGGGGGAAAAGGAGGCACGTGTTGGGATATCGGCTCGGTCGGTCAAGGTGATGGGTCAACAAATGAAGTGTGTGTATGTGTGTGTGTATATATGCTATTTTGTCAACCTAGGTAAAGCTTCACCAAACCGATAGTTACATAACGATCTTCAGTAATTGTTGGTAATTACTTAGTGTTGTTACCATTGTATTTTGTGAAATCTGGACCTCCAAAATAACCTACAATGGAAGGTGGCTGCCAGAAGCAGTACTGATCAGGGAGGAAGAAGGGATTTTTATACTACAATAGTCAAAGATGGTTGGAGTAACCAACCGCGAGTGGACATTTCCACTAGATGTTCTCTTAATTAAACTGCCAATGGAAATCGTCCATTTACACTGACGGCTTGTTTAAGTCAACGACCAGTGATGGTCTAGTTTTCACTGACGGTTCCCTTACATCAATCGCCTGACGGTTTGTTTAAGAGAACCGCTATAGTGGAAATGTGTTTCTACTACAGTTCTTTAAGACCAACTCCAGCAGTCTCCGCATGCGGCTCCGTATCTCCTTTTTTGCACAGCGGAGCGCACTATTCATCAGTCCAGCAGACTCTGTATCCGTCTCCCTAAAAAGCACGCCGTGTACGGAGGCTCCCCTTCCCCACGTCTTCTCTCTCCTCTCCGCACAAGTCTGAACAACGGTGCAATTAAAAGCCTGTGCTCGCGGGACCCAGCTGTCACAGTCTGCATGCATGTGAATAGGGAGTGTAAATACGGAGCGTTCCTGGAAAACACTCTCCATACGCACCTCCGTATCCACGGCTGCCACTCCATAGGATACGAATACGGAGCCAGCACTGCTGGAGTTGGTCTAATCGAGCCCACCGGCAGGGGCGGACCCAGGACATAATGAGAGTGAGGACATACTTCCAAGGACAAGCACCAAAATGTTAGAGCGAGGGCATCTAGGTTAAACTGAGCATGGGATCAAATAGTGAAAATTTGAGCTCTACTACTTAAAATAGATAACTGAGCGAGGGCCTAGTCCCTCACTCTCCTATATGTAGGTCTGGCCCTGCCCACTGGTTTTCTTTTACTAGCACGCGATAACTGAAACCGCATGTAAAAAGTAGACTTCACTTTAGGTTTATAGTTGTTTTCTACTGCGATCAAATCAAAGTTGAAGCCTCACGATGCAAACACTTAGAAATGACCCAATGGCACATTTCCCTTTTAAAGGGAAAATGTCTTAACATACGCGCGGACCCGTGGAGCCAACGCGTGCGTAGAGGGAGTTACATGGGGAAGGATCGATGCGTGGCATGGAGGGAGCCACACGAGCGCGCGGAGGGGGCCGGGGGAGGGGGGGGAGACACGCGTTGGGAGATCGGCTTGGTCGGTCTAGGTGATGGGTCGGTTGGGTCCATCCCCTAGGTGACAAATGAAGTGTGTGTATATATATACACTATTTGTCAACCTAGGTGAAGCTTCACCCAACCGATAATTACCGAACGATCTTCAGTAATTTCCAGTAATTACTAAGTGACATTCAATCATAACAGAAAATACTGAGTGTTGGTACCCTTGTATTTTGTGAAATCCAGATCTCCAAAATCATTTACAATGGAAGGTGGCTGCGAGAAACAATGTTGATCAGGGAGGAAGAAGGAATTTTTATACTACAACGGTCACAGAAGATTGGAGTAAGCAACTGCTGGTGGACATTTTCACTAGCAGTTCTCTTAATTAAACCGCCAGTGAAAATCGTCCATTTACACTGACGGCTTGTTTATGTCAACGACCAGTGATGATTCAGTTTTCACTGACGATTCCCTTACATTAACCGTCTGATGATTTGTTTAAGAGAACCGCTACAGTGGAAATGTGTTTCTACTAGCGGGTCTTTAATCTAGCCCGCCGATTTTCTTTTACTGGCGCGATAACTGAAACCATATATAAAAAATTAGACCTCATCGTAGATTTAGAGCTGTTTTCTATTGGTGATCAAATCGAAGCTGAAGCCTCGTTTTCAGAACGTTAGGGAAAGGAAAAGGTACCGATTGCTTCTTAACTTGGACTTTCAATTGGTTGCCACCAGGTTTAAAATTGCGGATTATAGTAGATAGTGACATCATTTTTTATAGAAGTTGTAAAAAGACAATAGAGCTATAATAGATAACAGTTTTTAAGACGAACATGAAAATCCCAAGTAATTTAACCATGAAAACGTAAGAAGCATAAATTTTGGTGAGCACAAATGTTTCCAAGCCAAACCTTTAAAAGTCTAGAGAATGTTACTTATTTGCTCCATTTTTTCTTCCAAAAGACTAATTAACTTAGCATCAAAAGATAACTAGATAATACCTCAATTTCCACCCGAAACTAAATTAGCATAAAAAGCTAAGTAATTTGGTGGCGCTAATAAATCAATTGTTGGCACATGAGCAAGTTACGTCCAGCTCATGCGTGCCTCCAACTAATTGATAGGATAGGTCTGCACGGATGTGTTGCACTGCATGTTTCAATCAAGATAGTTAAAACAGAATGATCTTCAGAAAGGAGAAAAATCTGTTTGGTGAGCCAGGCCAGTGGCTGATCGCTAACGCTCACCTAGCTCGTTCAAGCCATGCATTCCTCAACGTTCCCATCGTCGCAACTCAGTTGCTCTTGACATTTTTTGCTATTATACTGTTAGTACTCAGCAAAATGGAAAACTTTTATGGTCCAAAATATTTTTGTAGGCTTTTCAATTAGTCTACAAAAATTAAATAATTTCTGTCGGTCGAGAAGCAACCAACAAAAACTATTAAATTTGAAATAAAGATGGTTATTTAAGTTATGTAATAAAGAAGTCATATAGCAGCATTTGATTTGAAACAAATATTTGAAAATAATACTTTGAGCCACGTTGAGAAGAAAGCAAAGTATTTTCATTTTTGGGCAAGCCTTATGGGTGTCGATGATCAAATGATAGTAATAAGGGTTGGTTTTAGATTAAATAACGAAACTCAAATCAGTTTTGGTAATATAAATAAATGGTTAGGACGTCATGCTTTTAAAACCCGTCACCCAAACCTCTCTATATATACATACTATGGATGGAGTTTTATTTGTAGTCTTGGACATATCATTAAACGCGTGATTGGTTGTCAGCCTACCGCACGTTGGCCTCCCTCGCTTCTGGCTCACCAGCGATGCCGGCTCGCCACTTCTCCAGAGGTGCAAGCGCATGATGAAGAAAAAGCCTAGACTGAATGAGTGTACGCAAGCCGACATCCTCACATACATGAAACCCAATCAAAATATACAGGTTGTATCTGCACAGATAACCAATCACGTGGTAAATGGTTCCTGGTTGTAGGTTTGAGTTTGTAATAATTAGTCCGATTTTGTTTTCACTGTTAAAAATTGATTGAACCACTAAACTTATATCATATATAGAAAAAACTAGTTAAAATTTTAAGGATCTTTTCATTTTCATCGTCGCCGGTCAGCATCAGACCGCGACCTCCGATCCAAACTCTGATAAGCTTCAGCGGGGCATCCGCGTCATTTCGCACCAACCTTGTTGTTGTTGTTCTTCTATTTCTTAGTATCATAGCACAGTATTTCGTGCTCTCGCTTCGCTCCCTTAATTTATCACCATTCCTAATTTATTCTATTTCTTAGTATCATAGCACAGTATTTCGCTCGCCCCGATTTCCCGACTCTTCCCGTGCCTCAGACAGCATCGGATTGCTTGATCTCGATTGTCAGAATAAGATTCAGCGCAGGTTTGGATTCACCGAATCCACCGATTGCTTGCGCCCCGCGGTCGCGCGCGGCGGAATTTCGGCCGCCGCCAATTCGGGCCTCTCCGGAAGGGTGTCCCCGGTGTGGTTCGCCTAATATCCGCTGCCCTCGTGCGGGACTCCTCGTGATTTTCGGCTGTGCGCTTGGCTTTTCCAGTCCCGTGTTGTGGTTCCAGCCTTTCAGGGGATGGGGCGCCGCGGGTTGCTCAAGGCTGCGCTTCTGCTGTGCTTCCTTGCTGCTTGCTCCGGGAGAGGTGAGAGCAGTTACTCCCCTTTTTTCTGTCTCTTGGTTCCACAATGTTCTATCGAGAGGTTATGCTCTTCGCTGCGTTTAAAGAATTATGGTTTGTTTGGGACCAAGGGGATTGAGAGGCTAAAATCCATTACAATTCAATCAATTTTTAATGGTAATGTATTTTAGCCCCATAAATTCCCTCCAATCCCCTTCTTCCAAACAAGTCCTTAGAGGTGTCTGTTTCACTTAATTTGGGTAGATTTCCTATGAGAGTGGGAGTATCCGTGAGAAAAAAAAAGAAGAAACCATATGCAAAGAACAGACGAGATACTTTTAGTTCGCCTGTTTCTCAGGAGCACCTTAACGAACTGGAAAGGCGTTTCGATTTCAAAAGGTTGATTAAATAAATTAGCGGCAAATTATCATGCTACTTAGTACTTACTATGCAGACACACGTTCTGCCAATACTTTTACGCTGCTGCATTTTAGTAGTATAAAATTGGCCTTGTCCTTGCATTTCGATTCTTCAGGTTTTCTTTTTAGTAGTATAAAATCTGCCTTGCCCCTGCATTTCGATTATTCAGTATTTTAAACAAAAAGTTGGAGCCGTGTCTTGTCAGTATGGTTTGTAGCGTGGTCATAGTCAGTTTCACTCTAACAAGCGACAGATGCGTACAGATTTGATTCAAAGACATCAACATATACCCACTTAATTCAAAATTTCTGTGCAGTTATATTTATGTGTCATTTTTCCATGTTTTACATACCTTCTTTTTTCTGCTAGTTGGTTTGTCTCAACGTATTCATTGTGTTCCATATTACTCCACGGTAGTTTCACAACGAAACTTTGTTGTAACGCTTTGCTTTCGTCAAATAGAACTTACGATCAAACAGAACCCTTCCACTACCATATACAACTCGACTCTTGCCAAGATACTCGTGGAATATGCTTCTGCAGTAAGTTCACTTACCTTTTCCCCCTTGCTTTTTCCTCAATATTCAACTTATTAAACTGTTCCCTCAAAATTCATACGGAAATATGCCACAGTTATTTAGGTTTGCGCCTTTTCTTTAATGTGTTTTGGAGTTAAACATTACGATATTTTGCAGATCTATACTGCCGATTTGACGCAATTGTTTACTTGGACATGTGCCAGATGCGGTGACTTGATCGAGGTAAACCTTCACTACCACTCATGTGCATTCTGAGTTTTGTTATGCAATTTTGGGATGGATGGATGATGGAGCTTTATTGGATGACCTAGGGGTTCGAGATGATAGAGATCATTGTGGATGTCGAGAACTGCTTGCAGGTTCTTCTCCGCTTGCTTTATTCGTACCATTATCTCCCTGCCGTGTAGTATACTCATCGTGTTTTAATGAATACAAGCAGGCATATTTTGGTTTTGCCAGTGACATAAACGCAGTCGTTGTTGTTTTTAGAGGAACTCAAGAGAACAGGTACTGAGCTCATATCCTGTCTTGCTTAGCTCTTAAACATGCTATTCTCATCTCAACTCAGAACTCCGCCATGTCAAATCTTCATTAATCAACCAATTATGTACTGCTATGGTTCATTCATATACATTTATATTCTAGATGTATTTTGACCTTCAGTTGACAGTTTATATCTGTGTGCAATGTGTAAAATGTACTTTGTTACCCCCAACTGTATTGATTATCCAATTTCTCAGCATCCAGAATTGGATAGAGGACTTGTTATGGAAACAACTTGATCTTGACTACCCTGGCATGCCTGAAGCAATGGTGAGTATAGCTTAAGGATCATATTTAAACAGCACCCATGGCAAATCCAAATCATATTTGTTGTTCTACCTGGTAACAGGTTCACCGAGGGTTTTATTCTGCATATCACAACACGACACTACGTGATGGAGTAGTCAGTGGTATTCAGAGGACTAGGAAAGCTTACGGAGACATTCCAATCATGATCACGGGTCATTCAATGGGTGGAGCTATGGCTTCATTCTGTGCGCTCGATCTTGTTGTGAGTACTGAACATTGCCTAAAGTGTATCCTCTTTAAGCTTAAGTCTTTGTTCCTTATAAATTTATGCTCGATACCTACGTTTGCAGCCGTTGAATTTGCCTGTGGTAAGGATAATGTTTCTTCATCTTTCATTTAGCAACCTAAAGCTTGTTTTGAGCTTTGGATAACCTTCCACATGTCTGAGTTCTACCATAAAATATAGCTTTAAATAAAAGGGTATGCCGGGGAGTGCCATGTTTCCTAAAAAGGGACTGTTTCTCCATAACTTTCTTCCTGCTTTCTACACCCAAAAATAAATGTCTTTGTTCTTTTAGGTTAACTACGGACTGGATGGCGTAAACCTGATGACATTTGGGCAGCCTCGTATTGGCAATGCTGCATTTGCTTCTTATTTCAAGACATACTTGCCTCAAGCGATCCGAGTTACTCATGCCCATGATATTGTGCCTCACCTGCCACCATATTTCTCATTCTTCCCACAGAAGACCTACCATCACTTCCCAAGAGAGGTATTGTACTCCTCTACTTCTGCTTAGCATTTGGTGCCACTCCTTGTTTTTTCTTTGTATATATGCTTTAATGTTCATTTGTTCAGGTATGGACCCACAATATTGGACTAGGAACCCTAGTGTACCCCGTAGAAAAGATCTGTGACGATTCTGGTGAAGACCCTACATGCTGCAGGTCCTCTCTCTATCTCTCTCTCTCTCTCTCTCTCTCTCTCTCTCAAATGAAAGAACACAGCAGATGCACAGTTAGCATTTCCTTTTGCCCCTCTCCACTTCTAACCTACAGGTGCTTTCCATATTTATTTATTTTTGCATTTTTTTCGGTGTTTAGATCAGTAAGTGGAAGTAGCGTGCGAGACCATATATACTATCTTGGCGTCAGCATGCATGCAGAAGACTGGAGCAGCTGCAGAATCGTCATGGACTACAGCAAATTGCAGTATCAGATGGACCTCAACGGTAATCTCGTATTGTCGAAGCAGCCCGGTTTGTCAAACGCCAGAGGATTCAGTGCTCAGTGAACCAGTCTATGATTTGTACAGTATAATAGCTTCACGAATCAGTAATGTTCAATTGTTAATGGATCAAAGGAGAAGGGTTGGAACCAGCATGCCGATTCGGAGATGCTTATTGTACATGTGATTACGTAATGTATTGTTCAGTTTGCAAATATATATTCACACACGCCGATATTTGACAAATGCATCTGAATATCAATAATTCATCCAATTTTGTGAGAGCAACAATAAAACTCGAAGCGTTCGTCTTATAAACGGGCAGCATGAGCATTCGTGAGATGACACCAAATGCTAAGCCACTGCAAAGTTGCCCATCAGGTGGAGTTTGGATTGTGCAGGGACTGGAAAAATTAGTACTAGTAGCCAACACTTCAGTACAGGAGAGAATTTCTGTCAAGGGGAAAGGAAAATATAATGCATGGCCGACAGAGAACTAAACACAAGCATGTCAAATGCTTTTATTCATGTTCCAGCAAATATAAGGTTCTCCATCTGGTACTGCTTAGCTCTTACAGGAAAACAATGGGAGAGACTTTGGACTTCCTGACCTAAATTAAGCATTGCGCATGGAAAATAAAAATCAAACACAGTTCCTCCCTGCAAGCAGTAATATGATTGATTACTCGACACGGTGGCATACTGGCATATGCAAACACGAGGCCATGTTCAGATCTTGGAGTTGCGCGCAATCTTGAACCACTCGGTGTGGAAAGAACCAGGCATGTCAACCCTCTCGTACGTGTGAGCGCCGAAGTAGTCTCTCTGAGCCTGCACCAGGTTGGCGGGAAGCCTATCCCTGCGGTACGAGTCGAAGTAGGCCAGACTTGCAGACATGCCTGGGGTGCTAACGCCATTGTTGATGGCAAGGCAGACAACCCTGCGCCAGGCAGCTTGCCTGTCTATGATCTCCTGGGCGAACTCGGGGTCAACGAGGAGGTTGGCAAGGTTAGGGTTCCTATCGTACGCCTTCTTGATGCGGTCGAGGAAGATGGCACGGATGATGCACCCTCCCTTCCAGATCCTCGCTAGCTCACCAAGGTTGAGGCCCCATCCTTTCTCTGAGCTCTTGGCCTTGATGATGTTCATGCCCTGCGCGTAACTGCAGATCTTGGAGGCATATAGAGCTTGCCTCACGTCCTCGATCAGCTGTGCCTTGTCCACCGGTAGGCCAGTGGAGTAGTCACCTTGGAAGATTTTGGAAGCCTCAACGCGCTCGTCCTTCAGACCGCTGAGGAACCTGGAGTCCAAGGACGCCTCGATTGTAGGAGCAGCTACAGAAAGCTCAGCAGCCTGCTGGACTGTCCATTTCCCAG